>NC_136065.1:1073070238-1073520238 GCF_964261635.1 Lissotriton helveticus | reverse complement strand
AGGAACTCTTTTTAATCAGTGTATTTTTGGAACTGTGAACTTTTAAGTATAGTATTGTGGATTTTTTATCGTATTTTGGTCTTGTCTTAAGTTTATAAAAATTGGATATTTTTCTAAACTGGTGTGGTGTCCTTTTGTAGTGCGAACCCTGTTTTACTCTTGGTTATGTGCAAATGCTTTACACACTGCCTCTAAGATGAATATGTTATGTTACAACGCGATCAAAATGATTGCGGTATGTAACATCGCAGTTTTTACAACGACTTGCGCTGGAGGGCGCTGGATTTAGGAACAGTGAGATTTACTATTCCAACACCTGTCTCTGTACAGTAGGGAAGGTGTTGGAATAGTAAATCTTAATATTCCTTAGATTATAGCGCCATCCAGCGCAAGTCGATGTAACGACTTGCGTTGTAACGGCTGCGTTCTAACTGCATCGCGGTATAATCACCGCAATGTAAAGGATGTTTCCCCTCTAAGATAAGCCTGGCTGCTTATGCCAAGCTACCAAGGGGGTGAGCAGGGGTTATTTTAGAAGTGTAACTCCCTTATCCTGACTAGACTGGTGGTCTCTGCCTCATGTTGGCGCAAGTCTCAGCTAGCCAGAAATCTCATTTCTAACACCAAGTGATTTAAGCCAGCGACCTCACCTGTGGTCTGTGATAATTGATATCAATAACACGTTATATCCTATTAAATCAATACTTTGTCCCATTTTGTGGCCCTAATCTTCAGTCTAATCATCTTTTCCATGGGATTTCAGAAACAGGCCTGACGTGTATTAAACATTCAGCAATCTAAGGTGCATACTCTTTACTCTAGGGCTAACAACTGGTTTCATCACAAAAGGGTATGCACCCTCACTTTGCGTCCATTGAATACAAATATTCAATACATTTATCTCCCTCTCTAAAGCTAAGTAAACAGCCACAGACTGTCTACTATGTGATCCATGACCCCTTCGAGGTAAACTGGTGAGCAAGGCATGTACTCCTTGAGTTTTTCCATGCCAAGGGGTAGATGCTCACCTGTACCAGTGCTGGAATGCAGAGTGGTGTCTGCTGGAAAGCCATGGCCATTGTACATCTCCCAGTAGGTGGGGCTACCTGAAAGCTCCACATGGCTGTTGGTGGTATTATCTAGAACAAAGAGCTTTAAAAAAAGCTAGTTTTACTCTGAAATGCAGTTTCCGAAGATATGATTTGTGTGCCAGTGGTTAGGTTTGAGGTACCTTCAAATTACAGGTGGTGTATTATATTTTCACTGGGCAACTCAACTGGCTTAAGGAAGTCAAGTGGAAGTTCAGGAGGAAAAAGAGTGGGTGAGAGACCATGTAAGAGCAGCCTTCACCTTTAGAAAGCTTGCCTTTAGAGTGTCCACCATTGAGAAGAAGTCAACAAGCGTTAATAGTACTGCATGAATTGTTGCCACTGAGTGAGCAGTTCAAAATGTATAGAATGGTGTCTCTAAAGCTCTTGCATTTAAACTCAGTGAGATTATAGTACCGAAAACTAGGACAAACCAAGACAGTTGGCCTTTTTTCATTGCTTGTGTTGGTTTAGATCAGGGAGACTGGCGCTAATAGGCGAATTCCCCACTTTAACCAGTGTTAATGCCCTGAGCAGTAAACGCTAAGGTTTAATTACCGCTGTGTAAAAGCTGCCTCTCGACTTGGGGATCATTTTCTCTGCATTATTTTTGTGTGCTCCTGCTGGGCCTTTTGAATCCATGTCTATTGAGGTATGCTCTCCTTCCTCCAGTGGCAAGGCCAGAGCAGGGCCAGCAGTCATGCGCTAGTTCCCTGCCTTCCCCTCTTGCTCCTAGCTTCCCCAAGAAGAAAAGTAGCCTGTGGATGTGTGGGCAGCAGGTAACGGACCATTGTGAGCCTCTTCCAGAGCACTCAACAGGGCCAAATCATCAAAGACCAACCTCCCTTCCCTGGACTTTTTCCATAAAATCCCACTATGCACCACATAAGTCCCACTCCTCTCCTATCTCTCCTTTCATCATAAGCATACAAGCCATTCTCAAGGAACACAAGGCTGGTGCACACAATCTGATCCATGTGCTTTCTCTCCATCTGCCCTTATATGATGAAGGCCATTTATGTCTTCTAGATATTGTCACTGTCGGGACCATCACCACTCCTTCTCAACCCCCCTCAACCCCCCTCTTGAGGCACTGCACTCCCTCCTTTGGGCTTAAGCTCATCTGGTCCTCAGTGACACGCCTCCTCCGACACAAACCATGCCACTGGGAGCACAAGAATTCCAACTCAACACTTGAAGAATCCACTGTTATTGGTTGGATGCTGCATTGAATGGAAAATGTGGTCAACTAGACAAGGAGGTCATGAAAGGAATGCTTGGCAGATGGTTACACAGACTGAGTATTGAGGAAAAACGGAAGTGTAGAAGACGGATGTGTGTGGGCAGGAGGGTAGTTGTGGGAAAGAAGGTCCGGTAAGGTGTTACCGAAGTAGAAACAACAGCAACTTCACAAACCCTAAGGAATGCACTGCAGTGAAGGTACGGTGCAACATTTGCAATGTCATTGGGGCATTTTCTAAGTATGTGTAAAATAGATAGCAAAATGCACCAACGCAACTAACTTTGGAGGAGCAATGAAGAACCTCAATATCCCTCTTACGATTGCTGGCAGGACTCATGAGGAACTCCACGAAGGTATGCCAGAGAGCAATTTGGGAAAGGGAATGGTGGCGACGATCTGGCTCTGTGGTTTGTTTGTCTCTGAACATGTCTGAGGATTGACTAAAGTTGAGCGTCTGGAGGTTTTAGTCACTAACTGTGAATGAAGTCATTGGTCACACCAAGGTGAGAGAAGAATAATACGTACAATGGCATTCACTGATTGGGGCCCCTCTGGCCCTGTGCACAGGTGGTGGGGCCCCTGGTCTGGAAGCTCCTGACTGGATCCGGAGCTTAGGGGGACCCCTTTGTGAACTTGGCAAGGGGGCCCCCTCAAGCTTCGTTACAGCACTGTACAAGCATTACCACTAACTATGTATGACAGAGTTAATGGTTAGTAATAGTGAGACCCAGACTGCTGGCAGTCTATATTAGGAGGTGGCCTATCCATCACATGATCCCAGTCACCAGCATTTCACGGAGGTCTGCCCTCTTTTATGTGAGTTTCCTGATGCAGACTATGCCAGGAAGGGAGACCCAAGATTGCCTGCAACTTAAAGGGAAAACAAAACCTTTGTGTGGAGGCAATTGTTGTTTTTTGTTTTTCAGAAATAAGTGGATGTCTATTCTACTCACTGCCTAGGGTGGGCTCAGCCAACACTGATGGCATACCCATTCGTTTAAGAGTGGGAAAAGGTGGGATTAATGAAAAGTCATTTGTTATGGCTGATCTGGAGATACCAACATCCTTCTTTTTAGAGAGGACAGACCAGACAGCTTGTGACTGTGATGTCAGGAGGAAGATTTACACCACAGCATTTAATCTATTACATTTTTATTGTTCTGCTTTTCTTCACTGTTTATTTTTTTAAATCAGGAAAGGAACAAACAATTGTTTTCTGAGCAAATATCACTGCCAGCATACTATTCTCACTAACTTCAATAAGACTATGAGAAGAGATACTTAGAGGATAGGCTCCTGAAATAAAGTTATGGGCGTTGTGATAGCATGGAAGTCTACCATGTGGCCACGTAATAGTAATTTTTGTAATATTATTTGAATACCTCCAACATAGAGACCTTTATGGCAGTTCATTCATTTATCATGCCTAGCCTCACCTATTTCTCATGATTCTAAAGTCATTGATTATGCACTAGTCACTCACTGGTGAGGAATGATTTAAGGGTCTAGCATTACCAGCTGTCTGTAAACTTACTTAGGGTAGGGATGGAGAAAGCGTTAGCAGGTCTTGAGGTCACTTTCCTATATTTATTGAAGAATGAGTGTGAAGCATATCGAGTCTGTTGATGAAGAGGTCTGTCATATCTTGAAACCTGGAGGTAAGTATGCTGTTTGAACTTGTATTCCACACTGTATTGTAGCATTACCATTGACTCTGCAGTATGTTTCGTGGACACTGGTAGGTTTGGGGCAGCAAAAATGCTGTTAGGGCTTGGGTTGAATAAGTTTTATCTAGGAAGTGTCTACTAGACTTGATTAACTTGGCACCAACCCTGCTGGCTTTTCAGAGATACTAGCATAATGTGAAAAACCTCTGGATTTCCATAAGAATCTGGAGCCACAGATGAAATTGGCCTCCCTGCTACTGGCTCCAAGCCCTTCCCTGTAGAATATTACATGTTTTCGGATTTCTTTCACCATAGGGCCTTTTGCTGGGAGGTTGATTTGCTTTTTGGCACCATGGCACATTACCCTGGGACCTTGTGCCTACATACCAGGCGGGGAGGGGCATTGGAGTCCTTAAGATTGATGTTAGGTATTAAGTACAGTGGATTGGCGGAGAGTTCAGTGGTGTAGAGTGGAGTGCCATACAGAGGAGTAGCGTAGAGTGTTTTAGAGTCAAGTGCAATAGCATGGGGTTGAATAGCGTAGAGAGGTGTACAGTTGAGTGGTGTAAAGTGAAATAGTGTAGAGTGGAGTGGCGTAGAGTGGAATAGCCTAAAGTGTAGAGGCTTAGAGTGTTGTAGAGTCAAGTGGCAAAGTGAACATAAGAAACAACTATCATACATACAGTTATATAATTTCAAATATGTACACAATTTCAGCTGAAAAAATACACAACCTCTCTAAATAGGACTTAACAAGAATCATCACAGTGAAAATGTTATACTCCCCTTGTTTGTCAGTGAGTGACCAACACCAAAACACTTACCTACTACAGTAATCTGTGAGATTACATGTAACCAAACACCGTTCTACAGTCGATAACATAGTGCAATAATAATTAACAGTTTAAGGCTTATTGATTTAATTGAATACTGTTGATATTAAATAAGCCAGGCCTATTGCTTTTGTAATTCCTTTCCTAATAAACAGAGCAAGCCTATTGCATCCTGTATAACGTTTCCTTGTGCACCAATCAGGCAAATAGGTGTTATAATTGGCCTGTCACTATAGTCAACTCAGGTTTACTGTACTGAGTGTAAACTTTCTCACAAGGCAACCATCAAGAATACATTTATAACATTACAAATGTATACAAAATGACAGTTGACAAAACAAAATACTTTCTCTTCTAAGAAAGCCTAATTAAGATTATCATAGTGCATATCTTAAATCCCAACAATTTGTTCGGGTGAGTCACAAACACTAAAACCATTGCCTAGTAGCATAATATGTGAAAGTTCATGTAATAAAATACCTGCCTAGGTGCTTTAGCACAGTGTAATAACTAACCATCCTTCAAAGCCTATTGCTTTTAACACTTGTTTCACATTAAGTAGGTCAGGTCTACGGGCTTTTTCATAATGCTTCATAATAAGCAGGTCAAACCTATGGAATCTAGCATGACTGTTCAAAATCAAATAATAAGACCTGTTGTCTTACCAGTGACTATGGGCCAGATGTAGCTCGCCAATTATTTCGGCTGTTACCGACCGGTAATTGGGAATTGACATGTAGGGGGCCATTGATTTACAGAATCGGTAATTTGACCGATCCGGTAAATATACAGAGTCGGTAAAATACCGAATCGGTAAAATTACCGATTCTGTAAATCAATATGTAGGTGGCACTGTATTCAGTGCCACAGGCGCTTACCGAATCGTTATTTACCATGGAATACTATTCCATGGTAAATAACGATTTCCTGTGTACATGCACATCTGTGCATGTACACCTGTGCCATGTGGCACACAGACATGCCCTAAGGGCATGTCTGTGTGTCACATGGCACACAACCCAGAAAGAGGGGTGCAACAGGGTGTCAACGTGACACCCTGTCCCCCTTGTAAAATCAGTTTTTACCGATTCGGTAATTACCGAATCGGTATCTGCCATTGAATCCTATGGGCTTCAAGGCCCATAAGAATCAATGGCAAATACCGATTCTGTAATTACAGAATCGGTAAATACCGAATCATACCGATTCGGTATTTTTACCGAATTTTTTATCTACATAGCAATTACCGAATAGTGAATACCGAATTGGTAAAATTCGGTATTTACCATTCGGTAAATTGCTATTACCTACATCTGGGCCTATTTACCTTAAACAACAGAGGGCTATTCAAGTGCAGAAAAACTGGCAACATTCATGAATATAGGCGTAAAATTTAAAATTTATAGAAAAATACAGTTTGCAAAACAATATAGAGCCTCACTCAATAGGTCCTAGGTTATAGAGAAACACCCAGGGTTTGCCAGAAGGGGTGATCATGGCCAAAACCCTTGGCTACTATGGTCATCTGTGAGATTACATGTAACAAATACCTGTCTATCACCAGCAAAACAATGTGATAACAACCAACTGATGAAGGTCTATGCCTTTAACAAATGCTTTTCACTATAAATAAGGTTGGCCTATGGACTTTGTCATAGCTTCATTTTTGTGTGGATTACAGTAGTGTTTTCTCAGTGTTTTCCACCCTTCTGAAATCTGTGCTTATCCGTTTTTATTCAGCTAGCTAACCCACAAAATAGATAACAAGTGTATTTCTATAGCATTTACAAAACATCCTGTATTTGTAGTAATTGTTACGATCAGAAATTTAATTTAAAGGTGAAGTAATGCAGGGTAGTATCTTTCCATTGGCAGTGTGTTCAATGGACATATGTTAGACTCTTTGAAGCATAGAAAGACTGTTTATTCCACTCTCATCTCATTACCCTCTTTCACATCTCAGTACCTCGCACACCCACTCTTTTAGAGCTCTGGTTTACAGGACTATTAATACATTTAAAAAATAAGTGTGCTATATTCAAATGTTTTATTAAACATATTCATGGACAACAGTTGAGGGTCATTCACCTACTCCTTACTCAATATTATGACATTTTTGGGGTGGTCAACCCTGCCAACAGCATAGTACCTTTTGAAACAAACCTTTAAATTGTTGAATTAACCCAGATTAATTTGTAGCCCTGCATTCTAAGGCACCTATAAACTGATGCTAAAAGCATGCCCAAGACTGCTTTTCAGAATTCTGCCTGACTACATTAAGGTGGTGTGTTGCGTGGACATTCACACTTGCCAAGTGACCTTATTGAAAATGTCACAGTCTAAATCAGTCCTGACCTTTTAACAGACATCAGATTGTATTCTGGAACTTGATGTTGTGCTGTAAACATTGTAACTATCGGCTCAAACTCCCCCACAGTAGGGTGCATTTGGGTAAAAAGCCAGGCTTAGATGAAGGTTTCACACATGATAATAGAACACCCTGCAGCTATGAATTTTGTCTGTATGTGGAAAGTCTTGTGCATGTTTTCACCACTAACCCATGCATGGTGACAGCACTCCTTTGACAGGTACCAGTCACTACACCTTGCATTGAATGTTCAAAACTTGGGGCTATTTGGCAGGTAACCTGCTATCAATACCGTCTAGTTATAAATGGGGCCTGGTGTATCAAAGGGATTTTACCAATTCTGTTCTGTGGTAAATGTGGTAATACATATTGGCCAAAAGTATAAGGAGCCAGCCACTTCACCAATCAATAAAATAAATAAACACTGACAAAAGATGAAATATGGTGCTAACATTCCCAGGTTCTCTTCTGTGTATAAAAAATTAGATCAGACCTGAGAACATACTTCTAAACCCTGCACCTTTAATCCAAACAAACAAAACTAGAGGAAACAAAAGGAAGAACCAATATTTTAGTGACATACATAAACAAAAAAAGTCAAGCAGAATAATCTTAGACCAGCCTTTCTTGCTGCTGCCATGCATAATAAAGTTACATTTTATTGGCCAGTTCAGAAAGAAATACAAAAGACTCATTCTCTCTCACTTACCTTTCTTTGAATGGCATTTAAGTTTGCTGTTTTTGATTCTGAAGATTATCTCTCCACAATACTTCATCCGTACCCTACATGACCCATCCATATGGAGAAATGTGGTTTCCTGCTTGCTACACTGCGCACACACCAAAGTTCTGTTACTGTACATTTTGTGTAGTCTGGTTGGAGCCAGGTATGAGCAGTGCATGAAATTAAAGTTGGTCAGCTTAATTATGAATTATTTGCTTGTGTATGGTTCTCACCGAATATGCATCCCTTGGGAGAATCTTTAAGTCCTAATTCCAGGCTTGCTTTGCTTTCACCTATCCTCTTTTAGTGTTTTGTATATACATGACATCCTATCCACCCTTCAACAGCAAGTCCAGAGTTCTCAGTAACAGCTTGAAAATTCTCCCATATCACCTTAGCTGTACAGGCCAGCTTGACAAACAGCTGGAACTGCTGGAACTGTCCAGAAGTCACCCCAATGGATGAGTCTCCTATGTGAGGCAACAACCCTGCCTCCAATGACACGTCATCCTGTATCTGGCAGAATGGCTGCAGTCTCTCAAGTGGCAAGGTTCTACTTAAAGGCGGACGCCTCAGTACTCTCTTGACTAGTATTTTCCACACCGCTACCACCTGTCAGGCCACCTATGGTCTGTCTAATGCTGGTTACTACTTCACATGAGGCAAATCAACAGGATTCCCTCTGAAACCGTGCCCTGAAGGAAACTGTTTTCGAAGTTAGACTCTTCTGCTGCACCACTTAGCTACATGTTGAAGCTGTACAGTAAGGTAGTATAGCTCCAAGTCAGGAAAATACAACCTGCTCTGGCTCTAAACCAGTATTAACATGTTCAACCATACTCTGTTCCTTTTCCCTGCCCACACCGGTGAAATGAGAAAACTATCTACTTCTCATTTTGTAATGTATATAAACATCAGTGTAATAGCATCATTTTGGCTAATGAAACTCTCCCTAAAATGGAGAGTGGGAGGGAATTCCAGCAGTCCACTGATGCTCTCAAACCCTGTAAAATCCTCCCTGTATTACAATGTTGCTCTGCTGTGCTGGTTACCCAAATTCCCAAGTACTGGTTACACAAATTCCCAATTATCAAAGCTCATTTATCCCCACTGCATTCATATGTCAGGCAATTCTAGTAGGATTTTCTTTATTAGGCCAACCAATGGGTGCAGTACTGTTTATTGACGTGCAAACCTCAGATTTTCTCAAAATGTTCCAGTTCTTACATATGAATAGAGACAGATTCCAGAGGTACAGACGGGGACATTAACGTATTGCCTGCATACACTGAGACCACATGAAGTACTTCCCCCGTTCTGATTCCACCTATCTGCATTCTCAGTCTCAGCCATACGGCCAGTGCCTCCACTGTCAAGGCCAACACCAGCGGTGACAGGGGCATCCCTGCCTTGTGCCTCTCTCTATGTTCCAATGCCTAGAAGAGAAGTGTGAAGAAGTGTGGCTCAATGGTTAGAGCGGCAGACCCTGATGCAGAGGTCTAGCCCGGGACCAGGGTTCAATTCCCGCCTCGGCAGGTCTTGGGCTCAATGTCCTCGGACCTGATAATTCTCGCCTCGGTGCCTATTCTAATCATGAGTCCCACTCTGCAACTCTGGGCAATAGCTTGCTTAATCTCCACAACGGCCCCCACAACGCTAAGGATGCCTGGCCTCCACCTTGGGGGTGCCCAGGAGTGGACACCTCACAGGGAAAGCCAGGAAGGGTTCCACAGCGGTATTCGTACAAGCGCCTTGAGACCCTTGCGGGTGAGTAGTGCGCTATACAAGTATCAATTTACATTTACATAGAAACTTAGCCACCTATATAACCCTTGCCACCGGGTTTGTGTAGAGTAGCCTAATCAGCACACAATGTTAAGGCTAAAATCCATCAAGGTCTCCCAGTTTAGGGAAGACCTCTTTAATATCCAGTGGCACAAGGGCACATTCCAATTGAGAGTACTGCACTGTTGCCATATCGTGACCCAGACGCCTGGGATTCATCAACGTGTTCTGCCCAGGGAAGACATGGCAATGCCACAACATCCTAACTCTATTCAGCAACCTGTGAGCCAAGGTTTTGGAGAGCACTTTAGCATACACATTTCACATGGATACGGGTCTATAGGAGTTAGGCTATGCTGGATATTATCAGGTTTTTGCACCATAACTATTATAGCCTCCCTCACGGCTTCCTTCATGGCCTCTGAGTAAACTTCCAGAAGCCTGTCTGCCACCACCTCTACGAATGTCTGGTAAAACGTGGAGGAGAACCCAATAACATTCAGGGCTTTCCTAGGGGGAAGCCCGCATATAACAACAACTGCTTCCTCTATATTAATCTCAGATTCAAGTTCCTCCCTATCTTCCTGGGTATTCTCTGGAGTTCAAGAAGCTCCAGGAACACCCTGATCCAGGGCAAGTCATGTAGTCCCAGACTCTGCTACAGATGGACTAGATATTCTATCAAAGCATCATTAATACTAGTCTGTGCCACCTCAAATGTCCCATCCAGTTTATTTAGAGTCAACATGAGACACCCTTGTCCCTCTGATATTAGGAGCCATGCTACAAGTCTTCTAGACTTGTCTCCCTGTGCAATGTTTGTCGGTATTCTGTCAGAGTGTGATTGTTCAGTGTGTCCCATGAGTTGGCTATGTCTCGGCTAAGTTCCAGCCTAGTCCTAGCAGCAGTGAGATCTGTAGTTTCCTGCACCTGTAGTTGCACTAGTCTAGCCTCTTGCTGTGATAGGTGTGTTGCAAATTTCTCTTGATACAATATGTTTTGGACGTACATTCCGCACTTGGCACCACTCTCATTGCCTCCCACTTCGTTGTTCTGACGTTTGTAAGTCCTGAATTATTTTTCAGATAACTCTCCAAGGCCACACTAATGTCCACTTGAAACAATGTGTCACGAAGGCCTCTGGGTTCAAAAGTCAATTCACTACCTGCTCTCTCACCTCCAATCCCACACAATTGTGAGTTCAGAATGACCGGACAAAAACCTGTTTAGATATCACACACCCTGTACTTGGGCACTGAAGTCTTTGGATACCTAGATGTGGTCTAATCTACTATATGTATCATGGATTAATTAACAACAGGAATATTGCCGTTACGTCAGATTCATTGATCAACAAATAAGTAAAGACGCACTTTGTATTTAAAGTCCTTCCTTACGAAAAGCATGGCTGGCAGTAAAAGAGAAGTTACTGCCATCCTTGCTTCTTGTGAGCAACTACTTAAGTACAAAGTGCGTGTTTACGCACTGCTTTCAGGTTTTTAAAACACATAAATAAAGGGTATTGTCATTTACAATGCTAATAGCTCAAACTGTCGCAAATGTGAGACCTATTGCATTGCAAATGCTTGTTAAGTATGAGCTGAGATTGTTCTATTGCAGATAAAATGTGTGCCCCTATAGGGCACATCTCAGCAATTTTAAGTTATATCTCTGTTTTTTCAACTTGCATTCCATTGTGCTCTTACATGCGAGTTTGTTGCATTGGCCTAAGGGGCTTATTTCTTTCCATTTTGTTTATAGGGCTGTCCACTCAGGGGGAGGATACTGCAGGCAGCCCTGACAGGGCATACAATAAGAAACAGTTTAGTTCCCTCAAGGGGTTCCACTTCAGGATAATACCCCCGCACATTTAACAGGCAATCACCGCTATCAAGTAACAGTTGTTCCCTTTCATTTGCAGGGTCAGATACCTTTGCACACCCCCCAATTTTGATCATGCCTTAACAGTTGATGAGTTAGGGTGCCCTCCCTCGAGGTTCAGCACAGAGGTGCCGGCTGGGGCGAGCAGGAAAGCTGATGTAGGGGGAAGGGGCAGACACGTACAAACCCCCTCACTCGGTAGGCCTTTGTCCTCCAAGAAGAGGATACCACCATCCAGTAAGTAATTCTACCAGGTTTAACAGGGGACCTCAGCATGCTAGACTTCCCTCCCAAGGAGGAAGTCCCAGAGCATCAACCAGAAGGCCGCTTCACCGCCAGGTAGGCTCCAGTTTCCTCTACCAGCTTTAACAGGTTCATAGGGTGCCAAGCAATGGCCCAAAACCAACTAGGGCCCAATGTTCCTAAATGACTGGTCACCTTCTACAGAGGCGGGCCCCTGATGTCTCAGTCAGATGCGCCAGTAGCTTAAGAGCTGCTGATCATCACTTCAGCACCCAGCTGCTTCCTCTGGGCAATCCCCAACGCACCTCTGCCCATCACTGGCCACGCTTGCTCTGCTTCGCTTCCAGGAAGAAGGTCTCCATGAAGAAAGACTCCACTGAGAGGACCCCTTTCCCAGAGCGGACCAGCAATTCTCATAAGGAGACAGTGCACACTCCCATCTTCCTCTTGGTCTGCGATGACACAGGTGCACAAAGTGGCATTCAGGTTACTCCTAAACATTGTTATCTGAGAAAAAAAACGAAAAACACTGTATAGTTAAAGGTATAGGGACAGGTTAACGCTGAATAGATAACGACAGTATTGTACAATACATTAAATTTCAGGAAAATATAATATCACTATAATAAAGATAAACAGAATCAAACCCAAACCTCTCAGGGAGAGGAGGGTCGGATAATGTTAGCCTCCGATTGTCTTAAATGAAATCAAGATTCTCTCTGCATAATAATTGGAGAATTGTCATTTCATTACAAGACTGAAGGCTAACATTATGTATGTTTAAAGCCAGGTAGAGCTACCTACCTGGTAGCTAAAAGTATTTGCATAATGTTAGCCTTCGATTGTCTTTAATGAAATCAATATTATCTATGCATAATAGTTGGAGAATCGTCATTCTCTACTCACCGGTCGGGGAGGCTACACATGACAAGGCCGCAATGGTCTGCAGCCGGCATGCCAAACAGCGTTTAACAGATTCAGCCACAGGTTCCATCCCCCAGCCCCATTCCAAGGGCCCAGTATGGGTGGGAAACCAGTCGCCAACTCTCCATTGGCAACCTCCAGGCATTAGGAGCCCTGGGACAGCAAAGGTATCAGAAGAGCATACTCTATCTTCCCGGAACCAGGTTCAACCGGAGCGCTGCCATCTTGTCTCTTTTCACTGGTCAGCTCCCTTATAGGCATCCAATCACTCTTGATCATTTTCCGAAAAACATTTGTGCAGCAGGTCTGAATAATTAATGTTTAGTATGGTTTATATTAGGAATGAGGAAGGTCTCCTCTGCGAATCAATAAAGGGGGCCGCAGGAGCCACGTTTAGTGTGTCTGTTCGACCATGTTGCCAGGCCACTGAACACCTACTGATTTTAACACATTTCACAATAAATACATCACACCTACTGCCTTTTTCGTATCATTTCATAATAAACATATCAGACCTATAGCCATGATCATTAGCCGACCACCATAATCAACTTAGACTATAGTATAAGCACCCACAAATTGCAATAAAAGCAGTCTTTGTAGTGGAAGTACACAACACCAGCCCAATCAAACCCTCTACTCAGGGAAACCAACATGCAGCTGGAGCCTAAACCATTCTCTCAGCAATACTTTAAAAACTCTGTTTTTTTGTTTCTCACATAAGGTCTGGCACATCTGTGCTGTCAAGGTAGACCTAGAAATGCATGTAGATGAGTGTAGCCCTGGGTATTCCGTATTCCTCTGAATCACAAAACTGCCCTAATTTTTGCACAATAACCCAACTGCTACTCTGACTGGGAGTGCATTATTTTTTTTAAAGAAGAAAATTAGTTTGGACATATGTGAATATATATGCCTTCATAATAAGTGTTTACAAATTATAAATAATTATTACATTTGTAATGAAAAATGAAATGAAAAACTTTTTAAAACTGATAAAACATAACTTTTAACCATTTCCTATATATATTAAATAGAAATATTGTTTGTAAATATTATTAAACAATTTATATTTATGTATTGAATTAATGTATTTTACTATTTAATGCACATTAAATTTGAGGAGTAATTGTTCAGTTTCCAGGTTAATCACAAATAGGTTAATTCAATCCATTTGTATGTTATACTTAAAAATTAAATTAAACATTATTACATTTACCCGTACTTTCCCAAAGGGTGATCACCAGCTCTGTGACCGAGATCTCCATCTAGGTGGTGGACATGCCTTCCAACTAGGTGGAATGAAAAATACAGTCATGAAGTTACTTAAATAATTTTACACTTATAAATACCATTGTCGGAGGCTCCACCCTCACTGGACATGGTGGAGACATGTAAGTTTTCCCCTGGGTGTACATTTTTAGAAATGGTGCATAGTAAAAATGTAGAGAGTTTTACCTAGGTACAGGAGTAAATATACCAATAAGAAAATATATGTGTATATTTATTTACTTTTGTCAATCTGGCCCAATGCTATCTAAGATAAACACATAATTATTTAACGCAGGAGATCAAGGAGGCACTATGAAATAAATCTTGTTTCTGGTGTACAGGCTTTCTCACGATCAGGAAGGCAAAGTTTGTAGATCAGTTTTCTGTAGCACAACACCTTTAAACAAGCCTGAAAAAGCCAATAGGTCTCACCTATGTGAGGTATATTGCAATGCAGTAAAGTGCAGTACATTGAAGTTGAGTGGGGTAGATTGGTGAGCAGTGGGGTAGAATGAAGTGGAGTGGGGTAGATTGGAGTGGAGGGGGTGGGATAGATTGGAGTAGAGTGAAGTAGATTGGAACGGATTGGGATAGATTGGAGTGGATTGAGGTAGTTTGGAGTGGGATAGATTGAGTCGGGAAGATCAGGATAGACGGGGAAGAGTGGAGTGGGTTAGACTGAAGTAGATTGGAGTAGAGTGAGGTAGATTAGGGCAGAGTGGGGTAGATCGGATTAGAGTGGAGTGAGGTAAATTGGAGTGGGGTAGATTGGATGGATTGGAGCAGTGTAGATTGGAATGGATTCGGTTAGATTGGAGTACAGTGGGGTACATTGGAGTGGAGAGGGGTAGACTGGGGCAGATTGTAGTGGGATAGATTGTAGTGGGGTAGTTTGGAGTGAGGTAGATTGTAGTGGGGTGGAGTGGGGTAGATTAGGGTGGGGTAGTTTGGAGTTGGGTAGACTATAGTGGGATAGAGTGGGGTGGAGTGGGATACATTGGGGAGGAGTGGAGTAGATTGAGGTGGAGTATATTGGTGTAGACTGGAGTGGAGTGGGGTCGATTTGAGTGAAGTGTGGTAGATTGGAGTGACCTAGATTGGAGTAGAGTGGTGTATGGTAGACTGGAGTAGGGTAGATTGGAGTGGCGTGCAGTGGGGTAGAATGAGGTAGATTGGAGTAGAGTGAGATAGGTTATGGTGGAGTAGAGAGGGGTAGATTGGGTTAGATTGGAGTAGAGTTGAATGGGGTAGATTGGGTGGATTGGACTAGGGTAGATTGGGTTAGATTGGAGTAGGGTAGAATGGGGTTGATTGGGTGGATTGAACAAGGGCAGATTAGAATGGAGTGGGGTAGAATGGGGTGGTGTGGAGTAGACTGGGGTAGATTGGTAGGGATAGATTGGAGTGTGGTAGTTTGGAGTGTGGTAGATTTGGGTAGATTGGAGTTGGGTCGATTGAATTGGGGTAGAGTGGTGTGGGGTTTAGTTGGGTGGCGTAGATTGGAGTGGGTGGAGTAGGCTAGATTGGGGTGGAGTGGAGTAGATTGGAGTGGAGTACATTGGGCTAGATTGGAGTGGAGTGTGATAAATTGGAATGGGGTAGATTGAAGTGGTGTGGAGTGTAGTAGATTGGAGTTAGGTAGATTGTAGGGGAGTGGGGTAGATGGGATAGAGTGGAGTGGAGTGTGGTAGATTGGAGTGGAGTGTGGTAGATTGGAGATGAGTGTGGTAGATTGAAGTAGATTGGGTGGCTTGGAGTGAGATATATTGGAGTGGAATGGGGTAGACTGGAGTGGAGTGGAGTAAGGTAGATTGGAGTGGAATGGGGTATATTGCGATGGATTGGAGTGGGTAGATTGGGGTTATTGGGGTGGAGTGGGAGACATTGGAGTGGAATGCAGTAGATTTGAGTGGGGTAGAGTGTGGTAGATTGGATTGGAGTGAAGTGTGGTAGATTGGAGTGGAGGGGGAATGGTATGTAGTGGAGTGGAGATTGGAGTGAAGTGGGGTAAATTGGATTGGACTGGAGTAGATTGGAGTGGAATAGGGTAGACTGGAGTAGGATAGATTGGAGCAGGCTAGATTTGATTGTAGTGGAGTGAATTGGGGTAGATTGGAGTGGGTAGATTGGGGTAGATAGTAGTAGAGTGAGGTAGACTGGGGTAGAAGGGAGTGGAGTGTGGTCGATCGGGGTGATTGGAGTGGAGTGGGATAGATTAGGGTAGATTGGAATGGGGTGGTGTACATTGAATGGAGTGGGTTAGGGGTCAATTGGGCTAGACTGGAGTGGAGTGGGGTAGAATGGGGGTAGATTGGAGAGGAGTGGGGTAGAGTGGAGTGTGGTAGACTGGGGTAGGCTCGAGTGGAGTAGATTGGATGGATTGGAGTAGGGTAGATTCAGGTAGATTGGAGTGGATTGGGGCAGTCTGGAGTGGAGTGTGATAGATTGGAGGAGAGAATGGAGTATGGTGGTTTAGAAGGGGTGGAGTGGGCGGGTTTGGGTAGATTGGAGTGGGGTGGATTAGGATAGATTGGAGTGGAATGGGGTAGATTGGAGATGACAGGAAATTGGAATCGGTAGAGTGGAGTGGGGTAGATTGGGATAGATTGAAATAGAGTGGTGCAGTTTTGAGTGGAACATTTGGTGTACAGTGGAGTTGAGTAGAATGGAGTGGAGTTGGGTAGTTTGAGTGGAGTAGGGTAGATTAGAGTGGAGTGGCGTAGAGTGGAGTAGAGTGGGGTAAATTGGGTGGAGTGGAGTTGGATAGATAGAAGTTGAGTGAGATAGATTGGGGTGGAGTATATTGTAGTGAAGTGGTATGGGGTACTTTGAAAAGGACTGAAGTGGAGTGGGTTGGATTGAAGTGCAGTCTGGTAGTGAAGCTGTGTAGATTGTAGTGGAGTAGACTGGTGTAGATTGTAGTGCAGTGGAGTGGGGTAGATTGGGGTAGAGTGAAGTGCAGTGGGGTAGATTGGAGTGGAGTGAGTAATCTGGAGTGTATGGACTTAGAGTGGAGTGGTATAGAGTGGAGTGGCATAGAGTAAAGATTGTAATTTCTTTTATTGTATATAGTTAATTAAAACCTTTACAATATTGTTGCATAAAAACACTTGTTTTAAAAAGGAAAAAAAAGTACAAATTCTTGAGTGGTTAAAAAGAAAGCTTTCTGGAAGTCCATGTGTTTGATGTAATTGTGGAAGGTGTTTCAATATGTCTGTTCGTTACACTTCACGCGTCCGGGTTCGGGCCTTGGGTTTCCTTTTTCTCTGTGTTTTGTATTAGCTGCAGTGCCTTTTGACAAAATCTAGCGGCTCTACAAGCTGTCTGCAATTGATGACTATTCAGTGCTAGCATGACAGCCGGGCGGCATGATCTAATTTGAAAAAAGCGGAATACGTGGAGGAGGTAGTAACGTCTCAAGTTTTTCAAAGAGGGACAAATGCACAATATGTGCATCGTTGATTCTTCCTTTGGCATAGAGTAGAGTTGTATGTTGTGGAAATGGAGTGGCGTTTCATAGTGTGTCTTAGAGTGGAGGGGCGTAGAGTGGAATGTTGTATAATGCAGTGAGGTGGCATAAAATGGGAGGGCAAAGAGTGGACTAGAGTGTTGTAGAGTGGAGTGATGTAAAGCAGAGTGGCATAGTAATGGAATATGCATGGTGTGTTAGCTCACTACCATTAAAGACAACACATTTTCAATTGAAATTACCATTACACTTGCACTGACATACAGTTTTACTGCGCACAAACGATAATGTGTGGAAATATCATTATCTTGTGTAGTGATGTGTTTTGTTTGCATTCAAATTTTTGTGTCTACCACACTTCAGAATTACAAATGAAAATGTGCTTAATTTTGTTTCCCAATTCTGATATATTCTGAAATATCAGCACAGTTCCTTTTAATTGTGTGCTAGAAAAAATAACATCCTTCAGTCTCCTCTCTCTCATGGTTACCTAGCAGAATCTCCCACTTTGAAGTCAAAGAAAGAAAAGTAAACATCATACTTCCTGAGAAGACAAAGCCTGACATTTGACCTCTGTCTTTGAATGCACAACAAATGGACAAGATAAGAATAAGATTTAAAGGACTGTTTACCAAAAGCGGGGACTCACAAGGATACAGTAACAAGGGATGCTTCACAGGAGGGACAAACTCAAGCTGGACCGCCTAAAGCAAATAAAGCCAGCACATAGAAAGCAAGCAACTGTGAGGGCGTAGCTTCAGGGAAGTGGGGTGTTACATGCCTCTAACAAATGTAAATCTTGTAAATAGTTCGATATAGTACTTTCAGTTGAGTATGGTGAGGTGTATGTCGGATTCCATTAGGATTTTTTAGATACACACAGACAAAAACGCGCACACACTGTCAACTCTCTCTCCGTTTTGAAAGTCTTCAAAAAAAATGTTTTCTCCAATATTGATTTCTTTCACTTAGTACCCCTGCCAATCTGCATTCCCCTCTCTTTTCACTACCCTTAAGCCCCCTATCAGAGCCCCATTTGTCACATATTGAAAAATTATATTGTTGGAAAATCTGAAGCTCACACCCCCATTCCTACTGACCAAGTAACACCCCTGGCAACTGTGAGTTACAAACCACTAAACCAATTATAAACAATGGTCAAAATGAACCTATGTTGTCTTATAGGCTTCAACCTAAAAATGGGGTCTGTAGGAATTGCAATTTTGAGCTACCTGTGCTTGTGGGGGGATAACAGACATCCATGGTGATTAGGTGAACTGGCTCCTATGGAAGCCCTAGGAGTTACTCACTGGGCAGCTAAAAGCCTGCCCAATTTGAAACCAATTCACCCGTTTACCAAGTGGAGCCCCCTCTGCTATAAAACACTCCGTGGCTTGGACAGGGCAGGGAGAAAAGAGGGTGACATTAATTCAAATTTGTACCAAACGCTAAGAAGCATTGTAAAACAGAATGCCACCAAATAGAAACTTTTTGGGGGTCAAAATAAACACACTAATACTTAACACTGAAGCCCTGGGTGGCGCTATGAAATAAAGCTTCAATAGATGTGCACGGCAGTCTGATATAGCACAGCAGCAGAACATTATTGGGCACTTTGGGTTAATTTAACTAGCAATTCAGTTCTTATTTCCAGCTTTGAGCAAAGGAAGATAATAAAGCTCAGTGAGTGTTTCCCATTTACTAGCATACAACTAGTGTTTTCCGCTTTGTGTGTTGAATAGTCAAATATATTGATATCTGGTGAAATACTGTTTGGGGGAGATATTCAAAAAAGTCACGCAACGCAGCACAGCCCCCCACGAGGCTGCACAGTGTTGCGCGACAGGAAGGGAGCAGGAGAGCGCCATATCTTTAGAGATATGGCTCTCTCCTCCCCTTTCCCTTGCGCCGGCGCTGATTTCAGCTGCTGTGCGCCAGTCACACACCTTAGCACTGCAGCACTAGGGTGTTTGCATGAGTATAGCATACTCTTCCTGTACAAAATGCTATGCTTGGCACAATGCAAAGCTCTTCCCACTTTTTGCACAACGCAGCACGCATGGAAAGTTGGAAAAGCACGGAGAAATGAAAGCATTTCTCCTGTTAGCGCCTCCTTTGAAGGGGCGTTAACTTTTGGCACAATACCATGTTCACAAATCTTTGTAAATATGGTTTTGCGTCAAAAAGCATAGGTGGTTGAATGGGAATGCCCATGTACCTCCCATGGAATGCTGCTCGGTGCAAAGTAACGCAAAGCAGTGCTTCACAATGCTTTGCACTAATTAGAGGGGGCTTTCCAGCACAAAACATGTTTTGAGATGGAAAGGAAATAGCAAAAATAAGAATTTGCGCTGGTTAGCATCACTTTTATGATACTAAACCATCGAAAAAGGTTAGAAAATCTCCCCTAAATGTTTTACAGTTGTAGTGCATGCCTTTATTTGACTTATTTTACTAAAGTGCATTCTCATCAGCACTTGCTATTGGCTCCAACATTATTATCTGGTGTGGCAGACTGTCATTGTATGAGGTGATTTGGTCGTGGCTGGTGAATTAATTGCTACATTACTGCTGTATAATGTGCCAAGAGTACATATGGGAGATGATGACATTTCTAATTAGTACTTCTAGTACCACTTAATGCATCCTTATTGAATGGTATGGCTTCCTCAGTTTAATCACACCAAGTCGTTTACTCAGAGACCATTTGCTACAGGTTCAGATCATTAGGACGAGAAAAGCCTTGGGATCAATTTCGCTCTCTTCCTCTGGGCATGGGTGTAACATGGGCCCAAACTCTTCAGAGGCTCCTTAACACTTCAGAAGCCCGCCTCCCCCCTCATTCAGTCCAATGCAAATTGATATCTGTGAGATAGGTAAGAGTCAGGGGGCCCTCTTCACATTTTGCAGGCGAGCCCTTCCATTTTGCATTGTGTCACTGTCTATGGAATTGTAAGTTATTGGGCTGGGAATAGTTTTTCTTTTGGTACTTTTCAAAACCTCTATTTTGTAGTAGGCTTACACCTGCCACTAGGAGTGAGGCATTATTGATTTGATATCCTGGTATGACTGCCACCATGAGACCTCTAGATCTTCAGTAATCTTCCACTGACCTGAGATCAGTTTCCTGTGGGATCCAAGTCGAAGTATTCAGATCAGTTAATTCCTTCAGTAATACATGGGATTCTGCAATCCCTGTATAAAAACCTGTCTCCACTTTCGTTATAACACATGGGATGCTGCAATCCTTGTATAAACACCAGTCTCTAATGTATTTATAGTACATGGGATACTTCAGTCCTTGGATAAAATTCTGTCTCTACTTTCTTTATATTACGCGACTTGTGGCACACTCTGGGGAATATTTCAAGGGGATTTCGCCACCAGAACGTCACTTTTAGTGACGTTCTGGTGGCCATATCCCCTTCTCCTTCTTTACAAAGCAGCGTTAAGCCACTTAACATGGCTTTACACCGCATTGTAAATAAGACCCCTTTTCACGCTTCACTTATCGTGAAAGGGGCGTGAAATGGATGTTTGCAGTGGGCGTTCCGCCGCAACACCCATTGCTTTTCAATGCTGCCCCATATTTACTAGGATTGGGCAGCGCCAAAAACTAAGACCAGGGAATACCTGGTCTTAGGATGGCAATACAATAATTTCTCCTCATATTTTCCTATTTCTATGTGTGCTGCATTCTGAAGCTTTCTAGAAACAGCAATTCGCCTTTAAAGATTGTTTATGTGCAGGAAGATGTCCTTCCTGCACATAAACAATAGCCCCTGTAGCACTCTCACCATTGCAACATGGTACAAGTGTGCCTGCGCTGGTGCTAGGCAGCTTTAATAGCGCCAGCGCTAGGGGAAATGCGGGAATGCGCCATTTTTTGTAAATACAGCACATCCCTACGTCTGAAAAATGTCAGAGTGCTGCATTACCAATTTTGGAGTAACACAGCACTACAATATTTTACTGTAATTATCCCCCTCTGTTGCTCATCTTAAAGAAATGCCATCCTAACTAAACAGTAATACCTTATTACAGTTGACTTTTGACATCACAATGCCTTCTCCCAGAGCCAGCACGCGAGTAGAAAGGCAGGTCAAGTCACACAGAGTATAATTAAAGTAGCTGGTTAAGGATATAATTAAATGTTACTTTTGTTTCTTCTGCTCTATTTTTCTAGCTGTACTGTGACAAGCACAAAGAAGATATGGCAACATGTTTACTTTTTAACTCCTTAGGTAACTATAAAAGTGTTAGAAAGTTAGAATCTTTCTGCAGGTTTCTACACATTCTGAGCTACTGCACCTTTTTCTTAAAAAATAAATTTATTAAACTGGTGCTAATAATATGTAACACATTGTTGATGTGTTTCATTTTAATGTGATCACATTTTTATTCTTGATATATACAATCATGCTCTCTCTCTCATATGAAAGAGCTACCCTCCAAGGGTATATGTGGTTGGTGGTAAACCTGATGGTGTGATGATATTATAAGGAATAGTGTCCCTCCTGATGTATGTGATTTGGATATTGCAGGTGACTTATAAGTTCCATAACCTTACAAAGGAACTTGGCCTTTAGCCTCGTTCCTCTAGATGTTCATGGAACTCCTAAATGACTTGCAATATCCTTATAATGTATGGCGGAGGTATTTTAACCCTTGTATATTGGGCCACTTGTGACACACCCAGTTGCATGTTATTTAAAAATTACATCAGATCTCAACTGTAATAACTTACTTTAGTTGAGTTCTGACGTCACAGTGCCTACCAAGAGGAAAGGCAGGTCATATCACAGAGCATAATTAAAGCAGCTGTTTAAAGAATGAAAACAAAAGTTTTTCTTTTTTTTTTTGCTCTGTTTCTTTAGTTGTACAGTGACAAGCAGAAAAGAGATATTTATGGAAACGTTTATTTTTTGCACTCCCTATGTAATTATAGAAATGTTACAATCTTTCTACATGTTTCTACTGATTTCGAGCTACTGCCCCTCCTTTTTTTTAAAACTGGCTTGTATTATATCTTTATTTAACTAATACAGATTTTTTGATGTGTTCTAATTTTGCACTACAGATTCTATTTTTATTCTTCATGTTTTAAAAAGTATTTCTCTTTCATATGAAAGAGCAATGCACCAAGGATTTATGTTGTTTGTGGAAAGGTGATGGTGTGACCATGTATCATGAGGGATAAAGTGCCTCCTGCCGTACATGATAAGGATATTGGAAGTGACCTCGGAGTTCCATAACCTTATAAAGGAACTTGGCCTTCAGCCTTTTTCCTCTTATATGATCTGTGACTTGCAATATCCTTATAATGTATGGCAGGAGGTCCTTTATCCCATACATAAATGGCGACTTTTGATGTCTCCAGTCAAATGTTATAAAGAAATGATATGGCGACTCAACTGTAATAACTACTAACAGTTGAGTTCTGACGTCACAATGCCTGCTGTCAGAGGCACCAGACAAGGTGAAAGACAGATCAGTTTATGGAACATAATCAAAGAAGCTGTTTAAAGAATGAAAACGAAACATTGATTTTCTTTCTTCTGCTCTGTTTTTTTAGATGTGGCAAGCAAAAAGGAGATATTTATGGAAAAAAGAATTTGCGCCATTTAGATGATTATGGAAAATGTAGAATCTCTCTGCATGTTTCTACACATTCCGAGCTATTGTGCCTTTTAATTTTTTTTAAACTGACTTGGAAACTGATTCTAATATCATTTTGTGTCAAATATCTAATAGCTTTTTTGCTGTGTTTACATTTTGTCTATTTGTATTCTTTATGTTAGTAAACACGCTCTCTTTCATATTAAAGATCTTGTAATCTCCCAGTATTCCTCAGGAGCGAATTGACGGCATTAAGACGAACATATACAGGAGAACACCAGTCGTAGGGTTAAAGGATGTTTAATGGTGATTAATGTACACACCAAGTAAAGTCACCTGAAGGCAAAAATAAGGCAGATAGTCTAGTATCTAGAGATCAATAGTTAACTGTAGGTACGATACCACATGTCGTGTAGTCTCTCACCCCCTCTGTCTCAGTCTGCACTACTGAGTAACTTCTACCAGATCCAACCATCCTCCGCATGAGTACCAGTCCTGGTACTCGCCAACGGAGGGCACTGTGCAAAGTAACGGCCGACAATGCCGCTCGTGTGCTGTCACTAAATATTCTGTAGCCAAGGGAAATCGTTATTCCATACGTGGTGTAGCTCCCTACACCTCACATCCACCAAGCCTGACACTCCACCGTGTCTCTATGCAAGGATACCCCAAGGGTGCCTCTGCTCAACCTTGAGATGCCAAGAGTTCTCGGGGGTTTGCAGAGACGCAGGAAAACACCTCCTGTCACGCGTCTCTGCGAAGCCTCCACGGGAGCGCCAAGCCTGACACTCGACCCCGAGGAATCCGGTCAAAGCATAAGAGAGCAGCCGCTCTATCTTACCTTTCTGCAGGGACAGTTCGCGGTCTAAGAACACGGCTATCTCCGATATCTTGTGTCTCTGGAACTCCAAATAAGACTTGCGCCAGCAGGATTCAAAATATCCGACGCTCATTCTCCGTCATGGGCGTCTGATATGGGCGGATGTTATTGCGCATGCTCCGCGCTCAGCCTGCTGGTCTTGGTAGTCCGTTCCAGCTCCGTTTTCCGTCTTCTGCCACAAACGACGAATGGGAGGGATCAATTCCTGACAGTACATCCTCCCTTCCTCAAAGGCCCCCCACGGGGCCCGCCTTTGCAGGATACCTCCTGTGGAAAGATGTCACCAGCCGGGGCGCGTGCACACCGGAGGCAGGTTCCCACGACTGTTCCTCCGGCCGTACCCTTTCCACGACACCAGGTACCACAGCTTGTTCCTTCTCCATTTCGAATCAAGTAAGCCATCAACTTCATACTCCTGCTCTGCATCCACCACCACCGGCAACGGCGACTTCCTCCTCAAAGAGGCGGAAGGCTTTAGCAGCGATATGTGGAACACAGGATGGATCCGAAGAGCCAGCTTCATGTTGACAGGGCTCACGCATTTGGTGATGCGATAAGGCCCAATGTACTTTGGCGTAAACACACTATGTTTGCAGAACCGTAGGTTTCTGGTAGATACCCAGACATAATCCCCCGCACTGTACAAAGGCCCTGACCTCCGGCGTTTGTCAGCGTAAGCTTTGTATGTCGCCTTGGCGGCCTCCAAGTATTTCCTAGAGCGCAAGAGTGTGTCCTTGATGTGTGCAACCCTACTGGATGTTTCAGGCACCTGCTGGGTCATGACCGGGTATTTAAATGGGAGAAAACGGGGTAGTTGTCCATAGTTGCAGTAGAAAGGGGATGCCTTCGTGGAGCCATGTGTGGTGGTGTTATAAGCGATTTCTGCAAGCCATAGCAAGACACCCAATCGTCTTTTCCTTGATCTATAAAACAACGCAAGTACTGTTTGAGAGTCAGGTTGAGACGTTCCGTCTGACCGTCTGTCTGCGGGTGGTAGCTGGTGGACAAGGCGGACTTAACGTGCAGGGCGGAGCACCAGGTCTTTCAGAACTGTGCGGTGAACTGGGAACCCATGTTTTCCCAAGATCTGGAGGGCGTTGGAAGAGGCTGCAACAACCCTTGCGGGCGCCCATGGTCCGTTTTCATGGTGGCGCAGATCTCGCAGGCAACGACCCAATTCCTGACGTCCGCTCTCATGGAAGGCCACCAGAACTGTCTGCCCAGGCTGTCAGTCGTCTTTTCGACTCCAAGATGCCCTGTGCAAGGGGAAACGTGACACCAGCAAAATGCTTGCTTACGAAGCCGCGGCGTCGGTAACAACAGGCGGCAGCTGTTCATGGGAATACCGTCCCTCACCTGCCACTCCTTATGACACTTAAGCCATGTTCTCCATGTGGAAGAGCAAACACCGAGCTGGACCCCCTTAAGAAAAGCCTCAGGCTGTATCGCTCCCAACACCACCTCCGGACTGAGTATGGAATGAACGGGGGCAGGAAGCGGCGTAGTGATGGTTGATTGCCTGGAAAGAGCGTTGGCTTTCCTGTTGTCCGTACCGGGTCTGTACGTAATGTGGAAATGAAAGCCGGAGAAGAACAGCATCCATCTCATCTGACGGGGTGAAAGGTGCTTCGCCGCCGTCATGAACTGTAGATTCCGGTGATCCGTAAATACAGTCACCATGTGTCTGGCTCCCATCAACAAATGCCTCCACTCTGTGAAGGCATCCTTTATAGCCAGCAGCTCCTTTTCCGCGATGTGGTAATTTCTCTCCGTGACGTTCAGCTTTCGGGACATGAAGGCCACCGGGTGGAGTACACCAGAGGGAGCGTGTCGTTGCGAAAGAATGGCCCCCAAAGCCACCTCGGATGCGTCCGCCTCCACCGTGTAAGGTAGCTCAGGGTCAGGATGGGCTAGAACGGAAGCCGTAACAAACACCCTCTTCAGGGCCACGAAAGCTTCCTGTGCTTCGAGGGTCCACCTGAACATCTGGGATTTCCTCAGTAAGTGCGTGATAGGAGCCACAAGCCCAGAGAAGCCATCGATGAACCTCCTATAAAAGTTGGCGAACCCGATGAAACACTGCACATCCTTAACACACTGAGGGGTATGCCAGTCTTCCACCGCCTTGACTTTGCGTTCCGCCATCTCCTGCCCTTCAGGCCTCAACATCACTCCCAGTAATTCCACGGATGTGACATGGAAATCGCATTTGCTGAGTTTGCAGAACAGCATGTTCTCCCGAAATATTCCGAGTACTGCAGATACGTGTTTTACGTGATCCTCCACTGTGTCAGAATAGATGAGAATGTCGTCTATGTAAACAACAACATATACATCCAGGATATCGCGTAACACATCGTTTAGGAAGTATAGAAAGGCCGCAGGGGCATTGCAGAGCCCAAACGGCATCACAAGGTATTCGAAGAGCCCGAATCTGGTCTTGAATGCTGTTTTCTATTCGTCGCCGCTCCTCATGCGTACGAGATGGTAGGCCCCCTTGAGGTCGAGCTTCGTATAGATCTTGGTCTTCTTTACCTGTTCCAACAGGACGTTTATGAGAGGCAAGGGCTATCTGTTTTTGACCGTGATGGCGTTCAGCGTCCTAAAGTCCACACGGGCCCTCAATTCCCCATTCGCTTTAGGGATGAAGAAAAAGGGCGATGCTGCTGGGGATTTAGACGGCCTGATGAACCCTAGACTAAGTAGTTTATCCAGGTAGGAGCGTAGATGGAGGTTTTCGGGTTCGGTTAAGGCGTAGAGTCTCCCGCTGGGCACACTTGCCCCAGGAACCAAGTCGATCTGGCAGTCGTACATCCGATGAGGAGGGAAGACCTCAGCCTGGATATCATCAAACACGTCCATATAGCCTAGATAGTCAACGGGAAGGAGCACAGCCTTTTCAGCCGCCGTGGCTACCATCTGTATTGGGTTATTATCCCAGACAGGGTGTTACGGAGCCATACCGCGGTGTTGGAGACAATACGGAGAGTTCATGCGTATCTCACTGTTGTCCCAGTTGATAGATGGATTGTGCTTCCTGAGCCATGGCAACCCTAAAATGATTCCGTACTGAGGAGCTCGTATGATACTAAAGTCGATCACCTCCTCATTCCAGTCCCCAAACCGGACGTGAACACCTCCAGTGCTTTGACAGATCGGACCCGTGACCAGCTTACGCCCATCTACAGCATATACGTCCTCAGGGAAGTCCTTGGCTAGAAGAGCAATGCCCAGACGCTGTGCCTCCGCTTCATACATGAACTGACCGGTGGCCCCAGAATCGACCATGGCCACCACAGGAACCCAGTCCGCCTGCACCCCCACATGAATGGTAATGAATAGATGCTGGAGACGCCCGCGAACCATGCGGGATAAGGAAGGGATGCTAATGTGACTCCGAGAGGCCCCTTCGCTAATAAGGGAGTCAGTTAGTTTTCCGCCGGAGCATCCACCACAGCTGTCACCGATCTGTTGGTCCGATATCTACTGAACTTCGGTTTCGCCGGGCATTCCCTCACAAAGTGTCCTTTCTTGCCACAATACAGGCAGAGACCTTCTTTGCGGCGCGATTCCTTTTCAGCAGAAGTAAGACTAGCCCTGATAGCCCCAATATCCATCGGTTCTGCCCGGGGAGACGGTTGTGTGTCGGCAGGCCCTTGCGACCCGAATGGTGGGGGAGGCTTCCCCTTTCCTTGTGATTGCCTCTCCGCTCGCTCAATTGATGATCCAGGCGTAGTACCAGACTGATAAGATCCTCACAGGTCTTGGGCTGTGGGTCGATTCGCGCAATAACATCTTTCAAATCATTGTTCAACCCCTGGTGAAAGAGCGCAGTTTGTTTAGGTGAGGGCCACTTGGTCTCCACCACCGACCGCCTGAAGTTGTTCAAATACTGCAAAAGATCGCTACTGCCCTGGCGAAGTTCCAGCAGTTCTCTGTCAGCTGTATACGAATCAGCCCTTCGGTCAAACACCTTCACAAATTCCTCCTGAAAGGCATCCCAGTCATATAGGAGAGGGTCGTCACGACTCACCAGCGGAACGGCCCATTGGGCGGCGTTTCCTACCAGATATGAGATAAGGAATGCCACCCTTGCTTGGTTAGTGGGAAACGACTTTGGTTTACAGGAGAGATGTAAGGCCACTTGAGTTAAGAACACTTGTACCATGCTGGGATCCCCGCTGTATCTCTCTGGCGTGGCAAGAGGAATGGATACAGGCATTTCCACCACCACTGCAGATGGAGGGAACTGTGAAGGAGTACCAGCACTGAAAGGGTTCCTTTGCATGGTTTCTATTCTGGCCCACAAGTCCGCAGTTTCCTGCAGTGATGTAGCCAGTTCGCTCTGTATAGCCGCCAGCGCAGCTAAAACATCATCCATGTTGGCCTCGCATCGTCAAGCCGATCAGGAGGAAGATAGAGTAACGAAGGGCCGGATATTATGTAATCTCCCAGTATTCCTCCGGAGCGAATTGACGACACTAAGACGAACATATATAGGAGAACACCAGTCGTAGGGTTAAGGGATGTTTAATGGTGATTAATGTACACACCAAGTAGTCACCTATAGGCAAAAATAAGGCAGATAGTCTAGTATCTAGAGATCAATAGTTAACTGTAGGTACGATACCACTTGTTGTGTAGTCTCTCTCCCCCTCTGTCTCAGTCGGCACTACTGAGTAACTTCGACCAGAACCAACCGTCCTCCGCATTAGTACCAGTCATGGTACTCGCCAACGGAGGGCACTGTGCAAAGTAACGGCCGACAATGCCGCTCGTGTACCGTCACTAAATATCCTGTAGCCAAGGGAAATCGTTATTCCATACATGGTGTAGCTCCCTACACCTCACATCCACCGCGGGAATGCCAAGCCTGACACTCCACCGCGTCTCTATGCAAGGATACCCCAAGGGAGCCTCTGCTCAACCTTAAGATGCCAAGAGTTCTCGGGGGTTTGCAGAGACGCAGGAAAACACCTCCTGGCGTGCGTCTCTGCGAAGCCTCCACGGGAGCACCAAGCCTGACACTCGACCGCGAGGAATCCGGTCAAAGCGTAAGAGAGCAGCCGCTCTATCTTACCTTTCTGCAGGGACAGTTCGCGGTCTAAGAACACGGCTATCTCCGATATCTTGTGTCTCTGGAACTCCAAACAAGACTTGCGCCGGCAGGATTCAAAATATCTGACGCTCATTCTCCGTCATGGGCGTCTTATATGGGCGGATGTTATTGCGCATGCTCCGCGCTCAGCCTGCTGGTCTTAGTAGTCCATTCCAGCTCCGTTTTCCGTCTTCTGCAGCAAACGACGAAGGGGAGGGAGCAATTCCTGACAGATCTACACAACAAAGGTTTGTGGGAAAGCTGATGGAGTAATAATGTATTTTAAGGAATAAAATACCCTCTGCCATCCAAGATAAGGATGCTGCAAGTGAGAATTCCATAACCTTATAAAGGAAATGAGCCTTCAGTCCCGTTCCTCTGTATGGTCATAGAACTTCTTGATGACTTGCAATATCTTCAAAAAGTATACCAGAACGTACTTTTTTCCATATTTTTTTTACGATGTGGTCCTGTAAAGACACAATGGAGTATAGAAGTGTTCTTGAAGGGTGCCCCCTACAATTTTTTGAGGTTGGATGTTCTGATTTAGGCCAAGGGATGGAATCTTAAATAGAGCCCCCAGCACCCCCACCCTCCAATTCTACTAACCTAATTAGTAGACTACTGACGATGAGAGCAGCTAGGCCGGGCAGGCTTTTTTAGTCCTTTATATTGGGATTGTTCATCCATGTCTTCTGTCTGAAAGGGCAACTGTATACCTGGAGCATGTCCACCATTTTGTCACTCCTCCATGCGTGTAGTTGCTATGTAGTTCTCTGGGCACTCTCTTTCACAGCTGAATCCTGATGGTGGATGGAGCTTCTTCAGAAGTCACATGTGCATTTTTTTTTAATGCAGATCACATGTACTTTGATGGTTGACTGTGACACTGGGCTTGGCCTGGCCACAATATCTTGTACTGTTCGATCTCAATTCCTTCCAAGGCTTTGCATATCTGGAGCAGCCCTGGCACACATGCCTGGCCTACAGTAATGAGTACATCTTCTGCTTACATGTTGTTTCATCGATCAGGGAGGTAGCATATGTTTGTAACCACAGAGAAGTGGAAGGTATGGTGATTATTGGGGGGGAGGGCGTTCAAGGCATTTGCAGAATTCTGTTACTGGGTAATGATGTGACAATAGTCTACAGAGAAGCAGTAACTCTGCATCTAGTCCCACCAATCCCACAAGTGCATGGCAGCCTTATGCTTTTGGAATTGCTTGTAGAACGACCAAGAACAGAGAGCTGAACTCTCTCAAGTGGGGGGTGGTGCTGAAAGCAACCAAACGCTACAAAAAGATATACCCCTCCTCCAGGAAAACACACTTTGCAGGGAATACGTGCCCTGTCATGGCGCGTCTTGGCTACTCCCAGATGATTCATGCAGGCTTTCTTTAGAGGTTCTTGGAGGGATGGGGTGGGGGGTGCATCCAAATTCATATTCGCCTACCTATCAAAACTACGAAGATATAGCAAGACAATCAAGGCTGTTATGTAGGATTGTCTAGTCTACTCTACGCCAGCCATTTGCAGTGGCTAGTGTATACACTCCGCCATTTACACTCGCCCTATTTCCCTTCTAAATATAGAAGTTAATATTTGGGCTGAAGCCTAGCAAACAAGCTGCTAGCTACTTTGATTCACTTGGATCAATCTAGCTTCATGCCCCAGCGAGCCACGCAACACAAAATTAGATGTGTCTCTAATGCTTTAGTACTGGTGCATCACATACCAGGTGCACACACACTTCTCCTAGTCGATTGTCATAAAGCCTTTGATACAATTAGAGGGGACTATCTCTCCTGCTTACTCAAAGCATTGAGCTACAAGCCTCAAGTTCTCCCTTGGATCTGGCTGATGTACATGGACCTGACAGCAGAATGAGTGTCGGGGTGAGGGTGGGAGGAATGATGTCAGACCCATTTCCCTGGGGAGGAGTAAGGGAGGCACAACGAGGAGAAGTATCTTTATTTCTCCTCGTTTTTCCTTTTGCTAGCTTTCAGCACATGGCCCTAGCTTCTGAGGAAGGTTATCTAGCATTCTTAACCTCACCCAGTCCCCTTTGAATTGACTAACACTAACTTCTGCAAAGTGTAAGTTTCCAATTTCTTTTGTAGGTCAGTGTCAGCCTTCTGAATACTTAATGAAAGTTTTGCTTGGTAAAAGAGGAATGTGCCCCTCCAACCACCCCTGTGAAAGCTGTTGAAAATCTTGGGGTCATCGGGGGGCGTGGCTAGCCGAGCTGCGAAATGGCCGTTTCTTAAGCGAGCTCCGCCGGCGGGGGAAATAATCCTACTACTATCCTACATCAAGTGTGACTAAATCTGCGTAATTGCATCACCCCTGTGGGGGGGAGAGTCGGGGCATACAGCGGTGAAACTTCCAGCAAATTGATGGTGTTTTGCCGGAGAAATAGCGGATGCGCCGAGGAAGCTGGAGCTGTCTGAAACCCGGGTGGCCCCTAACTCGAGCCCATGGCGGACTGGGCCGCGGAGGCTGGAGATCGCAGATCCACGATTTGAACAGCACGCTGCCGGGAGGTGAGCCTGAGGAAGTCTAAGGCCATCCCTGTGAGACCCTGTGTTGGGAGGAGATTCTCAGAAGTCCGGACAGGGCGCTCCCAAGAAGAAAGAGGGGGGAGATAATAAGAAAAAGGAGTTCTCCAAAGGCCCCCAAAATAACTTTAAGGGGAAAAGTTCCTTCTCCAACTTTAAGGCTAACCCGCAGAAGCACCCTAATCCTGGCCAGAGTCAGCAGCCAAGGGTTGTCCATTGCTTTGAGTGCGGTGGTGTTGGACATTATAAGGGAGACGTGAAATGCCCAAAGAGACCACCCCCTCCCACCTGAGGAAAGGCCCCGGGAGTTGCTAGTGTAGTGCTCGGGGAGGAGATGCCCTTAGTTAAGGGGAGAGAGTGAGCGGGAGTCACCTTAGTGTCCCTGGGTGATCGGGAGATGGTTCCAAAGATCCAGGTGCCCTCAAATACTACCAAGTATGGGCAGTGGGTCACCATCAATGGCCATAGAGGGGAAGCTCTGAGAGATACAGGAGCCAGTATGACTATGGTAAGGAGTCATCTGGTGTCCTCAGAGCAGGTAATTCCAGGCGTACTTCATCCAGCCGCGATGGCTGACGGCAGAATGGGCCACTATCCTGTGGCCGAGGTTCCCTTTGAGTGGGGAGGGGTTGCAGGTTCACTTTGAGTTGCCGTAAGCCCCGCCGTGACAGTTGATTGTCTGCTGGGCAATGATATGGAGCAGAATGCTTGGAAGGAGGTGGAATACCGGACTCATTCTGAGATGCTGGGTACACCTGATTGGGCCTGTGTGAGTACCAGGTCTGCGGCTGCTCGGGAGGAGAAGTCGCATGGGTTGGAGCCTGGAACAATGGCCCGCCCAGCTGCTGATGAGGGAGCATCTCGAGGACAGGAGGAGCCTGCCTCGATGTCCGTGCCCCGTGAGACGGATAGGCCACCTGTGGAGGTGGACCCGGAGTCCGCGGAGGAGGACATGGTTCTGATGGAGGACCTACCTATCCCCGCTGAGTGGCGAGTGGAGGGAGGACCGTCCACGGAGGAACTAAGGATGGGACAGAGGGAATGTCCCACCCTCGAGGGTCTAAGGCAACAGGCTGAAGCCCAGGAAGTAGGTAACGAGTCTGGGAACTATCGTGTTTACTGGGAGGAAGGTCTCCTCTACAGTGAACCCAGGGCGCCAGTGCACGGACTGCCACGGGCCCTGGTAGTCCCACAGTTTTACCGAGCCTTCCTATTAGAGTTGGCTCATGAGATTCCCTTGGCAGGACACTTGGGTCAGGACAAGACCTTTGCCCGGCTTGTCCCCCACTTTTATTGGCCTCGAATGAGGGTGGCGTCCGACACATACTGTCGGTCGTGCGTGTCATGCCAAGCCAGTGGGAAAACAGGGATGAAGCTGAAGGCTCCCCTGGAACCACTACCCGTCGTTGCCACCCCCTTTGAAAGGGTGGGCATCGACATTGCTGGGCCCCTAGATCCACCGACATCATCCGGTCACAGGTTTATCCTGGTACTGGTGGATCACGCCACAAGGTATCCAGAGGCAGTTCCTCTGAGAACCATTACTGCACCGGTAGTGGCGAAGGCCCTGATGGGGATCTTTACCCGAGTGGGATTCCCCAAAGAAGTTGTGTCTGACAGGGGGACCAACTTCATGTCAGCGTATATGCGGGCAATGTGGAAGGAGTGTGGAGTGACCTACCGGTTCACCACTCCTTATCACCCACAGGCCAATGGCCTCGTGGAGAGGTTCAACCAAACCTTAAAGGGTATGATCAGAAGTCTACCCGAAATCCTGCGGAGGAAATGGGACGTCCTCCTACCCTGTTTGCTCTTTTCCTACAGGGAAGTGCCACAGAAGGGAGTGGGCTTCAGCCCCTTTGAGCTTTTGTACGGGCACCCTGTACGTGGACCTCTCAGCCTGGTGAGGGACTCCCGTGAAAAGTCTCCTCGGAAAGTTCTCCAGGATGTGGTGAGCTACATGCTGGCCTTCCGGAGCCAAATGGCTAAGTTGTGGAAGCAAGCTTCTGACAACTTGGAAGCCAGTCAAGCAGTCATGAAAGCGTGGTATGACCACTATGCTCACCCAGTGGAGTTGGAGCCTGGACAGAAGGTGTGGGTGATGGAGCCGGGGGAGCTGAGTGCTCTCCAGGACCGTTGGACAGGCCCCTATGAGGTATTGGAGAAGATGGGCAAGTCTACCTATCTGGTGGACGTAAGGACCCCTCGGCATCCGCATCGGGTGTTACATGCCAATCGCCTCAAGCCCCACTATGAGAGGCTCGAAGTCATGCTGATGATGGTGACTGATGGATCGGAGGAAGAGGACACTGAGCCTCTCCCCGACCTCTTTGCGTCTCAAGAAAAGGATGGGTCAGTGGAGGGAGTAAAACTCTCACCATCCCTGACTCCTGAGCAGCAGGGGGAATGTCGCCAGGTCCTGGGGACTTTCGCTCCGCTGTTCTCCCTTGTCCCGGGTAAGACCCATCTGTGTACCCACGACGTGGACACAGGTGACAGTTGTAGAAAGAGAGTCCCTGTTTAGCGTAGCAGACTGTAATTGCTGTGAAAAGCTATACCTAGGGGGTCTTTGCACAATTATAGAGGTGATCTAAACAACAATCTAATATAAGCAAGCAAGCAAGCAAACAAAGTTTCCAAAGAAGTTTTTGGAAACTTTGACTGTATTTGATTTATTGTGACACCTTTTTTGGAGGTTCTTTTAGTTGGTTTTTAATTCTGTTTTAGATTGTAACCCAGTTGGGAGGCTTGAATAAATTTCGAAATTAATTTTATTTCGCTGTATGTGCCCATTACTTAATTTTAGTGCATTTCTGTTGCTTGCTTATATTAGATTGTTGTTTAGATCACCTCTATAATTGTGCAAAGACCCCCTAGGTATAGCTTTTCACAGCAATTACAGTCTGCTACGCTAAACAGGGACTCTCTTTCTACAAGTTCATTTCCCCCTCCCTGACATCTGTCATAAGGGGATCCTCCGTTCTTTTGAGACACAGGAGACAGCCCACCTGTGAAGTCAAAGTCTTACCGGCTGTCTGACAAGGTGAAGGCCAGTATCCGAAGCGAGGTAGCTAAGATGCTGGAGCTAGGAGTCATTGAACCTTCAAGCAGCCCTTGGTCCAGCCCGGTGGTTTTGGTACCCAAAGCTGCCCCACCAGGCACCACACCAGAATTACGATTCTGTGTGGATTACCGAGGACTCAATTCGGTAACGAAAACCGATGCTCATCCGATCCCTCGGGCGGATGAATTGATTGACCGGTTGGGAGCTGCCCAATATCTCAGTACCATTGACCTCACTGCAGGGTACTGGCAGATTCCCATGACTGATGGAGCCAAGGAAAGGTCAGCCTTCTCCACACCTGATGGACACTTCCAGTTCTGCGTTATGCCTTTCGGGCTCAAGAACGCTCCTGCCACTTTCCAGCGGCTGGTGAACACGATCCTCACCGGGATGGAGTCATTCTCTGCTGCTTACTTGGATGACATAGCTGTCTTCAGTAGCAGTTGGGAGGATCACTTGCAGCACTTGCAAGCCGTTCTCCAGGCCCTGGAACGGGCTGGCTTGACGATCAAGGCCAGCAAATTTCAGATTGGACAGGGGTCGGTAGTGTACTTAGGTCACTTGGTGGGCCGGGGAACGGTGCAGCCCCTTCAGGCGAAGATTGAGGCAATCATGGCCTGGAAACCCCCCAAGACCCAGACTGAGGTCCGAGCCTTCCTGGGCCTCACAGGTTACTACAGACGGTTCGTGAAGGGGTATGGCACTATCGTGGCACCCCTTACAGAACTCACGGCCAAAAAGCAACCCAGGAGAGTCATCTGGACGGAGGCTTGCCAGCGAGCCTTCGACACTCTGAAACAAGCATTGTGTAAAGCTCCAGGCCTGAAGGCTCCAGATTTTTCGAAAGAGTTCATTGTCCAGATAGATGCATCCGATATTGGCATTGGGGCAGTGCTATCGCAACTCAATGAAGAGGGTCTGGATCAACCCGTGGTCTTTCTGTCACGGAGACTGCTTCCCCGGGAACAGAGGTGGAGTACCATTGAGTGGGAAGCCTTTGCAGTGGTCTGGGCACTGAAGAAGCTGCGACCATACCTGTTTGGTTCACACTTCCTTGTTCAGACGGATCACCGACCCCTTCACTGGCTCATGCAGATGAAGGGGGAAAACCCCAAACTGTTGAGGTGGTCTATCTCCCTACAGGGAATGGACTTTCGGGTGGAACATCGGCCCGGAGTTGACCACGCCAATGCAGACGGTCTCTCCAGGTATTTCCGCCTTAGTGTTGAGAACTCCCAAGGGGTTGGGTAGCTCTCCCCACTTTCAGCTGGGGGGGACGCGTGTTGGACCCGTCTGCTTCTGAGAGTCCCCTCACCACTATAATTTCTTTTGTTCCCCTGTACCTCCCAAAATTTGTCGCTTTTTATTTGTCTACCAGGACCTTTTTGTGTGTTGTTTCATGGGGCTAGGTGTTCCTTGACACCCAGTTGCTCACAAGGTTTCTGGCACCTATGTACAAGGCGCCTGGCGAAACCTGTGGCCATTAAAACTGAGGTTGGCAACCTGTGTGTGTTTAACCTTAAAATGGTGGACACATATTTTCCTCATGAGAGTGACTCCCATTGGAGCCTCCTTGAACCCTGACCTTCTGAGGTTTTGGCACCCTTTTTGGTTGGCGTGCTTTCCTGACAGGAATTCTTAAGATTTCTTCAGGTACACAAAATGGCCGCTCCAGAGCCCCAGTACGGTGGCTGTGAGTGACCATAAGACACCTCAGAATGTGTCAACCCATTGACACAGCCAGGGAAGGTTCTTGAACCTTCTGGCTGGTGCCAGTACCTCAGGGCTCTGGCTATATAAAGCCCAGACCCTGGCGGCCATTTTATTGAAGAGAGAGGGGAGTTGATTAGACTGCTACACCTAGATGCTGATAGCTGCTGAAGAGGTGTGACCCCTATTCCTGACTTGACACCAGAGAAGACACCTGCCCTGCTAACCCTTGAGGTGGCTGAGAGTACAGGCAGTAGTGTGGCAAGGGTTAATATTGTGGATACTGACTAGCGTTCCAGTCAGGCGTAATTTTGAACCCTTGCGCCTACAGCGCCTGCCCAGCTAGCACCTCTGTGCCCCAGAAGACTGTGGCCGAGTTTGTGTGCCTCCCCGCCCCCCCCCGGTGGCGTCAGACTGAGGAAGAAGTCGGGTCGCGAGGCGTGTGCCCGATCGCCGTGACCGTGACCTCATCCTGTGCCCCCTTCACGTGTAGCGCCAAGCGCGGGGGACTCGGACGTCTCCGAGCCCCACCGGCGTTGCGCGCTTCCTGGTGTGGTGTCCTTCTTTTTAGTGTGACTGTGCAGGGGGTTATTATTGGGTCAGAGCCGGCTTAGCACTACAGCCTTCACTGCCTTGACACTTGAGCCAAGCTACCCCCCTTTGTGCTGGGCTTGCCCATCGCAGGTCCAACACCCTACATTAAGGATACGGCGGAGTAGTGATGAATCAACGGGCGTGAGACGACTGGCGACATACTGAGATATGGGAAGCGGAGAAAATGGTGGCGCCCTGTGAGTTCTCCGTGCGGCGCTAGAATACTGTGTTGTGCAAACCTTATGACTGGCTGTAACTTCTTTTAGAGAGCAAACGCACACACGGACGGACCCTAGCTGCATGGGTGGCGGAGTTGTCACTTAAGTCAAACTGTGGATTAGCCGTGAGAGCGCATATCACATTCGAGCTGGCAGGGAAGGAGACTGGCAGAATGTGAAAAAAGCCCGGTGTGCCGCCATTTTGTACAATCTGAAGGAACTCATGGCCTGATGGGACCAAATACCATCTGAGGCTGCTACGTCAAGTTGAGGCTACTGCTTGCGGTCAATTGCCGGGTGAGCTGAACTGTAAGACGCAGATGAGACCATAGTGGAATCGTGGGCTGATATAGACGAGCGTAGCGTGCACATTTGGGGTGCATATCCCAGAAGGTGAACTACTTTGCGCTGGCGCTGAGTGTAAAATACAACAGCTGTTCAGAAGTAGAGACCACATTGCACCTATGCATAGCGCCTGAAGTGCCTCCGCTAGACTACTGAGAAGTTGATACCGGGTACCTATCATCAAGAGGCTTTATATTGGGGTGCACATGTAACCAGCGGCGCTACAACTATCCTTTTGCTACACATTCCCTGGTCAGGCCGTGAGTTACATCCAGACTCTGTGATGAGACGGACATTGTTGGCTGTAGGGTGTGAGAATTAAGGCCCCGGCTGGCGATAAAAGCGCTTGACACACAGAACACCTGTTAGGAAAATATAGATGCGGCAAGTCTTGAATACTGGTGCGAATATGGATAAACTGGACGCTAAACAACCGAAACTTACCTTTGATGCCCGTCACTCGACCAGGCAGACGGACACCGAGCCTGGAGCACAGAGAGGCTCTGACACTGACGCACAATCCGGAGAAGGGGAGGAAGATATGCGGTCCCTATTGTTGGAAATGCGCACTAGTCTCAGAAATATCGACACTAAGCTGGACACGCTAACCAAGTAGTTGGAAAATGTAAAGTCGCAGGTGTCTGCACATGAAACGAGACTGGATAGCCTGGAGAACCGACATACAGAGTTTCACGAATTTCAAACCGAGTCCAAAGACCAACTCTTACACATGGACAAACTACTGGGAGTAATCAGAGCAAAGGCTGATGATTTGGAGGCGAGGTCTCGAAGAAATAACCTCCGCGTCACAGGCATTCTGGAAACTACAGCAATATCAAAAATGGAAGATATTATCTCGAAACTCCTGCACGAACTATTGACCCTCATTTATTCAAGGTATTTGTAGTGGAGAGGGCACACAGGGCCCTGGGCCCAAGACCACCCATGGGTGGCGCACCTCGCCCTATTCTGGTCAAGCTGTTGAATTATCAGGATAGGGATGTGATTTTGTACCTGGTGAGAGAGAAAGGACAGATTACACACCAAGGGAACTCCATATCCTGCAATCCAGACTTCACACCGCACGGAGAGAATTCCTCCTAGCTAAGCGTCTTTTGTTGCAAGCGCAAATACCATACTCTCTGCTGTACCTGGCTAAATTAAAAGTATCTCACGATGGCACTGCACATTGTTTTACAGATGCAAAATCTGCACTCAAATTTGCCAAACATGTTGCTGTCAAGACGCCTAAAAGACGAGAGGAGAGGGAAAAAACATCTGATGACAGGCTGAGTGACAATGATTCAATTGTTATTATTTTTATACAAAAAGCACTGATATATTGTCTAATGATATATGTTGTTATGTTCTGCTCTCCTCATGTTGCAATACACCGTTTGGACCTGATCCCCCGAGGCCCCCCCCTTATGGGGATAGAGTAAATGCTTAAATTGTTACACCCCATGTAATGGGTAGCCTATGTCAATCCACCCCGGCCACACTGCGTAAGTGGGGGTGCACGCCGGCTTACCCTTGCCCTCCTGGGAAGGTTCCCTATAACTTAATCGTTGATGTATCCAGTTGTTGTTGGGAGGGGTACACTACAACCAGATTGGGGGGTTGGAGTGGGTGGTGGGTGGGAATGGAGGGTTGAATGTTTGTTTAATTGCCAGTATGTAGCGGCCACGCATAAAATGCAGATCCAATTCCTTGGTATACACAGGTTAGGCAAGAAATCAAGTAGTGACTTCATCAAAGGGCAACACACGTGAATACATTAAATATCCTAACTTGGAATGTAAGGGAGCTAAATGATGGACGGAAGGCGAGACTAGTACACGCATATTTGATAAGACAAAATATAGATATTGGTTTCCTGCAGGAAACGCATGTTAACGTAACACCATCGCAGCGACTGAGACATAGCAGATGGGGGGAAATATACTCATCCATTTACTCTAGCTATGCACGGGGTGGCTATTCTTATAAAAAAAGGATCTGACTGGAGATGTGTCTTTTCCTATTTGGACCCAGAAGGGCGATTTGTTCTACTGAATGGGAGACTAGGTGGGAGCGAGGTGACACTGGCAGCTGTATATGGCCAGAATACTGACTCACCTGACTTTTTCCGACAAATATGGTCTAGAATTAGGGCGTTGGGATGTCACACGGTCATTTGGGGGGGGGGGGGGGGGGGTTCAATGCTGTTCTTTCAGACACTGCTGACAGGCAGGGTGCAGCTAGATTACAACACCCCCAGGCGCGTACAGCTTTGCAAGACATAATGACTGATGGAGAGCTCTTAGATATTTGGAGGGTACGGCATCCTGGACTGAGAGAGGGTACATGTATTTCCAGCCAACATGCGGCCTGGTCCCGATTGGACTTCTGGCTGGTCTCGCGCAATGTAGCTGCTTGGACAGTGGAAGTGTCGCATATGGCACGTTCACTGTCAGATCACGCACCCTGCCTGCTTAAATTGTCCCTGCCTGGGGTGCCCCCGCATGCATTCGCCTGCCGTCTGCCTCCAAATGCATTGCATTCAAGGAGGATATAAGATCGGATATTACAATGTACTTTGCCACAAACTCGGGATCGGTAAGCACTGAAGCCACACTCTGAGACGAGTTTAAGGTCGTAATCAGAGGGCAATGTATAGCATGACAAGCGGGAGTGCTGAAAGCCATTAGAGGTACACTCGCGGAGCTAGAAAAGCAGATCAAAGATTTGGAGGGGCAGTTCTATTCGCAGGCAGATCCCAAAAAGGCAGGACTTCTAAAATCTAAACTACTTGAATTCGAAGAGGAGGCGAATTGTGAGGTAAAGTTCCTTGGCAAATATACGGAGGCGAGGCGATACAGTGAGGGTGACAGACCGGGGCGCACTCTGGCGAATATGATTAGGCGTCATCGGGATGCCACCTTTGTGCATGAAATAAGGGGTGCAAATGGTGATGCTGTCAGGGGTCAAAGGGAAGTGCTAAATGAGTTTTATATTTTTTACTCTACCTTTTACAGAGCGGCTGAAGTGTCAGGATCTGAGAATACGCTTGAATTCCTGGAATCTATTGCGCTTGTTTGGTTTAATGACAATCATAGAACATATTTGGATTTACCCATCACGACAGAAGATGTAATACAAGTGATATAGAGTCTCCCGTTGAATAAGGCCCCAGGTCCGGGCGGCCTAACGACCGCATTTTATAAAGCCTAATAAAGCCTATGCGGAAGAGTTGGCTCCCCGGTTACTTGCAGTATACGAGGAGGCACTGGAGACGGAGATTTTGCCCTCATCCATGAGGCAGGCAATTATCATTACCCTGTTAAAGCCGGAAAAGGCGGAAATAGAGTTAGACTCTTATAGACCACTATCTCTAATAAATGTTGATGTAAAGATCTATGCTAAACTGCTGGCAAACCGTCTTCAGCCGATGCTTCCAATGATAGCACTTCCTGATCAGTCAGGATTTATCCCAGGGAGAGCGATGTCGCACAACTTGCGCACGCTGTTTTCAGTAATACATTATTTACATCCAAATGTCCAGGCTGCAGCCATATTCCTTGACGCAACGAAAGCGTTCGATTCCTTAGAATGGCCATACCTATTCCTAGTATTACAGCGCATGGGTTTAAGCCCTCTATTTATTAAACAAATTAAACTCTTGTATGAGAACCCCACAGCCCGTGTTAGAGTGAATGGCATAGTGTCGGATTCATTTCAAATCTCGAGAGGCACCAGACAGGGATGCCCGCTGTCACCATTGCTATTTGCCATTGCAATGGAACCACTAGAGGCCAGGATACGACAGCACCATACTGCTATGGGCATAGGGTTCAGTACTCGAAGCCTTGTGATATCCTTATATGCCGATGACGTAACTCTATACATTCTAAACCCGGAAGAAAATCTCGACCCAGTACTGCGCGAATTCATAAGATTTGGGGGGTTTGCTGGCATATCCATAAACTGGGCAAAGTCAGTGATGTTCCCACTAACGGATGGCACAAAGGAGGTGACCTCTGCGTTCCCTTTACGCTGGGAGGCCACTGAGGTCAAATATCTGGGTGTGTGGTTGAGCAGAAATCTCCAGGACATTAGGAACCTCAATTTCAGAAGGGCTTATTCATGGCTGGAAGGGAAAGTTGCAATTTGGTCGAAGCTGCCTTTATCTGTAGAGGGTAGGGTGGTGCTAGCGAAAATGATCATCCTGCCCAAATTTCTTTACTTATTTGTGAATGTGCCGATCCCCCTAACCCAACACTTTTTCAAAGTTCTACGTTCACAACTGCTATCCCTAGTTTGGGCGAGTGGTCAAGCCAGGGTGTCTTGGAACCTACTGACCCTTCCCTTGAGGCAGGGCGGATTGGGCGCCCCAGACATGCATTTATATGCCCTATGTGCGCAGGCACAGTTTCTTCACTTTTGGGTGCATGAGACGCCATTTCAACCTCACGTTGCGGTAGAAGTGGACGCGGTAGCCCCCGTGCCCCTAGCTGTTGCTCTATATCAAAAATCAAGGCGCCCGCGAGACGACGTTGATACTGCTGACATGTTGCGCTGGGTGTGGCGTGAATTGCAAAAGAGGGCAGGTGTTCCGATACTTTACGCACCATCTATGTTGCTAGAGCATAACCCTATGCTGCCGTGCATGGAAGAGGGTGTGGGAAGGGGTTTGGCCGAACAAATGAAGTTGAAAACCTTTGCTGATCTATATCCAGATGATAAATTTAGACATCCCCCGCTCGAAACAGATGAGCGCGAGGTTTCCTTTGCTGAAAAATTCCTATATCACAAACTATGCGCTGCGTGTCATGCGCTCTGCGCGGAATTCCCTGAGGCTCCTCCGACGATGTTGGCGTTGGAGAATGTTCTTAAGACACCATCGGCTCGCAAGTTAGTCGCGCGCCTTTACACAATCATGCAGAATGCCTATCCGATTGTACAACCCAAATCACTGGAACTATGGAATAGTGAATTAAAACCGCAGATGACAGAGGAACAATGGGAGTATTGCTGCGGGCAGTTAACTGCTCTGTCACCCAACTATCGACCTGAGATTGATTCATTTCAAATTCCTACATAGATATTACTGGACACCAATTAGTCTGTGCCGCATGCGTCTAAGAGAAGATGATAGGTGCTGGAGGTGCGGATATGCGCAGGCCACATTTCTGCATATGGCTTGGGAGTGCCCGAGATTGAGCATGTTTTGGCAGGAGGTGTTTGATGCAGTGAATCAAATTGTTGGCAGGGCTGATTCACCGTCCCCACTATTGGGCCTTCTGGGATTTGTATGAAACACAACCCCTAAATGGCAGAAATTGCATGCGCTCCAGTGCTTTATGCCCGTTAACAGGTTGCTAATCGGTAGGGCAGGAAACGGGTTCCGAAATTCCAAGATTGGTTATCTGATGTAACTTATGGGCACACCCAACTGGGATTATTCTGGGACCAAATGCCTTCAACTTCCCGACCGAAAGATATATGGGAACCCTTTCGGACAAATGACGACCAGCCTGTACAAGACGGAAATGCTGGAGATTAGACGAGTACGGTTGGTTGTAATGTAGAAATGATGTATATGATGCTGCGTAACTGTGTGCTAGATGTACTGAACTGTCCAACGACTAGACTGGATTTTGTGTACAATGTTCTCATCCTGTGTCATACAGAACTATACTTCATTTATTTCCATGTCTATTTATGTGATTTGCTGAACTGTAAACATCCTATGTCTAACCAGATACCAGGATAAAAATACTATGCTATGGTAAATTATATATATTGTGACTGCAATGTTGCTGGCTACCGGTTGGCACTCCGTGCCTTTGTTATGACTTTTGTTGAAAAAAACAATAAATAAAATTTTTTTTAAAAATCATCTCTGACACTTCTCTTAATTTTGAGACACAGGTCAATCACACCACGAGTACATGCTTCCACGTAATCAGGACTCTTAGGATTTTTTCCCATTCATTCAGGCAGAATTGCGTTATTTGGTGGGTCCTTGCTTTAATCTCCTCCCGATTTGACTACTCCAATGCCCTTTACTTGATCATTAACACCTCCTTTTTGACTAAACTGCAAGTGGTGCAGAATGCGGCTGCTCACCTCATTCTCCACACCCTCAAATGGCTGTCAGTTAGAGAGGGCCTTTGCACACTACACTGGCTCCCTAATAGGAAGTGCATCTCCTTCAAGGCTATTTGCTTGGTCTTTAAGAGCTCCTTTATCATAAAGGTTCAGAACATCTTCCTGCTCTCTTCAACTGGTACATTCCAGGCAGGTCGCTCTGATCCCCTTCAAGTAGGAAAGTCGTCATTGCCACGTTCTGTAAAGTCAGATGGGGTGAACGTTCTATTTCCTGGGGTGCGGCCAAGTTAACGAACGCTTTGCCTGCCCACATTGCTAAGCTCGACTTCTTTGGCTTGATTGAAAAATCCTTGAAAACCTGGCTGTTTTCATCCTAATTTTTCTTGGCATTGTAGATGCTAGTGAGTTCTGCTTTCAGGCTTAGTGCTTAGAAACCCTCAGGTTTAATGCACTTTATAAATTCACATTTCAAAATCCAATATCAACAACGGTGAGATCCTCCCAAAGTAAACAACCATGCTAATCAAACGACTTAAGGAATAAGAAGAAACTTATGTACTCCTTCACTTTAGTTGCAGTGCTAAAACGTATTCTTTGGTTTTCAGAATTCAACTGGTGTTGCTGTTGTCTGTTTCTGCTAGCCCAAGAGGCAGACTTAGCTTAGCATCCAAAAGACCAAGGGGAAGTTTTAGTATTTGTTCTACCGACAAGGTATGGGTCAAAATATGGAGAGGTTCTTCAGAATTTGTCCAGCTTGTCAAGTAAGTGGCAAGTTTGGAGTCTTAAATAATGCATCTTTAGTGTACCTGACCGTGGTTACTGTGCTATTTGACATGGTTGGCATAGGCATACTTTTTCCATTTAATCCTCCCACCCTCTGCTTTAGGCAACAAATATATCTAGGTTGTAATGGACCATACTACCATGTACTCTGAGTCAATACCTCAGAGGACTACGATTGTGAAGTAGAGGCGAAGGGCCTCCTTGTGAGCTTGTGCAGGACTTGATTTGCAGGACTGTGGTATCAGACTTATCTCACAGAACAGGATAAGATTTAGCTCATTTGAACATTAGTTTGGTCAATATGTCCCTTGTCCTCTGACATTGGTCAAAGAGGGTTGGGCGGTTACTCCTGAGTTTCGTGACCATGACATGTTGGACTACATTCTGGGCCTTGGGAAGATGATTGTGCTGCATATAAATAAAAGAAAAACATTCAGAATAGTCGAAATCTGCTAAAAGAGTGGTATAAACCAAGAGCAACGCTAACTAGGTACCAGGAAACTCCGGAGATTTCAGTGGTGAAGTCAAATTTGACCTCATGCTTTGAAGACAAATGGGGTAGCGCCACGGGGTGGACAAGAGGATCCTGGGAGCCAATTTCCTGGCTGACACAGATGACACTGAGGAATCCCAGTGGAAACCGAGCTTAAACCATACATCTGCAGAGATTCCAGGGCTATCCTCCACACAATGGCAGAAGATGTGGGGAAGAGTGCACCCTTCCCAGACCTGTTGCAAAGCGATGGAAAAGTTGACTAACTAGATAGGGTGAACCTCACCCCTGAAAACTCCAGAGTAGCAAATGGATTGTAGAGAAGTATTGGTAAGGTTTGCCAACCACTTTTCACTCACCCGAGGGTTGACTCCAAACTGTGTCCTTGACATAGTCAGTGAGGATAGCTTGGCTGTGAAAAGCAAACGGTGCAGGATGTCAGAAGCAGAAAGGGTGTGGAACTAGGAGTGGATGAGCACTGCACCAACCAAACCACACATTAGAGGTGCATATAAACTCCTGTGGTGTTGGGGGCTTAAGAGGGTATTATGGACGTTTGCTTTTGTATAAATTATTGGCTCTCACAAAGACAAATACCGATCCAGTCCGAGATCTGACAGGCTGGTGGGCAGAATGGGTGCACCATAGTTCTTTAGTATATCTGGTTTGACCAGTGGCCCCTGTTAAATTGTCCTGGCACCTGGTGCTAAGAAGAAGACTACTTTCTCCACCCCAAATGAACAGTATCACTTCAAGGTCATGTAATTCAGACAGAAAATGCTCTTACACCCTTTTCAGATACTGTTCCACTTGGAATTATCTGGCCTGAAGGAGTTTTGTATGACCTACTTGGATGACACGGCTGTCTTCAGCAGTCAAGTAAGGACTGCTTTAAGCACCCTGAGCAGACACTGATGAGGATTCAAGGGGTAAAAGTAATGAGCAAGGCTACTAAGTGACAGGCTGGTCAGTCCTCTATAGTCTATCTTGTACACCAGGTAAGGAATCTCAATATTTACCCCCCTTGGAGGAAAGGTATAGGTAGGAATTGAGTGTGAGGTCCCCAAAGTTCAGAACCAGGTAGAAGCTTTCCTACCCCTCACCTCGTTCTACAGGAACTGGTTGGTGGCCAACTCTAGGACACCATCTTGATAGCCCTAACCTCCAAGAAGCAACCCAGGAAGGTGATCTGGACTGCAGAGTCTCAAAAGGCCTTCGATGATCTGAAGACTGCACTGTTCAATTTTCCAGTTATGATGTCCCCTGACTACAGTCAATCCTTCATTCTGTAGACCAATGCTTCCAGCAAGGGCATTAGGGTAGTCCTCACTGAGCTCAATGAGAATGACAAGTAGCATCCGGTTGCCTTCATCAGCTTCAAGTTGTTACCTAAGATGCAGAATTGAGCTGCAATTGAAAATGATTATTTTTCCATAGCGTGGGTCCTTGGCAGTGCCATGTCTTACTTGTTTGGCACCACGTTCATGGTCCAGATAAGTCACAAGCCCCTCAAGTAGCTGATGGCTACGAACATGAAAGATTCTCAAGTTGCTGCAGTGGCCCCTTTATAGGAATTGGATTTCACTGTGGAACACAAGGTTGGTTTACAGCATAGATATGAAGATGGACTTTCCTGCAGGTTTCCCCAGCCTGAGGACCAGGCTTGTCCAATGGTGTAGAATGTTCATAAGAATTTGGTTCTGGGGAGACGTCGGTAAAAAGAGAGAAAAAATCCCCCTTCTTGGCTCTGGAGTGCATGTACTCCTGTCTGCATTCCCTAAAGCGAGTTTCCAATTGTTTTCAGGTTTTTGTCACAGCACACGGCAGTCATGTATGTGTGCTGTGGACCCTCTGTAACATGGAATATGGCCATATCAGGGTTCAGTGGGCTATGTGCACCCCCTTTTACTGAGCATGGCAATGGCCAGATGAACGGGCTGTGGAAGACTGACAGTGGTGGCAGCAAAAGGTTGTAGTGGCAGGGCAGGGATTTTTATACCCATCACCTCCCAGGAAGTATTGCCTTCTGGCTTCTGTTTTTAAATTAGTCTGCGAGTCCATCGTAATTGGGTCATTCACGTAATCCATGTCGGACACAGATGACACTTGCACGGTTACCCTTTATGTGTGTGAAAGTACGTGTGGAGTGTGTATGATGTACATGACCGTGGGAACAAGCAATGCATTTTGATTCCCTGCACAAGAGTACTAACCAAGAGGGACATTGGAGACAGTCATGTGAATTGCAGGGCTCCTTCAAAGCATTACTGAAGTCATATGAAGTGGCCCATTAGGGTGTGGGGGTAGTAAGCAGAGGGTCCCTTTGAAATATAAGGAAAACCATTTCCCCTTCCGGCTCCATTCTTCATTAGAAGTTTAACAACATTTTGAAAGTAGTTAGTTCGGTAGGCGTCTCCATGTATGTGCCTTAGGTCTGAGCCGCATTGTCAGGAAGCTCTCAAATATACCCTACCTTTCTGATGAGCTTGAGGACAAAGACTGGATTGATCAATGCAGGAGGTATACTAAAATGTATGAACTGCCTTAAACTGGTCCCAGAGCTATTTTGTGGAATACACTATCTCTGTCTGCAAAATGAGAGTAAATATGAAAATGTCGGTCCTGATGTCAAGATATCTCATCTGCCCGAATCTGGAGTTCCACAGCAATGGAGACCGAGAAACTCTTGTGTGCCAGGGTTGGCATCGCTGACTGCCAATGTCTTTTTGCAGTTTCGGGATCAGGAACCTGGAAGTCCTGCAACCTGTCTTGAGGGAAGGAACTGACTGACTGTTGAGGAGGAGTGTTGGAGGTACCCTCACACAAATGAGAGACTGCCTACAAAAGGAGCACTGTGAGAAGCTGTGGCAGGACGAACTGAAGCAGCCTGCTGTAGCCCTTCGAAGGATATGCAGCGTCCGGCTGTGAAGGTGTGGTGCACACAAAACATACAAACACATCAGCGGTTTGCATAAAAGAAGATGAAATACCTGTGAGAGCTTGGTGCTCAGAAAGTGGCTACTGCTGGATGCTTGGACCTCCATTTTGATCATCGCTGCGACATGGGGTGGGCACGTCACTATCCCCCAGATTCATCAAAGTCCCGTTTTGCGAGTCCTTAATAGCAATTATTAAGGAATCACTATTAAAGACTCGCAAAACGGGATTCATGTAGAAATCGCAATAATTATAGCGATTTCTACTGCCTCCTTATTTGCGATTCGCTAATTGCGAATCGCAAATAAGGAATGGCATTCCCATTCATTCCTATGGGCCTAAAGGCCCGTAGGAATGAATGGGGTGTCATTCCTTATTTGCGATTAGCAATTAGCGAATCGCAAATAAGGAAGCGATTTCAAGGGTGCCAGGGTGTCCAAAGGACACCCTGTAGCACCCCTGAAATGCTCTTGTACACTGGTGTTGCGCACACACATGTCCAAAGAACATGTGTGTGTGTAACATACAACTTGGAAAAATGCACAAAAGTGCATTTTTCTAAGTTTTCGCTATTTACCACGAAGTCAGACTTTGCGGTAAATAGCGGCCCCAGATTGCGAAATCGCAATTTTTAAATGGTTCATGAATTGCATTTAAGGAATCTCTAATTGAGATTCCTTAAATGCAATTATTCGCAAATTTGCGATTTCTATAAATGCGATTTTTGCATTTGGGATGATGAATCCCAAATGCAAAAATAGCGCTCGCAAAGGGCCAGATTCTCAGAATCTGGCCCTTTGCGAGCCAATTTTCCTTTGATGAATCTGGCTGTAAGTCTTGGTGGTGGGTTTGTGTTCGGGCCGGGGAGCACCTCTCAGGGAAAACCCACCTGGCTGCAATCAGAGCATGGCCTCCCATTCCACCAATGGTGGTGCCATCCTGCCTTTGTCAATCAGAGCCACACATGTGCACACCAGACAGAGAAAGCAGAGATTCTACAGTGTTGTCCAGGATGGGGCAGAGTCAGCAGCAAGGGTCTTCACAATAGGGCATGCAGGACGATACACCACAGGAAGCAGGGCAGCCCCAACCCCTGCCAGTCTCAGTAGGCCCTGCCTGAAGGGGACTAAAAAGATGAAAGGTACAGTGCAAGGGTGACACTGTGGAGAGAACTTTAACGAATACCGCTCTACAGAGACACAGTTAGTTGGAAGTGACAAACTGGAAACCCAGAAGGGTACCACAAGGGAATCCCTCTCCACTTGTTCCCCCAAAAGCAATGTGTCCTTTTTAGCACTGACTGTATCCTCTTGATACCTTACCAACAGGAAAAGCAGAAGCCAGTAGGGGACTCCCGCCTCGTATAAAGGTTATTGCAATTATTTCTAAGTAACATATTGTTGCTTTCTGGCCTTTATATTGAGTATTTTGTTGAAAGTAAACTACTTTGTCTTTCGATTTAAAGCATTTGATCAACAAGGATGTATTGACTGATACTGTGTGCCTCATTGAGTACTGAGTTTCTTCCTCATACCACCTCCCTGAGCAAGCACTGAACTGCTTGACATCGAAGGTCAAGTGCTAAAGGAGTGTACGTGGTGCTCGGTTTTGGATTCAATAGTTAGGTGAAGTCCCAGGATCAGGAGTAAAAGGCTCTCCTTGTTAGAAAATTAGCTCAGAATCCACTGTTTGCCCTGCAACTCCGGAAAAAGTTCCACGGCCCCATATTCCATGTTGACGATCTCTTCAGGGTGGAAGAGTTTGGCAAAAGTAATATGTTGCCTTGGTATTACTGACTGTGCTCCCCGTGATGCCACCCAGTATAACTCCACCCCTTTCTGCCCACCCAATTTTTGAGATTCCTAAAGTAAACTGTTTCAATGTTCTGCACCCCTTACATGGACTCATTTAGGGGTCGCCAGGGGTAGCAGCAACTGGCTTGCCTCCTGCGACCCCAGCAGTGTCACAGCGACCCCTTGACCTCTGATGACATTAGCTAACTTGGAAAATAATCATTTATCATTCCAAGTGGTGTGGATCATCACCTCCCACTGCCCCTGAGTTTGTGGAGAGAGTAAGAAAGAAATACAGGGGGCAGAAGGAGAGAGAAAAAGAAGAGAGGAGGTTAAGGTAAAAGGCTTTGAGGCACAATAAGGGTGAAGTAACGAAAGGAAGAAGACACTACAGAAAGGGTGAGAGGTCAAGAGACAAACACAGGACGATGTATGTTGAAGCGAGGGATGAAAGAGACATCAAAATACTGCGAAAGGAAAGTGAAAAGGGAGAAATAAGGACGTACGAGAGGAGGGAGAAAGGTGAAGTTGACTGGAAAAAGGGACAGAACGGGTAAGAAAGGAGATCAGTGAGACAGGTGAAAATATTATATTATAAGGAGATCAATGAGAAAGACTCAGTTAAGATAGACAGAAGGGGTGAACAAGAGTCAACAACAGCTAAGAAAGACGTGGCAGCTAATAGAAAAGTTAGACAGATGACAAGTAGCTGAGGGGAGGGTAAGAGCAGGTCTAAAGTCATATGACATCACTTCCTGTGATTTAATGGGGGTCAAAACATATGATGTCACTTCTGCTACCCCTGGCCTAACCACAATCAACGCCGATGAGCACTTATACGACTTATTGAAGACTTTGGGCCTTGATTTAAACTTTGACGGATGGGATGTCACAAACGTGACGGATATCCCATTAGCGGATTACAAATGCCGTAGGGTATAATGTAATTGTGATAGCGTGGACGGGATATCCGTCACGTGTGTGGCAGACTGTTCCATCTGCCAAAGTACAAATCAGGACCCTTGGTGTCGATGTAGTGGTGAGGTCGAAAAACAAAACGAAGCAAGCAGCGGAACAAACAACATGAGCTGGGAAATAAAATGTAGTGTGTAAAAGCATCGTTTACATTGTGGAAAAAAAGGAAATAAAGACATTTTATTTCACTTTTTTCAAAGGAGAACGGATCCGAAGGAATTTCAGAACGATCCACTAGGTGGGGCACTTCCCATTCAAAGAGCAGAACGCTCTGCCTCTGTTAAATTTTGTTGCTCTGAATAATCGTGAATTGCATGTTCTTTTATCACATAATGTCATAAAAAAGTTCAAGTTTTTTTTAACACATACAGTACAGTTAATAAACAATCAAAATATATTTACACAATGAAAATGCAAGGTAAAAACGCAAGACTCACTGGGAAATTGGACATTCATTTTTCTATCACAGAACTGTTTTTAACATGTATGTTGTAGACAGTTATAACAAGAAATAGTTTTTGCAGCAGTCATAAAAATGAATTGCTATCCTGTTTGCTTACATAATTGTGAGCGACCTCACCAGTCGCTATTCAACCATAATGTACACTGTTTGCAACAGAAAACTCTACCATCTGTGGAGTTGCCTCTTAGCGGCCTGCTCCCCCCTACTCCTCCCTTCCCCTTCATTTTCCTCCTGTCCCATCCTTCCATCGCCACTGGATGACTGTTCATAGGGCGAGCTAACACCATGGGCGTCGAATCACCAATACGCCAGGGGTAGCAGAAGTGACATCACAAATCAGCAGGGTCCCTTCCAAACATGGGGGAAGGGTAATCTCAATGCTCAGATTGATTCAATGGGTGGTAGAGATACATTAAATAGTCTGTCCTGTAAGCAGAGCACTGACAGGTTATGCAATGCTGAAACAGGTGCTGCAAAAGTCTACAGAAAGGAACAGCTCTTTAGCCCGTGGGTGGCCATCTTTCTGTCCCAGGTACCACTCAAGTTGAGATTTGGTCACCGTTCTACTATCAAGGAGCTGATCTTGAGCCTATGTTCTACTACGACTCTGTTCATTTTCATGCATAGTGCTTGAAGAGTCTTCAGCTTTGACGCAAGATTGAATACTTTATGCTGAGCTCATCAGGATGTTTCACCAGTGTAACACTTGCATTCGGTGACAGTTGCAGCTCCATACAGGTTTGCACCCATTTGCAATCCCTGGGCTCAGCACTGTCGAGTATACTTTCTAAGGCCTAGGGCCTTTGAAATCACCACGGCTGCTTGCAGTCCTCCACTCTGCAAAGATGTGGCAAGTTCTTGAAAGTATTTGCCTTACTGGGTAACATCCAAACCTTTTCCTCACTGTTGGCTGCTGTGCACACAACTCTGGGCATGGCAGGCATAGGTTGTAACCATGGCTGATAAATTCCCTACTCCTAGTCAGTTTCCTGCGCCTGTCTCATGAAGTGCTTCAATACAACAGGATCTATAGTCGCTGACCACTGGAGCACTATCACCAGAACCAGATTCAACTATTCCCTCCAAAGACTTTCTTGTCTAAGACAAGATTTTCATGAATCATTGTCTTTTCAGCAGTCAAAGGCAAGGGTATCTGGAACCCAAGTGAAATAGTGTAATGTGTCTTTGTTCTTGCTTAGCTTCTGCTGCACGCTTTTAAGCAACACATAGTTCCATCGCTGTCAACTTTGGGGTGATCAGTTCTGTCTCTGAAGCAGTGACTGGCGGATTCACTACTATAACCCAGATCTTGATATTTTCTATTGCATTTTCACCTCCTTGATCTCTGATCGGCACTCTTCCTTGTAGATTTAAGCATAAGTACAGGAAGTTGTCGTGTCCCCGGACCCGCAATCACGACAGGAGTCAGTCTGGTGGTCAAATACTTTATTCCTGTGTGCAGTGTCTGTCAGGTACGTCTTGCCTCTTCCATGGGTCTAAGGAATGTGTCCTCCTGCCCCGCTGACCGGAATTAGTGTCCAGTGTCAGCCCCACCTCTTGTTCCTGCTGCTGGGTCTTAGTGCCCACCACTCAGGGCACGACATCTCCCCCTTTGTTGTAAACAAACATTTTCTTGTCATTGTCTCCCGTCCCTGACATGTGGTAGAACGAGATGTCAATAGATAGTTAGAGAGGTAGAGAGAGAGAGAGAGAGAGAGAGAGAGAGAGAGAGAGAGAGAGAGAGAGAGAGAGAGAGAGAGAGATCCTCTTGCTGACCCATTCCCATTACATCTCTTCAATCAGTCTCTTTGGTCCCTTGCATTCTCTTCTCTGCCTTGTTTCTGCTTCTTCCATTCTTGTTTCTTCGTCTCGCCCCGCTTCTGCTGTTGTTGTTGCGGGCTCATCTTCTTTTTCGGTCTTCACTTCCTTGACGTGCGAACTGTTTCTCGTGATCTGATAACGCCCTGCTGACGCTGTTGTCATTGGCCCTTTTACTCCAGTCACTGTCAGTGGGTCTTTTGAGAAAGGGCTGTCTGACTTCCTCATCTGTCTTTGTCGCACTACAACTGTATCTCCCTCTTGTAATTTTGTCGGAATGGCAAGTCTTCTTGCGTCAGCATACGCCTTCATTTTCGCCTTGGCTTCCTTGTTTTTGGCAGCCATGTCCTTTCGCTCCCTACCTGGTGTCTCTTCTAGTTGTGGTATCCTCGTTCTGCTTAGATGGCCCAGTACAAGTTCAGCAGGACACAACCCTGTGTGGCTGTAAGGGATGTTTCTGTAGTCCCTCAGTGTTTGGCACAGGGCTTGCCCGATCGATATTTGTGTTATTTTTGCTCTTTGCACTGCTTTCTTGACAGTCCCCATAAATCTTTCTGCCATCCCATTTGCCTGTGGCCACAGTGTCGTTATTTTCCGATGGCGTATTCCTAGGTAGTCCATGAACTTTCTGAATTCTTCTCCGAAGAACGGTGGGCCATTGTCAGTCTTTAGTGTCTGTGAGGAGCCCCATGCTGCAAATATGTCATCCATGATTGGCAATGTCTCATTTGCTGATGTTGAAGCTACTTTCCTCACTCTTCTTGTTCCCCTCATGATTTTGCCATTTTTGGTCTCTGAAAGTTCTTTGTGGACTTTCTTGAACGCCCTCATTTCTTCTTCCATTACTCCCTCTTTCATGATGCTGTTGCTATTGACATGCCTCCACCTTTGTTGTCGCGTCACCTTTTTAATTGCTTGCATAGTGCGATCCTGCTTTGTTTCTTTTTTAAGATCCTCCATCTTTATTGATGCTGGAGTGTTGTGCTTCAGTGTGAAGTTTAAGTGTTCTTCCGCTATTGATGTGACCTCCGGTGTGCTTGGCAGAGGGTGTCTTGACATGTAGTCCGCCCTATTTTGTTCCTTTCCTTGTTTGTGTACGATCTTGAAATTGTAATCCATTGGTCTTATTCCCCACCTTTCTATTCGTGGTGGTATCTTTGCGTTTCGGTTCCCATGGACAGTTACTAATGCCTGGTGATCCATTATTATCGTGGAAGGCTTTCCGTATATGGACATGTGGAAGTGTTCACATGCCCACACTGTCGCTAGACTCTCTTTTTCGAGCTGATAGTAGGCCTTTTCTTTTTTTTTATCTCAAAGGTTTTTATTAACAAATATAAGTTTCACATCAGAAGTTACATACAGTACATTGTAATGCAAAGAGAGAAAGAAGAGAGAAGAGAGAGGGGGGAGGGCCTTACGTCTGGCGTGATTCCAAGTATGTGTCGAGAAGTTCCCACATTCCGTCTTTGGCATTATGTTCCTTCGAGAAATTGCTGGTGAAGTTGTCTGCGCCTCTGAGGAAGGTGACCCAGTTTATCCAAGTTTTGAAATTCGCTTTGGCTGTGTTCTTCCAGTTCGTTAGAATTATTTTTAATGCTGCCGTTAGTAGGTTGTCCACTAGGTCTCTCTCTTCTTTGTTTTTTAGGCATTCCGTCATGAAGCCCGTTGCGAGGCTCACGGAGCTGATCGTTATGTTCTTGCTGGTGATGTCATTAATGAAGTTGCTCACTTTCGCCCAGAATTTCCTAACTTTGTGGCATTCGAAAATGAGGTGTTCTAGGGTACCGGTCTCTTTTTCGCAGTTCCAGCATGTCTCAGTACCTCTTATGCCTGCCTTGTGGAGACTCGCCGGGGTCCAGTATGCCCTATGAAGGAGCCAGAATTTTGTTTGTGCCAGTTGTGGCGTGACTTTGTTCGTTGTAGCTGACCGCCACAGTTCGCTCTTTTCGCGTTCATTTAGCTGCCTCCCAAGGAGTGTTTCCCATGTACTCATCACTTTCTTGTTTAGCGTGGATGTCTGGGGGTTAAGGAGCTGTAGATTTTTGCTGTGTGGTGGCCTGTCGTATTGAGACTTTCCATGTACTTGATGATGGTTGGTGGATTTTTGCTTAAGTTTGCCTTTGTTATGGCGGTTTTGATTTTCAGGAATGTGTATAGCTCACTTTCTGGTAGATCGTGCAGTGTTTCAGAGTCTGGAATGTGATTTGTGAGTTTTTCGTTTCTAGCTGGTTTGGTGTGGTAATCCCTTTTTCTATCCATGTTCCGTTGTTTAGTGTCTTCCCTTGGTAGATTATCCTAGTGTTTAGCCAGATTGACTCCCAGGCAGTCCCTTTCACTTTCTGTCCCATCCGTTTGTCTATTTTCAGTAGTGCCTCTTTGGTATGTCTGAGGATTGGGTTGAGTCTCTGAGGATGTTTGTTTGCTGTGAGCAGTGCTATGGGGTTGAGCCCCCCCAGGATATTCTTTTCTACTTTCATCCACTCTGGTTCATAGTGTTGCGTGTTAGTCAGCCAAAAAATACCTTGCTTTGCTAAGCATGCTGTTTGGAAGTTCTTGAAGTTCATCAGGGTGAGACCTCCCAGGTTCTTTGTTAGTCTCAGCTTTTGTAGGTTGATTCTTGGTCTTTTGTCTCTCCAGATGAAATTGTTTATTATTTTGTCCAGTCTCTTATGAAAGTTTTCTGTCATTGCCAGGGGTAGCATGCTGAGTGTGTAGTTGATGGCTGGTGTGACCATCATTTTGATTGTTTTAGTCCTGCCCCACCAGCTGATGTATTTGGGTGACCAAAGGTCCAGTCTTTCCTTTATCTTTTTCAAGGAGGCTTCTTCATTGTGTTCTAGGGTTAACTTTAGTTCTCTGCCGAAGAGTAGGCCTAGATATTTGAGCGGTTTTGTTTGCCAAGCAAGACCCGAGTCCCCCAGTACCTCTTTTGTGGTGTGTACGTTCATTGGCTTACACTCCGATTTTTCCTTATTGAGCTTGTATCCAGAGGCTGCTGCGTACTCCCCTATTGTGTCCATTAGGGCTGTGATTGATGTGGTTGGTGTGGTAGTGGTGATGAGGATGTCGTCGGCGTATGCTGCGAACTTCACCGTCTTGTCTTTGATTGTGACGCCTGTTATGTCATTGTTGTCTCTTATTCTGGCCAGTAGTGGTTCTAGCGCCAGGAGAAAAAGTCCCGGTGATAGGGGGCAGCCTTGCCTCGTGCCTCTTTCCAGCATTAGCGTCTCCGATGTACCCCCATTCACCACCACCCTTGCTCTTGGTTTGTTGTACAGGGCCATTACCATTGTTCTATATTTGGGCCCTAATCCGAACTTATTCATGCATGTATCCAGGAATCGCCAGGATACTCTGTTGAACGCTTTCTCTGCGTCAAGTGCTATCACCACTGCCTGGTCTTCGCTGTGTGTCGTGTGGTTGATGAGATGGCACAGCAGACGTGTGTTGTCTTGGGATAGTCTGTGTTTGATGTAGCCTGCTTGTGAGCTGTGGATGAGGAGTGGTAGGACCCTGTTTAGTCTGTTTGCCAGGATCTTTGCGTAGATCTTGCAATCTACATTGATGAGTGATATGGGTCTGTAGTTTTGTGGGAGTTGCGGGTCTTTCCCTTCCTTGGGGATCACAATGATGTTGGCTTCGGCCATGGAGTCTGTCATTTTGCCCCTATGAATGCAGGGCGTGTAGGTCTCCGCCATGATTGGTCTCAGTTGTTCGATAAACGTCTTGTAGAAGGTTGCCGTGTACCCTTCTGGCCCGGTGCTTTGTTTGGTTTGAGTTGGTTGATTGCTGTGTCGATTTCCCCATCTGTTATGTCTTCCTCGAGTGTGTCTCTTTGGTCCGCTGTTAGTGCCGGCAGGTTCGTTTTGCTGAGTAGGGCTGTGCCTCCGTCAGCGTCTAGATTTTTGTCTGCGCTGTACAGTTCTTGGTAGAATTGTCTGAAGACCTCTAGGATCCCCTTGTTTGTAGTTTGTGCTTTGTTTGATCTGTCCGTTATGGCTGCAATTGCGTGCTGCCTCTGCTTCGCTTTTAGGTACGACGCCAGTTGTTTCCCTGCCTTGTTGGCTGCGCATAGGTTAATGGCCTTGAATTTATTTATCCATGTGCCTGCCCTTTCGCTTAGGATCTTGTTCAGCTCGTATTTCCTTTTTGTTAGGGCTGTCAGGGTGTTCCTGTCTGTTATGTTTGCGCAGTGTCCCTTTTCGAGAAGAATGATTTCTTCTTCCAGTTCCTTGATTTTCTTGTTTCTACTCCGGTTCATTCTTGCCTTGATGTTTATCAGTTTCCCTCTCAGTGTTGCTTTTAGGGCGTCCCAGATGGTGCTTTTCTCTACTTCACCGTTGTCATTGTGTTCCAAGTATTCTCGTATGGTATCTTCGATTTCTTTCACATTGCTGGGGTTTTGCAGGATATCGCTGTTCATTCTCCATCTGCTGGTTGGTTTCTCATTGTGTCTCCCGCTCAGTGAGAGCGTGATGTGCGCATGATCTGATATGGTGATAGGTGCTATTTCAGTGTGGTCTATCAGGTGTGTGTGCGTGCTGGACATCAATATGTAGTCTATTCTACTGTAGGAGTTGTGTGGGTGTGAATAAAAGGTGTATTCCCGTTCACTCGGATGCTGCAGCCTCCATGGGTCCGCAAGGTGGAGTTTGGCGCATAGGTTTTTCAGGGTGTTGGCGTTGTGTGAGTCGTGGCTTGTTCTATGTGGGTGTCTGTCTGTTGCTTGGTCTAAGACTTGATTCATGTCTCCTGCTACTAGGAGAAGCTCATTCTGGGGAACTTCGAACAGCATCGTGCCGACTTCTTGCCAGAACTGTTTGTCTTCTGAGTTTGGACCGTATATGTTGGCTATGTGTATACGTTCGTCTCCTCTTGCCAGGCTTGTGAGTAGTATTCTTCCTCCATCGTCCTTGTGTGTTGTGTTCAGGGTTAGGTTGGCTCTCTTACTCACTATGGTGATAACCCCATGTTTTTTTGCTTGGCTGGTGAGCAAAATACTTCCCCTATCCACCTTGCCTTCAGGTGTGAGGCCTCTTCTTGTGTTAGCTTGGTCTCTTGAAGTACGTAGACGTCCTCTTTCAGTTTTGCTAGGTAGTCTAGCACCTTCCTGCGTTTGATAGGGTGGTTGAGGCCTTTGACATTCATAGACACTATCTTGAGGTTTGTGGCATGTCTGGCTTGCGTTGGCGATGTCATGGTGGTTTTGGCATATCGCCGCTCGTTGGTGGGTTAGTTAGGTGTCCGGCTTCTGGCAGCATTGTTGTGTGGCTCCCTCTCTAGGTGCCCCCCCCCGGGCTGTGGGGTAGTGAAAGTGTGGGTATAGATGAGATAAAGATATACAGAAAAGAAGGTGCATAATTATGTACTGTGGTTTCGCCCAAGAATTTCCATTTCCCCCCTCCCCTTCGTCCTCCCCCCTCCCTCCGCCTTTTGAAAATGTGAGCGTGCGACAGCAAGGGTCTTCCCACTCCCCCTCCCCGCAAGTCTCTGTCTGTTAGGAAGGTGTGGAGGTTTAGTCACTTGTGCCTTTGCATAGTGGGTCCCCCCTCTTAGTTCACTCCCGATTGTAAGGGACAAAGAAAAAAGGATATAGTTGCATTGTAGTGACTTCCGTTCCGCCGTTGACGTCTTGAGGTGGTTGCAGCTTCCCGTCCCTCTACTGCTTGCAACAGGAGGTGGTTATAGACAGCACGCTCGTGATTGTAGAGAAACTGAGGTAGATATAGTTGGCCTTTTCAATGTCTGACAGACTCTTGCTTCCGTATGCCACGACACATCCTTGTGACTCCTTGCCCTGCCTGTGTTGTGCTAGGATGGCACCTAGACTCACTGGGCTGGCATCCCCTGTCAGTTCATTGCACAGCAACGGATCCAAATAGGCACGGGGATCTTCTGTTGTCACGGCGTGCCTGATTGCTTCGAATGCTTTCCCGCAATCTTCTGTCCATACAAAGGTGTGGCCCTTCCTTGTTAATTATCTCAGTGGCACCAGCTCACACTTGTCCTCATTTGGCATCAAACTTGCTTGTTCCAGGTGAGAGCATACCTCTTGCAGTGCTTTGTCGTGCTCTTCATCTGATTTCCAGAGAGCTAGAATGTCATCGCTGTAATCGAGACTGTTCTTCACTGGCATTATTATTTGTCTGATCGTCTCTTGGAATATCTCAGCGGCTGATGATATCCCAAAACTCAGCCGTTTGTATCTCATGTGTTCTGTGAATTTTTTCATGTTCACCACCGGTCTTCTTGACCCCCACGTGAACACTTCGCTTTCTAACACGACTCTTGTTTTGTGTGGTGCTACCTCAATGGTCACGGTCTCTGTCTTTTTGATGTTGTCTTGGTTCACCAGGTGTATGCTTCCTTTGGTTGTGCCTTCATCAGTGTCGACATTTTCGGTCATGAGGTATAGTCGTTCGACTTTTTTTTCTATTTCATCTTCTCCCGACTCGGCTGGCGAGCTTCTGTTTATCGCTTCCACGTGTCTGACGTGTCTGCTTGCTGTTACTCTCTGTTTTCCCGGTCTTCCTTTTTCGCTTCAGAACTGTGGTCCCAAACAAACACTGGCAGAGTGATTGCTCCCATTGCATTTTCTGCAAATCTGGCCTATCGCCGGGCATGCCCCTTTGTGCAGGAACTCGAGACCGTATCGGTAGCAGGTTGACTCGAGTGGTCTCTTTGCTGCTTGTTCATTCTGACCCTTTTTCCATCCATTCGTGCAATTGTACTCTGTCATGCGGTGTGTCTGTTCCACTCGCCGTTTCTTCCCCCGCTCCATTTGCTTTGCCTGTACTGTTGCCCTCGCTTCAGCTCTCGCCAGTGACAGTATTTTTTTCATTGATGTCGGTTCCTTCAAGATTCTTGTCCTGAAGTCTGTGTCACGACATCCTACGATGATGCGTAGGTGAATCGCTTGTTCATTATCGAACTTGTCGACCTCGCAGTGTGTTACTAACTTGCGCAGTCTCGTCGCGAACTCATCTAGTGATTCGTCCGTGTGTTGAAATGCCATTGCAAGTGTGTACCTCTCAAACTCAATATTCCTCTGGGGGTCAAATGTGTTTGACAGGCACTTTATTGGCCCTTTGTAGATCGCCGTCTCTTCCGCAGGTAGTGTTACTAGCCGGTCATCTATGTCATCACCAGCCAGATTTGGCAATAGATCCATTTGCTTGGCCTCTATTACATCCGTTGCTCGCATGTACCTCTCAAATTCTCTCATCCATTTTTCCCATCGGATCCCCACTTGTGGTTCCGACAAATTGAATGGAAAAGGTCTGCGATATTGGGCGCTTTGCTTTTCACTCTTTTGTTCTGCCATTTCTTCTGCTACCTTTGTGCGAACCTTTGTGCTTGTTCTTTTGCTTTATTTCTTTTCTCTTTTCTTTGTTCTCTGTATATTCACTGTTCAGTGCTCTTTCTCTGCACTCTCTGTTTATGCTTAATGATTGTCTCTTGACTGCTCTTATCGGCACTCTGTGATTCTCTCTTGATTGTGCTCTTTGCGGCACTTTCCTCTTGACTGTGCTCTTATGTGCTCTTTGCAGCACTTTTCTCCTATCTGCACTTTGTGATTCTCTCTTAATTGTGCTCTTTGCGGCACTTTCCTCTTGACTGTGCTCTTATGTGCTCTTTGCGACACTTTTCTTTCTTTTTTTTTTTTTGCACTTTCCTGTGCTTATTTGATTCTCTTGTGTTCTTTTCCATGCACTTCCCTTTGTTTATTTCACTCCCCTGTGCTCTTATCGGCACTTTGTGATTCTTTTTTTCACTTTCTCTGCTGTTTCCTCGTTTTGCCTGACTTCAAGATGGCCGCCACTGCTCAGACCGCTCCTATTGGTCCTTTTTGCCTGATTCCAAAATGGCTGCCAAAATCTCACGCGATTTCGGAGCCAATCTCGCTCTTGCCTCGCTTCAAAATGGCCGCCGCGCTGTTCTCTTCTTCTATTGGCTCAATTTGCCTGGCCCCAAGATGGCCGCTCTCATTCTCGCGAGAGTTCGCCCTCCTTTGAAAAACGAGCGCGCTTCACTGCCGATTCCTTACCGGAGCTGTTCTCTTCATCAGACGCTTGTTTTCCTCCTTGGGCCAGATTTCTTCGTTGTGGTGCCTCAAATCCTTCTTCTTGGTTGTGAATCAGGGTGGGCTCCTGGTCACGATCTCTTCATTCAGTCCTGGACGCGATAGTTTCTCTTCAGCAGCACACGTGTGATGTGAATCCCGCCAGTTGTCGTGTCCCTGGACCCGCAATCACGACAGGAGTCAGTCTGGTGGTCAAATACTTTATTCCTGTATGCAGTGTCTGTCAGGTACGTCTTGCCTCTTCCATGGGTCTAAGGAATGTGTCCTCCTGCCCCGCTGACCGGAACTAGTGTCCAGTGTCAGCCCCACCTCTTGTTCCTGCTGCTGGGTCTTAGTGCCCACCACTCAAGGCACGACAGAAGTATGGTAGCATCCTAAAATAACCAGGCTGAAGCTCAGAGGGGGAATGAGCAATAAAGATGTTTTTAAATTTTGTTTTTATCTTTTCTCATTTCTGTGTATTCAAAGATAGAGGTCATTTGTCAGGGTATCCGTTCTGCAAATTGCTGCTTCTTCTTTTAACACGGAGAGTGGTGTTTTCTCTCTCTGACTGCAAATTGGGAAGATTTTGTTAGGTGAGCTACATGACAATCTTTCTGGGGGGACAGGGAGTGTGAAGGGAAAGGCTTTAGGATGTCATTTGTTTTTAACACACAATAAATTCTAAATACCTGTTAATTTACTGTACAATTTTTTCCAAAATATATCAGCATTTAGGAAAGCACAAATGAAGCACATTTGTTTGCAACTCTGAAACAAAGATTTTAATAGGACCAAGACAAATCAACACGCTTTACTTGGTGATGTGGAGATGATCAATATTTGCTGAAACCCAATTTCCACACAGTATCGTTTAGTTTTAGCACTAAAATTGCATGTCTTGCAAATTTACTGGCCATTTCAATGGAAAATGTTCTGCCTGTAAATCGCAGTGCTACCACACCATGTTTCAGTAATATATTTGTGACAGGGTCCTCGAAAATGCACCAAAGGCTACATACCACAATCATACCACTCTCTTGCTGAATGGGCATTGAATGTTTGCTACACTTGTTGTTTTCATGACACCTGGATTTTTCACAATCCCTATAACTAAACTGATGTTGCATTGATTGTAACATCCCCACTCTAAAAGTTGTTCCAGCTGCACGAGATTTAAGGGTGTCAAGGATAAGTCAACTGAAATTGCTCATGGTCTGTGACACCAAGCAGGCAGATTCCATCAGTGGACAGGGGTAGAGAAGGCCACACCAGCCATGCCACCAGGTTTGTCCCCTTGTTTGTGTTTGCTCTAAATCTCTCAAGTATTGAGTATTTTTTCTGAAGGTCCCTCAACAGGAAAGAGCTCCAAAGGTGCTGGTGTAGGTTCCTCTTTTGCCCCCAATATCATTGAATGTGATGCACCTGCCCCCTCAATCAGTGCTTCACCTTCCTCCGGCGTTGCTGTGCTCTTTTGTTCTCCATCACTGTGGTGAAGCACTGAAAGTAGTACTTGCATTATCCTCTTCAGAAACAGGTCCAAAGTGTTTCAGCTAGATCGTCTTTTGTTTCATTAGGTTTAATCAAATTGATATGACTTTAGTTAAACCACCAACACTCGCTGTTAGCTCAGATCCTTTTTAAGAGGAGTTTAAACATACTGATAGGAGAACTCACCACTTTCCCTTCCGGCCAGCATTGGCGTAGCTAAACCTTTAGCCGTCCGTGGTGGCCCCTGCGTTTTCAGTGGCGACAGCATGTAAGGGTGCTGGGGGGTGCTGGCTATTCCTGCCTTTGTTGCACCACGGCGGCCGCAGCTAAGGGGGGAGGCCACTACCCCCAAAACTCCCCATGTCTACGCCACTGCTCGCCAGCAAGATAGCTTCTCGAATAATATTGTTTTAGGTCCCCCTGAGTGTCAGGTTTTGCCATTAATCCTGAGCTGCAAAATAAACATCTGTGTGCCAATCGCTGTCGTCCAAAATTTGTGGATAGAACCCCCATTATGAATTCACGCTTTCCCCAAAGGCAAGTAACATGCCCATGCAGTAACTTGCTGAACATCAAGGAACTAAGGATATGGGACAAGCAACTCCTTTCAGTCTACTATGGCTCCATACCTGGTAAAGACAAACTTCTTGGCACAGACAGCCTCCGGGAAACTACCCACCACTGGCTCGACCAGTCCTTGGGTCTGAACTAACACGGTTATGCATCCTTTCAGGAATAAGAACATGCTCTTTCTTCCAGTCCCAGCATGACAGTGCACAGGTTTACAGGCTTGCCCAAGTGGCCTGAAACACTCTTCTAAGAGACCAGCTCCCAAATAAACTGAACAAGTTGCTGGAATGTTGCACTCCCACACCATCAAGCAAATGCAATCAGCCAATCAGATGACACTGTCCAGAATCATACAAGAACCCTTAAGCTTAAAAGCTTTTCCATCAACATTTTTCCTTGAGTTAATCTATTGTCAGCTTCCAACCAGGCCTCTAAACGCATGGCTTGCACGGTGCACAGGGCGCCTGCTGCAGCCAACACCCCAACATGTACACATATTCTCCCATTTATATGGTGCCCCTACAAGAGGGAGCATCCTTACCGCTGGGACCAACAGTGGAAGAAAGAAAATCATCGGGGACCTCTTAGGCTGGAAAGAGAGCCATACTCACGGCCACAGTCAGGTAGGGATCGAGGGGAAATTCAGGGTAATCACCAGTCTTGTGGTTCAAGGACGTGCTCAGTTCCTAACTGAAGCAGATGGTTTGGATTGAGCTATGACCAGCCTACTGCAGGCTCTCCGGATTCCAATGCAGCTCTGTTCCTCAATGTCATTCAGACCCTCTCCTATCCCTGGTCAGAATGCGTCCACTATTCCCAGAAGGGCGCAGGGCTTCCCTAATGACTCAGAGGACTCCAGTTCTAAGATGAAATTAGCTACTTAAAGGGTTTGCCCTGTTCAATATTACTGTGGCCAACTAGCACTGTGCACATCATCTCAAGAAATACACATGGGGGACCTACTGTACGTTCTAAGTCTATTCCCAGCAACAGTAGTATTCCTGCTTGAACACTTACTGTTGAGACAACTCTAACTGGTTTCGCATCAACAGCATTTCCAACTCCCGTCTTGGCCCAACAGATCCCTCAAGGCCCCACTAATCAAACATCTGAACACTGATATAAGATTAGGGCCCAGATGTAGGTAATAGCAAATTACCGAATGGTAAATACCGAATTTTACCGATTCGGTATTTACTATTCGGTAATTGCTATGTAGGTAAAATATTCGGTAAAAATACCGAATCGGTAAGATTCGGTAATTACCGAATCTGTATTTGCCATTGATTCCTATGGGCCTTGAAGCCCATAGGATTCCATAGCAAATACCGATTCGGTAATTACCGAATCGGTAAATTTACCGATTTTACAAGGGGGACAGGGTGTCACCTTGACACCCTGTTTCACCCCTGTTTCTGGCTTGTGTGCCATGTGACACACAGACATGCCCTTAGGGCATGTCTGTGTGCCCACATGGCACAGGTGTACATGCACAGATGTGCATGTACACTGGAATTCGTTATTTACCATGGAATAGTATTCCATGGTAAATAACGATTCGGTAAGGGCCTGTGGCACTTATTACAGTGCCACCTACATATGGATTTACAGAATCGGTATATTTACCGATTCAGTATTTTACCGATTCTGTAAATTTACCGAATCGGTAAATATACCTATTCTGTAAATATGAGGCCCCCTACATGTCAAATCCCAAATACCGGTCGGTAACGGCCGAAATCGACCGGTATTTGGTGACCTAAATCTGGCCCCTAGTTCTTTGCCACCCTACATGCGCAACTTTGTGGCTTAGGATTTTCAGTTCACTTTTACGTCATTTTTTGTTTTGATATTTCTTATTTTTGCATATTCTCATCTACCTTTGCTCAAACCCATTATGTTTTCCATCTCTGCTCACTCAGAGGCAACTTTCAGGCTTATTATAGACAGATGTGTAGCATTTCCTCGTGTACATTGTTATGGTTTGTGGATTTGTAGAGCGCAGCTAATCACCCGTGAGGGTATCCAGGCGATTGAGTAGGGCAGGCTTGAGGAGGGAGAAGGAGATCACACCTTCTTCGTCTCGATGAGCCATATCGTTAGGTTCCTTTGGATGTCCATGAGGCAGTGGAAGGTTCTGAGGTGTTTTGTTTTGGGAGGTTGTTCCAGGTCTCGGCCGCACGGTATGAGAAGAAGCATCCTCCACTGCTGGTCTTCTTGATGTGTGGGAGGTGTGCTCTTGCCTGAGAAGCAGATCGAAGGCATCTGGTGGGTTGGTAAAAGATGAGGCGGTGGTTGAGGTAAGCTGGACCGGTGTTGTGGAGAGCTTTGTATGCATGCGTGAGTAGCTTGAACTTACATTTTTCCTAGACAGGGAGTCAGTGGCGATCATTGAGGTTTGGAGAGATGTGGTTATTTCACTGGATGTTTAGCAATCAGCATGCCGGTGACAACGGCATTCTGGGTGGTTTGAACTCGACGTACAACACGGGCTAGGATGCCGATGTAGAGGGATTTCCGTAATCAAGACTACTTGTGATAAAAGCCTGGGTACCGTTCGTCAGGTGTTCATTGACAAATAAAGCAAACCGATGAGAAACCCAGACCTTTTAGAAATACCCGCTGAGAATGCATGATTCTGCTCTCATTACATGACATTCTGTATAGGCCCAGTGATTTTTTAATTGGAATATCTGACTATGTAAGATCTTTAAACATTTTACAGTTATATGTTGGCCCCAGATGGTGACTAGAACCTTCTGGTTTGTTCTGGCGAGCAACGTTTTTAATGGCCAACATTCCCTATAATCGAAGAGCAAATATTTTTAATAATTAAAAGCACTATATTAGACTAAACATTCAGTTGCTTGATTGTGATTACTGTTTCATACTGTATTTGAGTTGCAGTTGCTTTCCAAACTTCTGGAGTAATTTTTGAGTTCGAACTAGCTACCTTTGGAGCATTAAATATAGAAAATGTGCGATCCTTATGATCTCAGAGTACCTGATGGCATGCAATACCAGATGCAAACAAAGTTCCCACCACAGATACTGTCTCGTAACCACCGACTTCACAAGAAGCAGAGACAAAGTCTTCCAACATCTTAATCAGAAAAGTGTACTTAGTTAGTAAAGCCTGATTACTCTATATTTGTGGTGGTAATTGCAGAATAAGCAATTATGCAACATAAACCAACATCTCTCCTTTGACAGTTCTGCTTCACTGGGAGTTGGGCTGATGAGAGACTACCTGTCGTAGTACTTGGTTGGAAGTCTACCAGCTTTCTTACAATGACTTTGCGACCTGATCATATCTCACATATCCTCCAGACCTTTACAGTTTGGCTCCCTTTCTCGTCTAAGCATCCTCCGATACAGGAAAATAAGGGGCAGATCATTTAGTTTTAGCCACTAAACTCTGATTTTGGTTTTACGAAAAAAGCTTCTTTTCCGTGCTCTCTCCTTTTCTCAATGTCTATCACTGCTTGTCTGCTATTTGATTGTTATAGCGATAGGACATCTTTGGTTAAACGCTTCCCTTTATAAATACATAAATACATTATGAAACAAGGTATAGAGGATAAGGATGGTGTAAGTGAAACAATGCAGACAGTTGGATAAAATGGTTCATGAATGCCCATATCAAGTATGTAAGTGAAGGTACCATAGGGCGTGGGTGAAAGACTGGCTGGGTGCTTCCCCTAAGAATACATGGTTGTTGAGGGCCACTCTAAGGCATAAAGTGAATCAGTGGACAAGAGGTCGAAGGGCAGTGTCTTCACAATGAAAGGGTGAGAGATGAATGTACAGAGAGTATACAGGCACATGTTTTGGAACTAGAGTCAAAGTAAACTGAGGTGAGAGGGTGGAAGGGGGCAGAAATAAGGGGCCTGAACAGTATTTGGATTACTTTATCTAACAGAGCGAAGGATTAGTGCGGAAAGTCAAGTATGATGCTTCTAAAGTAGTCACGTTTTAAGGATTAACAGGACGATATTAAAGGCTTCTGCGGTGTGAAGTGCGAGTCGGGTGAAGTCACTCATTCCCACATCAGATTATCTTTTCTTAATTTCCACAAATATTTCTATTAAATAATTTTGGAAAAGGATAAATTGAACTAAAATCTCAAAAAGGATTCGCTGTATACAACACATTCATGCAGATCATGTGCACCATGTAAAACTTGAGAGCTATGAAAATCCAGATCTCGGACAGAATAGCAGAAACAAAAATTTAGTGTGGACAGAATATTGTGTCAAAAATAATGAGGACCAAAATATCGAGAAGGTAAGTGAAAATAGGTAACTATAGATTTACTATTATATATATATTACCTACTGGCAGTTGCCAGTAGGTAGTTATAGTTAGCACCTATTTTCCATAGGAAATTCACAACATTCTATTTCCAATAACTTTGGCGCCTGTTGATGAATCTTTGATAAATTTTCAAAACTCGTGGGGCGCTCCGGTCTGCTCCTATCCTGAAAGTTTCAGGGTGATTCGGCAAGCGGGAGCCGAGAAAAAAGGGGGTCCCAAAACGTGTTTTCCCCATGCAATTTTCCATAGGAAACTTTAGACACGGCTACAGCCAGAACTGCTGAATGGAATTACACCAAATTTGGCAAAGAAGTAGTTCTTGGGTCAGAAAGAACCCTTTTTGTTAAATGGTGTAAATCCGGTCAGTAGTTGCTGCGAAAATCAAAAGTAAAACACATATATATCTATGGCCGCGCAGGGTCCGCTCACCCTCCCGATCACAAGCTTTATGCTAATTGGCTGTCAACACTCCAAACCAGGAAGTGTTGGCAGCCATCTTGTGCCTCGGTAGAACTGAGGCACAAGCAAAACATGCAAAGGGGGCAGGGTAGAAACACCCTGATCCCCTAGGCCTGCTCAGGGGATCCCACAAGGACCCCCAAAGCCCCCCCCAAAAAATTGCGGGATGCGCGTAGCATCTGGCAACGACAAAAAAAAAAATGCGGGCTCCCACGCTTCGTTAGTATTTAGCCTCCGGGGGGGCTAAGTCTCGGGGGCAATATTGTTAATGTAATGGGGGTCCAAGAAGGGCCCCCCAGCCCCAGGGACCGCCACCCCCGGGGCTTTTATAAAATATGTGCGGGGGGCTCATAGCCCCCCCAACCCCGGGGACCGCCACCCCCCGGGGCTTTCTGAAATTAATGGCGGGGGGCTCACAGCCACCCCCAGCCCCGGGGACCGTCACCCCTGGGGATTTTATAAAATATGTGTGGGGGGGCTCATAGCCCCCCAACCCCGGGAACCGCCACCCCCGGGCTGCAACAAAACATGGGTGGGGGGCCCGAAGGCCCACCCCAACCCTGGGGACCGCCACCCGGGGCTTTAAGAATACATTTTGGGGGCTCATGGGCCCCCGCAGCCACGGGGACCGCCACCCCCGGGCTTCTGCTTGATTTAAAAATTAAAAGAAAAATCTGTGTGGGGGGTTCGAGCCCCCCCATACGCCCGGGGACCGCCACCACCCCGGGGCTCTAAATTTTAAAATAGGGGGTCCGTGACGGACCCTCTGTCCCGGGGACCACCACCTCCCCGGGGCTTTGGAAATGTTGGGAGGGGGGCCGCGCGGCCCCCCTCCTGGAGCCCTTCATGGCCCTGGGGACCGCCACCCCCCAAGGCCAGCTCCTGCAGTGTCCTGTGGTGCCCACCCCCGGGACACTGTAGTTTGCTATGGCAGGGCGGGAGCCCCGCGGCTCCCGCCCCGCCCTGCCATAGCAAACTTGGTTTTGATTTTGAAAGAGAGAGCAGGGAAACCTGCTCTCTCTTTCAAAATGCAAACCAAATTGCTTTTCCACACGGGGAGCTGCATCTTAGCAGCTCCCCATGTGGAAAAGCAATGCTGGCTCCTGAGGGACGCGGGGAGCCGGAGGATGGGGTCCCCGGAGCTACAAGTGGCCCGGGAAGGGGGGCCACGCGGCCCCCTCCCCAAAATGTTATTAAAAAAAATAAAAAAGTCTGGCCCCGGGGGATGGGGTTCCCGGGGCCATAAGTGGCCTGAGGAGGGGGCAACGCAGCCCCCTCCAAAATAATTAATTTTTTTTTAAAAGGGCCATGCCCCGGGGCCGATTAAGGCCTCGGGAGGGGGGCCAGGCGGCCCCCTTCCAAATTTTTTTATTTAAAAAAAAATGTTAGGTGGCAGGCCCTGGAGGATGGGGTCCCCAGGGCCAATAAATTAGAAAAAGAAGGGGGGCCACACAGCCCCCTTCTTAAAAATAAATAAAATAAAAGACCTGCATCGCGCCAGAGGCCACGCCCCCTCCTTGCAGCACTCTGCAAACGTGCCCCCTGGAGGTAGCTGGTGGGCTAGTTGACCCCAGGGACCCTCAGGATTCAAGGGGAGTTAATTCCCCAACTTAAAACGCGCCATGGGGCGCGTTTACACAGTGGTGAAGGGAGGGGGTGGGGCCGGATGTGACATGTGTGCAAAAAGGCCTGTGGCGCATTTTAAGTTGAGGAATTAATATCTCTTCAATCCTGAGGGTCCCTGGGGGCCAACTACCCCACCAGGTACCTCCAGTAAGCGCCACGGAGCAGCATTGCAAAGTGTTGTTAAAAGAGGCGTGGCCTTTGAACACCTCTCTGCAATGCAGCTCTCTGGCGCATACTGTAGGTACCTGGTGGGCTAGTTGGCCCCCAAGGACACTCCGGATTGAGGAGGAATTAATTCTCCAACTTAACATGCGCTACAGGGCGTGTTTGCAGACATGTCATATCAGGCCACGCCCCCTTCCTTCACCATTGTGCAAACGCACCCCGTGGCGAGTTGTAAGTTGGGGAATTATCTCTTTCAATACAGAGGGTCCCTGAGGGCCAACTAGCCCAACAGGTATCTCCAGTATGTGCCAGGGAGCTGCGTTGCAGACAGGTGTTCAGAGGCCACTCCCCTTTTTGCACTTCTCTTCAACGCAGCTCTGTGGCGCTTACTGGAGTTACCTAGTGGGCTAGTTTGAGCCTAAGGACCCTCAGGATTCAAGGGAACTTAATCTCCCAACTCAAAACAGCCACAGGGCAAGTTTACACAGTGGGGAAGGGAGGGGACGGGGCCTGAGGTGACGTGTGCAAACACGCCCGATGGTGCGTTTTAAGTTGGGAAAATAATTCCCCTTCAATCCTGAGGGCCACTGGGGGCTAACTAGACCACCAGGTGCTTCCAGTAAGCGCCACTGCGCTGCGTTGCAGAGAGGTGGTCCAGGCTGTGCCCATTTTTACACCTCTCTGCAACGCAGGCCTGTGTTGCTAACCGGAGAAACCTGGTGGGCTAGTTGTACCCAAGGGACACTCAGGATTCAAGGGGACTTTATCCACCAAATTAAAACGGCCACATGGCGTGTTTGCACACATCAGCTCAGCCCCCCTCCCTTCACCAGTGTGCAAACACGCCCTGTGGTGCGTTTTAAGAGGTAGTTTTAATCCCCCTGCCCTGTTATATACTAGGGGCTTACAGAGGCGGTCATGCTAATAACAGGGGTACGCCAACGCATAGTGTTTTCTAGTTATATGTAGGTGTTTTAACTGTATTCTAAGTGTCTTATAGCATTGCACTGGCTCTAGGACGGGTTAGTCAGAGTCAGTTACCACCAGAACCCATCTGTAAAAGTTGAGAGTACAGGATGATTTTGCAAAAAGGCCTCTTTCTGCTCCTCTGTTTGTTCTTTCTGCATGTCTTCCTTCTTCCTCCACTTTTCTTCGTCTTTGAGGACTTCTGTTGCTTCTTTCTCCATTTCTTTTTTCTGTGTGTTTTTTCTTCTTTCTTCACATGTCCTACCTCTGTAGGCATAGTTAGAAACTAGCGTTTAAAACATCTTAAAAATTAACTGAAAAAATCATAGGTTTCAGGCACTTTATAGTTAGGAATTAGCATTTAAAAAACCTTAGAAATTCACTGAAAAAAATGGGTTTCAGGGGCGTTACAGTTAGTTGGACATTTCCCTCGTACAAAACCATTGAAATTCCCCCGTTATAGTTAGTTCAGCTAACTATAACTCGCACGCCCGCAATGCACTGCTGATGATGTCACATATTACATCAGGCTGCTAGGGGGCGTGCGGTGAAGTATTTCCGTACCTAACTCCAAAATTGCCGTCCGTCGCGGTGCACCAGACCAGGAGGGCATGTCATTAACAGTGATAGCGTTACTGTTTAAACATACAGTCCAACACAGGGTCCGACACAGCAAGGGTTCGTCTCACAAAGGATTTATTCTCTATTAAGGTGAAAGCAGAGTCCACAAGGAAGTAAAACTCTAGGCAGATGCATTTCAGCTTCCATCAGCTTTCCTCAGTGCCGGTTCATCAATGAGTTGTTTTCACCTGGGGTCCATTTAGGTGTTACTGCCGCCACTCCCATTGAAGAGCTGACTCTCCCCCAGCTCACATTTAAAGGTGCAATACCTCTCTCTCATGGCTCCGCCATACTTGGGACCGCTTGCAGTGTGATATACCACATCCGACAGGATAGCCCGTTCAGTAACCGGCTATTCGAGCACACAGTGGAGTCCCAACAGTTTGTCGGCTGACGGGGCAGCACAGTCGTCATGGCAGTCAGTCCCAGTTTATTGAATTTTCAAGGTGAGTCCTTCTGTGAGTCCTTCCGCAGTGAATACTGCTGCCTCCCTCCCCTATGCATATGTAGACACACAGTAGTTGTTAGCTGCTAGGGGGGGCGCTGCAAAGTATTTTCGTACCTAACTCCAAAACTGCTGTCCGTCGCGGTGCACCAGAACGGGAGGGCGTGTTGTTAACAGTGACAGCGTTACCGTTTAACCATATATATATATATACGACGAAGGCAGACCGCCGAAACGCGTCTGTGTGCACCCCTCCGCTAAATAAAATCTAGCGCGTTTGTAACCTTCATCCTCGAGTGCTGTCATATTCTTTTTCCAGGAGTGGGAAGGGTTTTGGAGCGTTAATATATATATATATATATATATATATATATATATATATATATATATCAGGGTACATATAAAAGGAGTTCGATATAGAAAAACTTACCTTCCCTATAAAAACTTACCTTCATTATAATTTTGTCCTTGATATTCTTGACATAATATTTTGTCCCACAATATTTTTCTTTCCAAAATTCTGTCTAAATAACAAAATGTCTGAGACTCAAGAGTCATTTAAAAATGTGGGTATAAGGAACTTCAGGGTCACGGAGTGCTTGGAAAATGTGCAAACGATTTTTTAGAGTCTGGTCATGATGAAATTTCAGGAACGTTTCTTAAACGTCATTTTACATTAAATATTAAAAAAATGTTAATGTCAAGAAATGTGATTATCATGAATTGCCAAACATTTAATAATCTTGGAAATGGAGACCTCTATTTGAAAGTCATTCAACACTTCAGAATTTAGAAAGTTCTGCAAGTCTCCTAACACTAGATATCTGAGACACTCTAAAGAAGCATGTCACTTCCAAGCATTAACACTAAGGGGTCGATTCAGATTCGGGAAAAAAAACATCCGTACGATTTGTATCCGGAGCCATCTCCGTATGAATAATACCCGTCCGTCCGAGTCGCGAAGTACGATCCGTACTCCGTGAATCCGTCCGAATCGTCGCGATCCGTACGTATTGCAAGGCTGAAACCGTGAACCGTACGACTCGTACACATACCGTACGACTCGCACACATGCCGTACGACCCGACGAGTACGATCCGGACCGGGGTATGAGGACGCGATTCGTACGGTCCACGTTAGATAAGGGCGAGTCGTACGGAAAAGCACACAAACACATACACACCGTACGGTCCGTACCCCCCATTATCGCATTGGGTACGCACCGTATCCCATGCGATAATGGGATACGAGCCATACCCCATGTACGATGGGTGTACGAGCCATACCCCCATCTTACAATGGACGGCTCGTACACCCATCGTACAATGGGGGTACGGCTCGTACACCCATCGTACAATGGGGGTACGGCTCGTACACCCATCGTACAATGGGGGTACGGCTCGTACACCCCATGATCACAGGGGTACGGTGCGTACCCCTGCGATCATGGGGGGTACGCACCATACCCGGGGGGGGCCGTTCCGTACCTGTTTCGGAGCAAACTCTGCTTTTACGGCTGTTTTGAGCTCCCGTAGAAAAAGGGTCGTACGGTGCGTACCCGACACGTATCGTACTTGCTGGGTCGTACAAACCAGCCACGAACCGTACAGATGTCGCGTACAGTGGGTTCCGAGGGAGAATCGTAACGGAGATTAGAGTTGTACGGTGTCTTGTACGACTCGTACGGAGTACGGCTCCTGGTACGAATCGTACTTCGTCGTACGTACGGGGGACATTGCAGGGTACGATTCGTATGGGAAAAACGCTCCGAAAGGCTATTCGGACCGGTTTTTCCCGAATCGGAATCGACCCCTATGTTATGACACTAGAACCTCAAGGCTCCAGAGAGTTCTTCAGCACACAAATGTAAGTACTCCCTGAGACAGTTCAGAAGCACCTTAGCTGAGATGTGCAGTGCCTAGGAGCTGATTTACCCAAGAGCTTATACTTGTCTGAGAAATAAGGCATGCAAGAACACTGTGACATCACTTGTACAAACTGTAACAACAAAGAAGGTGGGATTAGGGTCCCAGCGAATCTGGTTTATAGACCTACGAGGAGAAATTTCCCTTTAACCATGATGAACAACACACTATCTCCTCGGGTCTGAGCCATATGATGAAGCATGTCACCTACGGGTAAAGAACACTGTCTACATTGAATTAAGTCTTCTGAGCTAACAAGTATCTAGAAATGTACCTAGTTCAGACAGAGCTGTCCCCTCGGATAGGACTGTACGGACATTTTCATGGTATGGCCTGGGTACCTGCACTATACCTGAAGGGTTTTGGATGATGTGTGATCATTTTATGTAGCCATAATCCTCTGCTGAGTAACTTTACCTTAACTAGCACTGATTGTATTCTGCCAATTTTTATCTCCCTTCATATATATTTTGGTATGGAATGCATATATTTTATGATCTTATGATTAGGGAGGGATCTAATGTGTTGTCTTGTTCTCCTTTTTGATAGTCAGAACCTGCTGATAAGTGCTATCCGTGATCATATCTTTAACTCTTGTAGGTCCCCGGTAGGGATGACTGAACAATACCTTAATTCCAATGAATGTAGTAAGCCAAGACAGCAAGGTGGATATGAGAGACACATGTTTGTCCCTATGTATGTGTCCCTAATGTGGCACAAGCTGACAGGGGTGTAGATTGAGCATTGATGTAATGAAAGTCGAACATCTGTAATTGAGGTATTCAGATTCTGCAAAAAAGAGCTCCAACAGAACACAAAGAAGATCCTATTCTGATATCCATAAACAGTTCACTAAATGGGGAAATGTTCAAACATAATTGCAGGATATACTTGTGGAGAACATTGGTTAGTTATGTCTCTAGCGACAAGTAAGATATCACTAAATGAATTTTGGGTGTGTGGAATACGGGAAACATAAACACAAGACTCAGATGATTTAGCATTTGACATATATTGACTAACTAGAATATTCCCAGCACCTATAAAATACTTCTCACATTGTGACTCATCCTATTCCTATAGGATGGACGTCAGCTTGTTTGACCAAGATAGAAGTGAAGTCCTTAAATGTAACGATGGACTGTGCCATTCAGTTGACAACTCCACTGTGACTGTGGAAGAAGCATAGCTCATCAAGATTATAGCCATAAATTCAACACAATTTCAAGTGGGGCTATTTAATTTCCTATTAAGCCATCCCCATCTGCCACAAGAATGTACACGGAACTTAAGGACTCAAACTCTGGGGTTAGTATAAATTACTGCTAACTACGGAAGGAAACTAAGAAGAGACAATAACATGTGAGATGCGTCTTTCCCGAAACACTTTCCAATGTCCTTTGCACCACTCAATTTATGTGTAAACAGATGATTGTTAGAAGTTCATTTGGATGAGAGGCAACATATATACAACAAGGCGGAATAATAATTTCCAATGACACAATGCAATCGTGTATCTTGTTTTTTCGTCTTTTATTTACAGTTGTGTAATGCGGATGGATGAAGCAAACAGCCAACGCGTTTCACCCAAACATGGGCTTCTTCAGGGCAGAAGGAATCAAATTTGTAGAGAAAAGATAATCCATCAGAAAATTCACAAAGTGATAGAAGAAGAACATTATATCTCTGAGTAAAGAGAAACTGTACTCTCGAATAAGAGAGGGGAAATTTCTCACTAGAAATCCCAGAATTCCAACATAATCGCAGCGTGTATATGGAGCCGTGTCCGGACATCTTTGGAAGCGGCAACTGATGTAAGATACCACTAAATTAAGGAGGACTTGTGTCACACATTTTTTTTTAAGTATGTCTCACATTTTGTAGTTTCTACCTTCTGTCAGCTGTAGTTTCGCAAATTTAAACCAAAAAAAAAATAATAATGTTTTCCACACTCAATTGGTTTGCTGGGACTACCATCTGAAAATGTTTCACTTGAATAGAAAAATGTTAGCAAACTGATGAGAAATACCTCCTGGTAAGTCATATTCTTGGGTGGATGAAATGAGAACTCGTGGTCTTTAAGTAATTGACAGATGAAGTCCCACCAAGAATACACAGGTAAGGCTTGATCATGGGAATTAATCCTTCTTTTCAATCTTGCTGCTTCACCCCATCCATAATCACAATAAGATGATGATTACATCAGCGCTGGCGATTCTCCATGTCCTCCACCTTTGTTGTGACATTATCTACATGGTCACACAGCTTGACTAAACGCGGCTTCTGTCTCCATAACACTTTCCTGAATCTATCTCACAGAGGCTTGTAACCGAGCATTAGAGCTACTGCAGACAGAATAATAAAATTAGCACAACGCGCCTATAAATGTGCACAACCCAGTTTAAACACTGCTGTCAAAGACAGCCTTGCTCTTCTGCACCACTGACACCAGGGAGCGCTAGCTGAGAATCAATCTACGCAATCACAGAGAAAATGGGGCGTGGCTTCTATCCCTCTTATGCCGCAAGCTGTGGTCATTATGTCAGACTGGTGGCATAGGTGTTCAAATTATTCAAATAATAATTACCGCATTTAAATTGCCACAGATATTCACTATCAATCCAAAGGCTCCTTTAGTTTCCCTTTACCAGCACTTGCAAACAAAGAGAGTTGGGTTGTGACTCCTCGTAGCTGACTATCTAGATTAGACATATCTGTTGGGCAGCGTGTACTTATATTGGGGGACCCTTTCTTACAGCACTTATTTGGGAGGTTTCCAAGTTGCAGGTATCTCTTAAAGAGTATGACATTTTGGCACTGAGCCACATATTCTATGATTGGTTACTACAGTGAATGCTACTTCAACTGAGAGGTGTAAACTCCACTCCAAAGTAATGATGTCTTTAAAGGGGGTCGGGGACAACCCTTTACCTTTCCCCTTGGATTCAGCCTGGTGTTATTACAAGGACTGGATAGCTTGATAGAGTATACATACTTAATGCAGAATATGTACTAGTGGTTGTCCTTGCCAAACAGACGCGTGGGGACCAAGGCTACATGTTGAATACATGTACCATTTGGTCTTCAGAATCACTGTGGGCTTTGGTTGACCCTTATACCTATCTCTCTTATTGGCCGGATCCCAAGAGAATTATTACCACTTTCAAAACGGCCTTCAGTCATCGTATTGATACCGAAGAGGGTAACTGAACATTTTTTATGCCTCTCTCCTACTAACCTCAATAGAACAATGACTTGCTTACTCTCGAGTCTCTTCGAAAGATAACTGTAAGACTCCATAGTTCGCTATTACTGAATGCTTCCAGCTTGCAAAATCTTTCTGTAGGAGTGGGTGGCCATATGGCCAGCAACAGGAAGGAAGCACAGAATGCATAGGGAAGAGTGGCTTGGAGCAGCAATGAAAATCTGCACAAAACCTGAAGCACACAGACCAAAGTCTGACCCCAAATTCTTTCAGGTAAAGATACCATGGGATCCAAACCATAACTTATTGGGCAGTCATTCTGACCACAACACAAATCCAGTGACAGCCTGCCACCGGACAATATTTGTCAATAGATGTAGTCTAAAGAAATGCATAAAGCAGCCGGGAGAGGACTGTGCTGCTGCTCAAGCAACCATCTCACTAATGGCTGCCATTTTCACTCAGAAATGTCATTTTAAGTGAAAGAGCTATCAATTGCAGGTCAGGATTGGCATCTTCCCAGTCACCTGCACCCTAGGGGAGAGCTTTAACAGGTGGATGTGCTGCCATGACCCAAACATGAATGCTCCCATGGCTCCCTTCTAGTCAATGTCTTGTGCACTGCAGGGCAGGTTAGAACATTTTTTCCAGGGCTGATTTCGGTTTACAGTCCAGCTTTCCTCAAGTGGAATCTTTAATAACCGTTACTTCCCTAAAACCATTCATTTCAATAAGCTGATGTATTGACAAATTGACTTCCAGCACACATACCTCTTGTGTTTTTGTGATGCATGTGATTCATCTTTAAGACCTGCGTAACTTTGGGACGTTTCATGGCCATACGTGGTTAATACATATAGGAGGCTAATATGTCAACTTACTTTCAAGTTAAATGATGCAAGATAGTTTTAAAGAACATTTTAACTGCTGCTACTCAATTTCATGCAAAGGTACTTTGTTCCATTAGTGCCCATGACGACAATGTATAGGTCCCTCATCGAAGATGTTCCCAACTTTGGTATGCACTTTCACCTGCATTTTCTTAGCACTGCTTTCATGTAGCTACAATGTTCTCATAGTGGAGGAAAGACGAGACAACAGAACCTAGACATTGGATTGGATAAGTACTGCAAATGTGAATGAATGAATCTATATGGGCAGTCGGAGGCATTTTTAGAGGTCTGTCTTACCAGGGGCACCTTACTTCCGTTTCAAAGTAGATTAAATGGTGTACCACCAGATTGAGGCAACACCAAGGCCCGTCTTTTACAAACGATTCTTTTATCCTTCTTCTTGCTGCCAATGTGGTGTGTCTCAAAACAGAAATGGTTTCCATTTAAGTAGCGTGGCATAGACTGCATCGGCTTCCAATAGCGAAATAGTGGTGACAAACATGTTATTCAAGGCATAGACCATGTAGCAAGTAGCAGTATGTAGTGGTGACAAACTCATGGTATTCAAGGCATAGACCCGTAGCATGTAGCAGCAAAGAGCCGTTTGGTTGCAATGTGGACAAAAGCACCCTTTCCCGAGAGGCACTCTCAGCAGCAGCAGGCGCACTACCGAATGAGCCACTGTTTGATTACCCAGGTGCACTTGTGTATACCATACTGCCATCGCTCTGGCCTCCGGGCATGCAGGCTGCACTCGGTATAAATGACTTTCTAGCCCCAAACCCTTTCCTCTCCAAACTCCAAAAATGGCAAATTCAAAAAAGAAAGGACTTCACTCACTTCTCAAGTTTTTTGCAGTTGAGAATACGCTGGGTTTACAGATTAGTTCCACCATCTGACAGACAACTTCCACAGAATGTGTGTGCCTCTGAAACAACCGTGCTTAATGTGTAGAGATTTGGCAAGACTTTTCATGGCTGTGAGTTCATACATAAAATATAGCTATTACATAAATGTTACAGCATAAACAATGTAATTTTATCAAGCATGTTTGCATATTTCATAAACATTCTTTCCTAATTTTCTAATCTGCTGCACGAAGTATGCTATCTGGAAGCAGAAGTGAATAAAAGCCTTTTTGGGACTAAAAAATGCAACATTTTTACCATGGCAAGCGTGTACATTGAAGTACTATTCATTAAAGGTGGCATTTCTTTTTTGACTGCCTAATAGATAATTACAAATGTTCCTGTATGGTTTTCAAAATCACCGGTACATAGTACACAGTGAGAATAAAAATACAATAGTTTTGTACCCACGCCGTATATATATTATATAATTCAATTTCAACACACAATTTTTCAGACATCGTTTAATACGAGTTTTTCACAAGGGCATGATCCTCAGTTCTGAACAACACTAAGGTTGGTTAGACAGGTACACTGAAAATCAATAAACAATTTAAAATAATTTACATGGAAAAACACTCATGATGCATTATACTTTAAAAAGGCACGTGGCAGGTTTAACAGTAGGTTAACGCTTTCATAGGAAACATGGTCAAGCGACTGTCGACCACTGAACAAGGAGGCCTGATTTCTAATTCCTACTTTCCCATGCGACACAACTGTTTTATTAGAACCCCATCAATTTACTTCGCTGCTCCCCATGTTCCTTTTTTTTATCAAATTCTAGAGAGCTTATAAATAGGTTATGCACCAGTTTTAAGTTTTTGTTGCAGGCATGCTATAGGCTGGATAAGATGCCTAATTTTTTTTTTCAGAACCTTTTAGTCAATATAAAGAAATAAGGGCCAAGACTAGGTTAAATGTAATAGTAGCAAAAATGTGTTAACTAAAAATCACTAAAGGGTGAAAATCTGAAAATTCAGCATCAACAATAATTTGACCATTTAATCAAAGTTTTGAAAACACAGAAAACAATACAAATTACCCAAATGTGGTAAGGTTTTACTACAAATACAGAGAGGATGCAAGAGGAAACACTGTAAAAAAGAGCTATGACTTACTCAATCGTGTTTGTATGAGATAATTATTATCACTACCATTAAGGGCCAGATTATGATCTCGCTAGGAAAGCCCCCCATACGACTCTGATCCGGAGGGCTTTGAAGGCGAATCGCGCTGTGCGAGTCTGACCAAACGAGTATGATGCAGCCGTATGCTGATGGACTCGGTTCGCTCAGACTCCCATTGAACTCTATGGGAGTCCGTGTACTGACGGGTACACAGGCTCCCATAGCAAAAAGGGGTGGGTGGGGAAAAGCGTACACCCTGTGGAGGGCACCCCATGTTGCCCACTACACTGTGCATGCATGGATCGTGGGGACCCATGGGCACCCCCAGTGACCGATTCGAAGGGCTCTGGGTGCCGTTTCGTCTTGCTGAGACTGAGGCGATACAGCTGACCGAATCGTGCATCGTACTCGTACGGTTGGAATCCGTGTCCATTGTGCGGCACGATTTGTCTGCGAAAGAGTCAGTCAGACAGGATTGGGTTCAGGAAGCGATTTGTCAAAGCGGATGAGATCTTCGCATTGTACTTGGTCGTTAAGAGCGGGTGATGACTCGGTCGGAAACATAGGCGCCGTATCGGATTCGCACGTTCTGGTACCCGTCTGGAGGCCTTCTTAACGAGATCGTAATCTGGCCCTAAGTATTTTGTCTACTAAACTGTCTGAAGCATCTTTCAATAGTGGTGCTTTCTTAAGTTTCAAAGACCCATCTAACCAAATAAAAAGCAATAACGTTTATGTTTCTTTATTAACTGAAGTAATGAAGAGCACATGGTGATTGTAAGCCTGTTAAATATTAATTGATAGGTTACAAATTTGAAGTCTAGAGTAAACATGACTGTAAAGGACTAAGCAGGTACAGAAAATGAGGTAAATAAGAAAATATATCTATATATGTATCTTCAATGGAGAGAATTCAGTAATAGGGGGCCGAAGTGACGAGGTCAAAGTAATGATATTACAAAGTTAGAGACTGAGTCAAAGCAATGGCATGGGGGAGTATTAGCGAAGAATTAATAGCATGGTAAAGTAAATGGGGAATTAAGATATTGAATAAAAACCCCTTATATATGTGTATGGGTGTTTGTTTGTTGAGTAACAAACAGTGTGTGGTGCACACAAGTGAATGATTAAGTCTTGTAGATACGTGTTTACAAAAGTGTTTACCATAAACATAAAACAGCTGATCGTTAGTTGGATTGTGTGTGTGCTGTGAGAGTCATAGGGGTGTCTGTTTTGGTATTTGTTGGATATGTAGTAAGTGTTAAATGCTGTTGTGCACGGTGGAATTGTTAACACATGCAGTGGATTTGAAATGCATTTGGAATTCGACCAGATGTTTCTTTCATTGAGTAACATTACAGTGGACTGCCTTACTTACACTCTTTTTTCACATTCCTGTGAACAATACTGTAGATGTCCTGTTGCAGTGATGATGCCCAGAATTTGATTTTGAATATACGTCCCCTACCAAAATATGGGTTATGTATAGATGACATAATCAGATAGACTACAAACCCAAATTAACAGGTATATATAGAAAGCATAGTCTATGGCTACATAAATAATATTTGACTATTGTTTCAGAAGCAGCAATCAGCATTGATGCCATATGTTCCAATTTAATTCTAATTTCGGTCAATGGGGATCACAGAAACGTGCTTGTTTCTCTGTAACAAAAAATACTAAAATAGATTATATAATTCAAATAGATGCTGATGACATTAACAACCCCTTACATTATGTCCTAGTACGGTAGTACAATGCCCCAATAAACAGCAAGAGATTAATAAAACACTTCTAGTAATACATTAATAAACACAATGTTTGGGAAAACATAATTGCGTTAATATAATTGTGCTACGGTCCCCGTAGATCAACAGTGCAAAGTTCAAGCAGACAATTACATTATGTATAAACTGAATTAACCAACCGAATCCAATAGATCGCTTAAACTTCACTGTCACATCGAATCTTTTCAAACATGGCAGCCTATATTAATCTAGCAGCTTCAAGTGATAACAAAACAAGGCTGACCGGCTTCTCAATTTCAACACATATGTGCACCTACATTATATGCAGCAGGCAGTGTTTGTGTGGTATAGTTGTGCACGTTTAAAGCATAATATATTTTTATCTTCTGTGAGGAGTGCAACATTCACAATCCCTAACAATGCTTTGGGATTGTGAATGTTGCATGATAAGAGCACTAACAATTCGCTCAAAAGCAAAAGCTCAAAAGCAAAATGTATAAAGCAAAACATATATCAAATATGTGAAGAACACGAGCAGCTCCAATTCCTAAGTAGTGACCAGTTGCTGTTATCTCTTAGATTGAGATTGTATGAAAGCGTGATGCTGGTAACAGATGAACAGAAGCCCTTTAACATTTCAGAAATCTTTTGCAAATTACAACTCATTTACAACAAAATGGCTTTAATACGTTCACGAGCTGAACCCTAGTTTGCCATGATACAGGAAAGAGCACACCTTGTAGGGTGATTAGTGACGGGATTCACTGCTGCTTCTACCTCTGGGTCCAAATCACAAACAATTGTATTCTAGGATTAAAGTGCCTCAGGGGCAAAACGATTATGATGGTTCCAAAGTGCGCACATGGGGACGAGTCAGAAACCCTTCCATCTGCACCATGCATGAGGTTAAATATTCATACAGTTGGCTAATCACATAAAAGCAAGCATTTTGTTAATAGACATGTTTACTGTTTCAATGCAGAAAACGTGCTTATAATCAAAAGCAATGTAAAAAATATATAAATTGTATGTGCTTTTACAAAAGTGGGTAATAGCAGTGGAAGGAGTAGCCTTTGCTTTAGAAAGAAGTAAAAAAAAGTGATTTACCTTAGACCCATTATAATTCCTTACTGACATTTGTTTGAACCAATGTCACTAATCACCTGATTTGGGAGCTGGTCAACTTATTCATAGTATTTACTTCTTTGTAGCTATAAACATAACTTGACGTACATATCCTTAGGCAGTCTCTTCAGATAGCAGCTGTGCAGTATAAACGTTTTCTTCAACCACTCAATTTAAGCAAGTGTGTCTTACACAAACCTGTGTAAACCTACAGATGTGTTGTGCAAATGCACATGCTTAAGTAAAATACACGCACGTAGAGTAAACTACCTGTACTCAAATGTTTTTTTGTGAATCACTTCATTTCACCTACAAAAATGTTGTGCATTGTTATCGTGCAAGTCCATTTCTTTTCGTAAAAAAAAAAAAAAGTTTGAATCAGTACTTCAGTATCTGACCAGTCCCTACCTTCTATATCCTGGCAGGTACATAGCCTGTTTGGGGTTTCCCTCTCAACATGACCTGACAGCACTATCTTCTTAACTTACAAGATACACCGAAGGCTAGACAGTTGTCTCTCTCTTCCACTCCACCTAAAATCAATTGTAGGATTAGACCTTACTGTCTTGACCTCCTTTTTAGGTTTTGCCTAGACAGTGAATGTGCTGTCTCATCGATCCATGTTGTTTGCGTACAGTGGGCTTACAGCCCGACCATAGCTTACAATTTTACTAGCTATAGCGTCGCTCTAATTTCCTTTGCCCCAATTTGTCACAGAATGTGGGAGTCATGTAGTCTTCTTGTGTTTGACACTCCCTTGGAGAATGGACCAAGTACTTGAGTCCATCCACTGCTCCCATTTTAGGAGCTACTTTTTTCTTAGTGTTCAAGCACTCAATAGTAGTGCTTATGTTTTCAGTCCCTCTCCCATCCGACTCCCATATCCCCATCCATGCAGCTTCTGTTCTTCACATCCATCCCCATTCCATGTTTCTTCTTTTCCCTCCCGCATACCTACCCTGTACTCTATGCCACTCTACTTTACTTTGCACCACTTTGATTTACGCCACTGCACTCTATGCCACTCTACTCCACTGCACTCTACTTCAGTGCACTCAATGCTACTCAATTCTGCACCAGCCTACACCACTGCACTCTATGCCACGCAACTCTACTCTGCACTACTTTATGACACTACACCGTATGCCACTGTACTCTACTCTGCACCACTCTATGTCACTGCTCTCTATTCTTCACTGTTTGACACTCGATTGCTGTTAAGCTACGTTGTACTTTGTGTAGTACCCGCCGCTGATGCCTCCTCCGCCCAACATCAACAGCGCCATCCACGACTGATACAAGTTCCAGAGGAAGGACCGGCCTAACCACCCGGGAGGGGGCCTCGCCATCGCTCACAAGAACACCCTTCGCCTTACCACCTCCAGCGAAACCTTCCCCCCTACCGAGCCCAGCATCTGCACACCAGATCCAGACCAGCCCCAAGGCCACACTCCAAGGAACCCTCGTCTACAGACCCCCCGGACATCCTTTGCCACCACCTTTACCAACTTAATTGTTCCCCATGCCATCGCCTCAATGAACTACATTCTCATTGGAGACCTGAATTTCCACCTCAACAACCCCAGCGACCCCAACTCCACCATACTCCGAGACAACCTCGTCAACATCGGACTCAAGCAACTTGTCACCACACCTACCCACAGAGCAGGACACACCCTCAACCCCATCTTTGCTGCTGGAAACAGCGTACACTTAAGCCACACAACACAACCGCCATGGACCGACCACCACTGCGTACACTTCTCCGTCGACAAATCCAAGGCACCCAAACCAGCCCAACACCTACCACTAAGAAACTGAAACAAGGTTACCGATGAGCAACTCAACTTCAGCCTCACCCGAAACAACCACACCTGGGCATACGTTGCAAACAGCGCAGCCAGAGGACTTCACACATGGATCACCAACTGCGCGGACAAGCTCGCCACGCTACGCAACCCCAACAAACAACGCCCCAGGAAAGCGCCTGGTTCACCACGACCTCCAAGAAGCCAGGCACACCTGTAGACGCCTGAAGAAAAGCTGGAGAAACACCAAGACTACCGAAAACTACTCCACCTACAAGGACGCCATGACAATCTACCACTACCAAATCAGAACCACCAAGACGAACTTCATCCACAACAAAATCCTCGCCAACTGCACCATCTCCAAGGTACTCTTCAGTGTCATTCAAGAATTCCCCATGCAGCGAGGCTACAGACATCACCCTGTCCCAGAACCTCTGCGACAAGCTCAGAACCTATTTCTACCTCAAGATCAAAAACCTCTATGACAACTTCGTCGACCATTCACCAGAAGCCACAGCCGGCCCCCACCCTCCAAAGACACCCGCCAGCCCACCATCTCCCAATGGCCACCAATCACAACCGAAGACACTGCCTCGAACATGAAAGGCACCCACTCAGCGGCTCCCACCGACCCCTGCCCTCCCCATATCTACCACAAATCAGCGGCCGTCATCACACCTGAACTACAATGCACCATCAACACCACCTTCGAAACAGGCACCTTCCTAGATGACTGGAAGCGTGTGGAAGTCAGGCCCTTGCTCAACAAGCCCACAGCTGACCCCACCGACCTCCAGAACTACCAGCCCATCTCACTCCTCCCTTTCATGGCCAAATTCGCAGAGAGAACAGTCAACAGGGAACTGACTCGATTCATTGAAGAGAATGCCGTCCTGGACCTGTTCCAATTCGGTTTCCGATGCAACCACACCACGAGACCGCTCTACTCACCACCACAGACAAGATACAGGCCCTCCTGGACCAAGGCCACTCTGCAGCCCTCATCCTACTCGAGCTATCAGCGGCCTTTGACACCGTCTCCCACCGCACACTAGTCACCAGACTACACAACGTCGGCATACATGGAACAGCCCTGGATTGGATCCTCACCAAAAGAAGCCAAAGGATCAGACTACCACCGTTCCTCTCCACCCCCAGAAAGATCACCTACGGAGTTCCACAGGAGTCATCAGTGAGTCCGACCCTCTTCAACATCTACATGGCCCCCCTCGCATCCATCGTCCGACAACACGGCCTCAACATCGTATCCTACACTGACGACACCCAGCTCATCCTCTCCCTCACCAAAGACCCAACTATCGCCAAGCTTAACTTCCAGAAGGGAATGCAAGACCTCGCAGTCTGGATGACCAACAGCTGCCTAAAGCTCAATGCAGAGAAGACAGCGTGGGACAGCACCTGGTGTTCGACTGCCCTCGGAAGACCACCTACCCCTCAGAGCACACCAAAAACCTCTGCATCGTTCTCGACTCATCACTCACCATGAACTGACAGGTCAACGCAGTCACCTCCAGCTGCTTCAACACCCACCTTATCCTCCGCAAAACCTTCATATGGATCCCCCCGGAGTTAAGGAAAACAGTCACTATGGAAACGCCCTCTAAGTCCGGCATCAACAAGTCCCTGCTCCACAAACTCCAGACAATACAGAACACCGCCATTAGACTATGACAGTCAGGCACCGTTAGACTGGTCCTAACCCGATGTGTTCTAACAAGATGTAGATGGCCTTGACTGCAGATTAAGAAACATGATGTAATATTGCGCATAAACAATAGCACACAGAGATCCAAGAGCAAATATTCTTTAGTAAAGCATGTATATGTAGTTGTGGTTGATATCCTAACTATTGTATTAAACTGTTGAAATACAGGATGCTATTTTATATTTGTATCATACATGCCGGAATATTATTCTTAAATATTCTGTAAAGAATTGTGAGATGAGAAATGATAAAATTAAAAAACACCAATAAAGATATTTCTTTTAAAAATACAGAACACCGCCACCAGACTCGTCCTCTGCATCCCCCGGCGCAAACACATCAGCCAACACCTACGCAGACTCCACTGGCTCCCAGTGGAGAAAAGAGTCACCTTCAAGGTCCTCACTCACGGCTACAAATGCCTACACAACAACGGACTCAAATACCTCAACAACAGAATCATCTTCCACATACCCAAAATAAATCTCCGATCTACCAACCTTGCACTGGCTGAGATCCCGCACATCCACAGAGCTAGAGCAGGCGGAAGATCCTTCTCCCACATTGTAACCAACACCTGGAACGAACTACCGGCAGACATCAGACGCGCCCCCTCCCTGAACACCTTCAGGAAGACCTTCAAGACTAAACAGTTCTGTCGACCCCCTCCCCTCAGCCCCTTGAGACCCTCATGGGTGAGTAGCACGCTTACAATACCCTGATTGATTGATCTATGCTACTCCACTTTACTCTACCCCACTCCACTCTACTCTATGCCATTCAACACCACTCTACGCCTTGCCACTTCACTAAGTACCACTCCACTCTACTCTACACCACTCTAGTCTACCCCTCCCCACTCATTGCAAGTCTACTCTGTGCAAATCCACTCAATGCCACTGCACGCTCCATCACTCTACGCTATTCCACTCTACACTACTCCAAAGCCACTCTACTCTACTCCACTCGAAGCTGCTGTACAACCTGGCTAAAAGACATTGGCAAAGCCAATAGCTCTCACGTAGGTGAAATCTATTGGCTTTGCCAAACCTTGTTTTATGTTCTATCTGTTTATACCTCCTTAAGTACTGAGTTTCAGCTGGTGAATGGGACAAAGCGTCTAAGGGGAAACAAAGAAGTACATTTAAAAAATGCAAATTTTCTTAGTTACCTCCTATGAGGAGTTTGATCTGAGTAACCAGACATGGAGGAAAGAGTAAACACATGATGCCAGAGGGTAAGTAAGGGCTGCAACCAGAACAAAGAGATGGCTTCCAACTGTTCCTGCTGCATTAAAACACAGTGGTAGTGATATAAATTGACGTAGAGGTTTCCCCCTCCAAAACTGAGAAATTGGTTATAATTCTCCTAACGTAGAAAGTGTAAACATGTAACAGACAGGTCCGCTAAGCACAGCCAGATTTCAAGCTTGACAGCCAACATAGCTTTTTTAATATACATATTGTGCTAGCTAATAGTTCAATTCTAGCTATCATAAAGAAAAGTTTCTATTGAGGACAAAAAGGGAAAGATTTAATTTATCCTTCTTTACTTTGAATGTACTCACCATCATTAAAAACCACATTAAAAAAGAACTAGACTTTTAAAAAATAGCAAGTTAAAACTGCGTTCCAGGATAAACACATGACTGTCAGCAGCCAATTATATTAGATCAGTTCCCCAAACAACCTTGAAGGCATCCATATCAGTGTTCTTCGTTGCATATCACTTCCGTCATCTTCACCTATCTCATCGTACGATTCCTCTTTCTGTTCTGTTCCTATGCAAAGAGGATACAGGATTTTAGTAACTAATTAATTTGACCATAATTATGTGAAATTGTCTCACAATAATGCGCAAAATAATGTGTGAGAAATTAGGTTGTTGGCTGAGGCGGGTGAACCTCTACTCAAGCAACAGCCACAATCCTTGTCAGGGTGAACCACAAAAAGTCACTAACTTAACCGGTGCTTAACCCTCTAGTAGCATGGCACAAAAACTTTCAGGCTTAACTTGGAGGCAATGTCTGAAGTATTTATGCAGCACTTAAGACAGTCATAACGTGAAAACAAAACACAAGAAAAATCCCACACCAATTTAAAATAATTGAGAACATTGTAATAAATGATTTGACACCAAAACACAAAAATCCAATTAGTTGAACCGGAGATATGCAATTGTAAAGCACAAAGTGCCACCTGTGGTATTTGGTTGCCCTGAACCAGAACAAGGTCACAGGTTCAGGCCGACCAAAATCAAGATGGGGCCGGATAAAGGGACCAGGTTAGGCCCGCTGAGAATTGTACCTTATGTCCTTGATGCGGGGTGAGGTGCTGTGCAGCGACAATTCCAAGGAGAGCTGCGGGTCCTGCGACAGTCTTGATAAGGGCTGCCATGCGAGGTTGGCATCGAGTTGCGCCACGCTCTGTCGGTTCTGATGAGGAGCTTGTGAGGGCTGCGATGCGAGGTGCGCATCGAGTTGCGTCGCACTGCGTCAGTTCCGATGAGGAACTGTGAGGACCGTGTAAAGCTGCATCGCCCTGAGTCTGTTCTGATGGGGTCCACAGCTGGACTGCAGAGCACCTTTATTCCCACTTGCAAGTGTCCAGGACTGGGGAGGTATTATGACTCACAGCAGGCGGAGTCCTGATGCAGGGTTCAAGGGTATTGGAACTTGTTGTGTCCCTGTAGCTCAGAACAGCAGGCCTTGTAGTCCCGCTGGTGGTCCTGTGTTTAAGGTGCAGGTCCAGTCCTTCTTCCGCAGATAGCAGGGCATCAGAGCAGTCTTTATTGCAGGAAAGGCAGCAGGTTAGCAGTGCAGCTGGGCAGTCCCGTTGCAGCAGAGGAGTCCTTCTTCCGAGTCTTCCACAAGTCCAAAAATGATCTGAAGGGTGGGTCTGAGGGCTCTATTTATTATACCTGGTACCTCCTTTGAAGTGGGAGAAACTTCTAGAGACTTCTTCTCTCCGATGTGTCTGAACTTCCTGCCTTGGTCCCAGTCTGGCTGCACGCAAGTTTAAAGTTCTTTCTTTGTGCAAATGGGTCTTTGCACAGCTCAGCCCCCCATCCTGTCTGAGATGGCCCATCCAGGCAAATCTAGTCTTTCTATTGTGTGGCTGCCTGGAAACAATGCACAATGGCTCAGACAATGTCAAGTTTCTGAAAGTGGCTTTTTCAGAATTGTAACCTCATCATTAATTCCTGAGACACCAAACATAACTTTCCCACCGGCTTCTATAAAGAAATGTTTTTAAGGTAGTTATTATTAAGATTTGTAAGGACAAATAACACATTGGTACATAAATGTCATACCAGATTCTCTCAATCTGTGTAATGTTCTGCATTTAATCGAAAACATTTCCCCAACAATACCCCTCTCCATCTATTCAAAAGTCATCACTTATAAATGTAATAAGGTAACTCAATGTTATCCAATGGGAGAAGCAGACCTTAGTAGAGAAAAATGAATTTGTCAGTGTTTCGCTAGTAGGACATGTAAAACTTAAAAGTACATGTCCAACTTTTTTTATTTCAATTCACCATGCCCTATGGACTGCCTAGGCTAGGGCCTATGTTAGGGGTGAGGTACATGCATTAAAAAGAAAGTTATAGCCCTTGCAAGGGGTTTATTTTTCCAAGTCAAGTGGCAGGTTAACACTGCCAGCAGACTGCAAAGGGAGTGCCGGGACATGCGTTAAGGGGCTACTTAAGTGGGTGGAACAATAAGAGTTGATGGCCCATTGGTAGCATTTAATTTACTAGCACTGAGTAAAAGGTATACCACTTAATTAGAGCCTTGTAAGTATATTAAAAATGCCGATCAGCTGTATGCCAATCTTACCATGCTTTAGGGAGTAAACAAAAGCACTTTAGCACTGGTTTGCAGTGGTAAAAAGCACAGAGTTCTAAGACCAACAAAAAGAAATTCAGAACAATGGGAGGGGTGAAGGCAAAATGTTTGGGGGTGACTGAAGAGAGGGTCACATCCAACGAAAGGTGTTCAAAACACAGCTTTATAAAGCATCATAACACATCATTAGCCTCATCTCTGGAATCGGATGAGATTGCAAGAAGTGTTACTTCAAACCTCAGGAAGGATAATTCTCTCTTCTCTGTCTTAACAGAACTTATAGTTTCTTTAATGGTAGCTAGTTCATTTTTATTCAATGCTAGGAACAGAGATTAGAAATATGTTACTTTAAAGTTGCTGTATATCCTAAAGCCATATCCAACACTGGCCTAAAATAAATCTGTCTATACATAGAGTTGGAGGGCAGTTCTGCTACCTTAAGAATGCAACAATGTACAACCCAGCAAAAAAGTCTAGAATGCCATGGTTTCTCTAACTGAACGTGCTCGAAAAAGCTTGGTGTCTTTACCAGCCTTCGCCACCACCCAGTAAACCAGAATCAATGTGGGTGAGAACAGGGGATTCACCAGATTCATGTAGAATATACAAGTTGCATATATCAACTGAGTATATGGAAAAATTCCATTCCCTAGATTATTCTGTTAGATTAATTTCTGACCACCTCTTCTGCATTGCATCGTTTGTAACGTCAAACAGAAAACAAAAGATGAAATTGCTTCCAGAAACATTACTGTGTCGTGTATTTCTATAGGTTCTGAATCAGTCCCCCTATTCCTGACCCTATTCTGGTTAAACTAACTATCAAGTTAACTAACAGTCAGCCCATGAGGCAAGAAATCCCCCATGATGCAGATACCGTTATCTGACGCAGTCACACTACGGCACAGGAACGTGTTATCTGATTAGGTCATAACGCTTGAGATCTAATTAGACAAGCGACATTCCTCCAGCCCCTGATAAGGCATACGACGTTCTCATAACAAATCAAACCTATGACAACCTGGATAATCCGTGCGGCCATTGTTTTGATTTCACAGAGAACTTTTGCAAAAGAATGTGCTAACGAGCAAGTCGTATGACATCTTTATTGACGTACCTATGTCCATCCTTACGTCAATCTCGGCACCTTTAAGGTATAAATATTGCCGACCTTGCCCTATGCAAAGACACGCGTGGTAACAAGACGGAGCAGCCATACTTGCCGAAGCCGAGAGCAGAAGCAGACCCCGCTGGCAGCAGCCCCGCCTTCCTGACGCGCTGAGAGACGCGCTGCTATCTCAAGCCGAGAGACCCAGCACCGGCGCTTCCGGGTAGCCCTCGCAGGCAGCCTGGAATATCGAGAGCAGAGAAAGAGATACCATTCCTCATTCATCCTAACTTCCAGGTACAGAACTGAATAACCCCTCACAGAGAATTCTTTAGTTATACACTTGGCAAAAACAAACTTAACTTAAACTGTAACTTTCTATTCCCGCCCACGCATTAGACTTAGGTCAGGTACACGGGGTAGGCGTATTTAGAAACACCAGTTGAGTACGTTTAGTCAAATGTATATGTGTATGTAAATATATTTTAATCATTTTAAACATCATATGGCTCAGAAACCATATCAATGTTTTTACAGTATTATTTTATACTATTGCTTTTAATGTATGCACTTTACTTAACTATAAGTATTGCAATAATATCGATCCATTTCTCATGTATGAGAAAAGAGACTGATCAATAAATAACATATTTTATTGAACACGCCCGTCTCTTCCTTTTCTCTACATTCTGATGAGACTAAGAATGCACGTACTGACTGAGTAAAATAATTGCCTTGTGCTCACACGACTCTCGAGATTGACTCTTGATTAGGGGAGAGCAAAGTTGTCATGTTCTATGGTTGTCAGAAACTAAATCCCTTCTTGTCTAATCAGGGGAGTTAATCCCTTCCTTGAACATTCGAGAAAGTTTCTAGCGAACTCTGAGCTTAGCTGGCAAACCCAAAAATTAAGTCTAGTATCGACAGTAGTAGACCTAGTTAACGTCTGGCCTAGGCCTTTACTGCTGTAGGTACTATTCCAATGCGCAGAGCCTATTGGGAAAATAGGAGCTACACTACATGGCGCCCAACGCGTTTGGAAAGGGCGATAAAACTAACGTAAGACATTTAGAGTAACTCAGTCGTGCTTTCTCACTCAGACCCCTTTTCCCAAATACTCCAAAGACGTCGGAGTGGGTGAAAGGTTATATCCTCCAAAACCTCGCAGGAGGAAACTCCTATGTATGGTTCTTGGTCTAGTCAACGTTGAAGGATAAAAACAGTTCCATAATATTGTGCATCTAATCTTTGTTCCATAAAGAAACCTGATCTGCAAATAGACATAATACCATCCTGTCTGTAAAATGGGAGACAGTGATGAAGAAAGAGAGGCAGTTAGATTAGCAGCTGAAATAGCAGCAGCAGATACTGCACTAAAGGATGCAGACGCGGATATAATACTCATTCCGGTCAGCAAAAGGAGATCTATAACCTTAAAACTTATAGAAAATGGACTGACACCTAGAGGTGGCACAGTCATATTCGTAATTGAGGCACACGAATATCGGCAGACAGAGGTATACTATACATGGATACATTTTCCAGCAGCAAATGCTGTAACAAAGTACTTCCACTATTACAAAATAGAGGTACCACCTGACATTTACACTCCTTTCGAGGAGGTGGAAGTACCACTCAAATTCCAAGAGCATTTGCTCTTATTTGATGGCGCCCTAATACATAACAATCACATTACAAGGCTCGGTCCTTTAGGTAGACCAGGAGCAACGTGGCCGGTCTTAGCCGGATACACACCACATCCAGACATCGAAAGAATGCCTGCAGCAGAGCTATTAATACAGCTAAAACAACTACTAAAAATTCATAGACAATTAGTTCAGTATGTAATGCGGACTTCAACAATTCAGCCAGCGATTAAACTTCCACAGCTGACCCCTCACCAGGGGAACACAAATAAAATTACACCACAGAACATCCAATCCTGCCTAGGTAAAGTTCCAGCTAAACGGGAACAGATACCATTCTGGTTGGCACAGAAAATTACCCAAATAGAGGCGGTGTTTCCTGACACCACCCCATTAGAAAAACACAGGATTCTGACTATATGTCTCCCAATGGGAATCGCACCACACATTGAGGACTGTGACACTTGGGGTACAGTCTTTGCTTCCATCTACACAAAAACGCACGGTGTCCCATCCATTTCGGTGATACCAGATGTGCTAAAACAAATTCAAGATGAATACGGTCCAGAACCTGCTTTAACTCTTGGTATGAAATTACTAAAAGACTTCAAGCAGGTCTCGGCTATATTACTAGCCAACATAAAAGGTGAAGCAGCAAACGTGGCGATCCGCCAGAGGTTAAAAGAGACAGATATAGCAGACCAACCAGCTGAAATTGCCAGAATCATAGAAAAATCCTATGAAGAACTAGGCAGAGATAGTCTAGGTGGAATACCAGTAAAACCGCAACTGACTACAAGTCCAGAAAAAATATTTTTTAATAATAATAATTCACCAAAAAAGAACTGGGATGGAAACAAACAATCCAATCCTAAAGAAAAGAAATTCCAGCCCAGAGGAAGGTCTCCTAGGCGAAGAGAGAAATCTCCAAACCAAAGACAGAGGTCACCACAGAGTGACCCCTCTGGGAATAGATATAACCTTAGAAATAGGGATAATATTAAAAAACCTGATAGATATCAAGACATTGATACACGTCCCTCTCAATCTTTTCAGAATTCCTCGCAGAAATCGGAAAGAAGAGGACGATCAGAAGAGCACGCCAAGTCCAAAGACAAGGAACCTGCTCAACTAAAAAAGAAATTACAATTTCCAAAAAAGAAGGTAGCCAGTATCAAGGTAGTTAACAATGCCGAGAATACTGAGGACACAACTGAAAAACAGAGAGTGGGCTCAGACAATGCTAGACAGCGCAGCAGAGGTGAGCATAGCTCGCAAAGTCCTTATGAATCATCTGGAGACAGTGGACACGAATGAATACCTTCAAGTGGAAACTGCAGACACCAGAGTTAGCAAGCCCCACAAGATATACGAGATAACATTACGTATAGAGGGAGATAAGACTAGGAAAATTAGGGGACTATTTTGGGATAACCTCTCAAAGGGTTATGACATCCTTCTAGCTGAAAAAGACTGGCCACCAGAGTTTGTCAGGGAGTGCCCTCATGGCGAAGAAGTAATTATGCCTGCCTTCTCGAATCAAATCCCGATTCATAAAAAATACACACTTGCTAGAAAGTGGGCAGTGGCCTTAGCACCTGCTTTATATAAAAATCATGTAGGATGGGATGAGGATTCTCCTCCTCACAAAATCCAGTTAAAATCACAACCAACTGCACAAAGGCAGTACCCAATTAAGCAAGAAGCTAAAAAACAAGTAAATGAAATACTAGATCAGCTAGAATACCAGGGGGTGATTGAAACTTGCACCTCACAAATGAAGAATCCTTTGTTTCCGGTCTCCAAACCAGACAATTCATACCGTCTAGTTTTGGATTACCGACACCTTAACACATGTTGCAAAACTTTTGCAGTGCAAAACTCACACAGTGCTGCACTAATGAATAACATAGTGCGCAAAAAATACAAAACAACCTTGGACATCTCCAATGGATTCTTTTGTCAAAATATAGCACCAGAGAGCAGATATTTAACTGCATTCTCAGTAAATGGCACTCAAAAACAATTCTGTCGGTTAGCCCAGGGGTACAAGAACAGCCCAGGGGTATTCTCAGCGAGAGTAACAGAATTACTACAACTATATGATGATGAAGCATTATCTTATGTTGATGACATTTACTTAACAGATGATGACTTGGAGACTCACTTGAAAAGAGTGAACACCATAATACTTGGGTTCGCTGCAGAGGGTTACAAATTCAACTTCAAAAAATCCAGAATTGCTCATCTAAAAGTTCTATACGAAGGATATGAATTATCAAGTATAGCCTGGTTGACAATTTTTTGAGAACAAGAAGAATTAAGAAATCTAAAATATGAAAAGACGTATCCTCTGCCAATCGACATTCTGCCTCTAAGACATTACGCCTGTGTAATCTACACAGACGGACATGCTCAACCCTCCGTTTGGGGAGAACATGCATACAACCCCACATGTGAGATTACAAAAGAAGTGTGGCGCGGAGGTAAATTAAAACCTCTATTAACAAAATCACACTCAGTAGAGACTAATTCAGAAAAACAAACTGAAATAATCGCATTGAAAATGGCGCTAGATAATGCGGATCGCGAATTCCCGACACTTATAGTGTCAGATTCATATTACTGCGTCAAATCATATAACAGCGATTTGCAGACATGGATTCAGAACGGTTACAAAGATGACACAGATGCACCAATAAAGCAGAGACTGCTCTGGGAACAAGTAGCTCTTTTGAAAAAAGAACTACCAAAGACTCACGTGACACACTCACTGAGTCATCAACGTGATGGCGTTCACGTTGTAGGGAATTCATTGGCTGAAGCAGCCGCAGCGGCAGCCACTGAACCGGCTCCCGTAGATCGAAAAAAGCGTACATTAAAATACATTGACGGTGAAACATTGCTGGCGGTGAAAACGTCATCAAAAGGCGACTGCTCAGCGTTACCGATCAACTATCCACTCAATTACACATACATAATCGATGCAAACTCCGTCCCTTTTGCTCGAATCCCTGGAGTGGGGGATAGAGTGATTCCAAACATGGACAGGAGAAACTTGTTAATCGCAGACGCACACATGGGCGAGGGTCTCAGACACCTTAAATTAAAAGATTCTCTGGAAGAATTACAATCACGGTACTGGTGGCCAGGCATGAGCCTGCACTACACCATGTTTGTAAAAAACTGCCCAAACTGCAACAGAGATCGCAGTGGGGAGAGAAGCAGTTTAATACCTCGTCGTATCAAGGCAGATAATATTACCAGCAAAAAGAATGGCTTGCGATTAACATATACAGGCTAATTTCCACTTATAATGTAGATCACCAGCACTCGGCTGACGTCCGGACTATTATACAAGATTTGCGAGTCTAAATGGCATATACGCTAAGAGCATGCTGCGTTCGACCATTTCTTTCACTCAGGCAATCCAGCCTGGGGGGGAAACATGGCCAAATGAGCACAGCCCAGCGGGAATCTTCTCACTTCCTTCCTGAGGGTATGGGATGGTGTAAAGAAAAAACCAAGGCAGAAAGCAATCTATAATAGAAAGGATATTAGGTTCGGGAGCTGGGTGGGTCAAACATCTAATAAGTGTCCAACGTAGTCTAAATAACTTGCCAAGAAATTCTCTGAAGGGATTCAGTCCGTACGAATTATTATTCGGAACTAGGATGTTGATCTCTGACCTTGATAGTCAGACTTCAGTGGTAATAGAAAAAACCTTTGATGTCAAAGACCGTTTGGCTATTTTGCAGGACTTAAACAAAACAAGAAAAGACCTGAGCAACATAAAGTTGAAACAACAGCCAACGACCACTGAAGAATCACCACCTGTCCCAGCAAGACCTGTCTGGATTCCAAAAGTCGGGGATCTAGTCAGGGAGAAGATCGCGGTAAAGAAGGAATTTGGGCCTTCTTACAGAAAAGCAGTTCCTGTCTTGTCTGTCAACGGGACAAGATCAGTTGTACTACCGCCACTTGCTGGAAAAAAGGAGAACCGAGTTGTATCCATCGACCTGGTAAAACCACAACATGTGGCCGATAACAAACGGTAGGCCAAGTGGACTCCCAATAAGTAGCAGAACACCAAGGTTTGCTACCAGTACAGAGGTCCTAACAAAGAGGCTCATCACATTCGAAACGCCTACAGAAGAACAACAAGGACTATGCAACAATGCAATAGAACTAAGACCTCTGAAAACCCAAATAAAAACATTTAGCAGAGACACACCAATCTATACTGAAGTACCAAGTGACAATGCAAAAAACAAAAATCCTGAACCAATTGGAACAATTGACAGAACTGCATCTGGTTACTTCATCAACTTCGATGATTCCTCTGAAGGCTTCAGTGAACCAAAGACACAGCCATCATCAAAATCCTTTAAAGACAAAGCTAAGGAACTTTTGAAACAACTGAAAGAAACATATCTGGTTTCTCCATGGATTGAATTTTGGGTGGGTTTTGGTACATTTATCCTCATACTTTGGCTCATCATGGTATTTACTTTGGGACGCTTCATTGAGGGAAAATATGCTAAAATGGACACAGCAAGTCAGAACATCAACTTGGTCCTCAAACCACACACATCTTCACACGTCGAGAAAAGAGAACTTTCTTCAGCCAACTTCACAGCAATTCCAATACCTGGTGGGGTAGCCTGGGACAACACTGACTATGAAATTTATGGTCCGGTCGAGATCCTGAAATATCCACACCAAATCAAGATCTCCTTGAGTGACTTTGCTAAACCAAACTCATTTGCTGATGATTGGGACTTTGAAAGTATTAACAATATGATGTCGGACTTAGTAATGTCTGCTAAATTTACAAAACATGATTATTTGCAAGGTTCTACAAATTATGATAGTATGTATTGCTATAACCATTATGGTAACCATTTTTTGCATAAATCTGCACAACCTAGAAATGTTTTAAATTATAATCAATGGGAACATTGTGCAACACCTCCAAAAGGGAGTTCAAGAACCGTTTATGACAAATATTCATATTTTTCAGGTTTTAACATAACTAATGCTGAAACATTTTATTACAAATTGTCAAACAAGACAGGGATGAAAACCATGATAACCAACACAAAATTGATATATTCAGATTCATTCTTTGAAAAAATGAATACTTTTGGATTTGATTATTGGGACAAAAATGTTGATTTGAAAAGTGTTTGGGGTACAAAAGAATGGCAAGTACAGGGTTTAGAAGCTTTGTTTAGAGCCTGCATGATCCCAGAACAAATGATATTTTTAAATGACACTGTTCAACAAACCACCTGTCTTGGCTTAGCCAAAATCAAAGATTTAAATAACCCGTCTATTCCAAAGCCAACAATGTTTAGCAACAGCTCTGATACAGATGAAGAAATAGACGTAAACCATATACTTAACCAAAACAGAACACATCCTGATTGGAAACAATGGTTGATCTGGCCCACAGATACAAATAACTGTCAAGAAAGATTCCTGAATAAAACACAGGGTTTTAAAATGACCAGGCCAGACCCAAGATATCCCCAAAGACATCACCCAGGGATAATAACAACCTACAGTGTGGGCAAATTATGCCTTCAATGGCTACAGTCTTCCACACTGCCTGAAATTAAGCAACACCTAACTTTACTTACTGATGGTGCTGACTTGCGTGATTTCATACTGGGACCACGCAAACAGCGTCAAAAGCGTTTCATAGCAGCCTCTGTATATGCAGCATACAATGAGGCCTGGAAGGTTACTCAAATTGAAACAGCAGAAAGAATACGGGAAATTGACCGTATCAATTTGGAAAAATCACTTTCTGTAGTGGACAATGGGTTAATGACTCTGTCCTCTAGAATTTTTTCATTGGACAGCATTGTGTCTTCAGCAATCGATATATTATCGCAAGACTTACTGTTATTACAACATGGTCAGTCACAATTGCGTTCCATTGTACAGCTTGGCTGGACGTTACAAAATCTGCGTTCAGGCTATGTGCCTTGGCGTTTAATCAACACAACGTCACTATTCCAAATCTTTAACCTTACTGATAGACAAATCGGTATGGCGCAAAAGGGTGCTGATTATACAATCTTGAGCATTGAAAAACTAGAAAGATTACCAATGACAATGTCAGAACGACCTGTCAGTGAATGGATAATCCACGGAATCATAAATATTCCAATCTCAACCTTCAGGTTTCAATACTGCCAAAAATATATACAGGCTGGCATGTACGAGAAATTGGGAAAGGGGTACCTTAAAACAACTTGGAACCTGCCCTATTCACATGCATGTGTCAGTAATAAAGGACAGAAAGTGTTTCTTAGTGGCAACAATTGTGCTATGTCACTAAGCGGCACGCTTCTGTGTAACGGAATTAGTTTGCATGGAGCCTGTGAAGGGAATTCATACAACCTTTCATGTCACCAGCAAGGCGCACCTGCAACTGAAATAGAACCATTCTTTCAAAGACTCTATAATGGGAGTTACATTCTTATTGTAGACCGCAGATGTTGCAGTCTTATGCCCGGGACTCCTTATCTAGTAACTACAACGGCGAAGGTCAAGTGCTGTGGACGTTCTTTATTCCCCAGCTCCTTTCCAGACAGGGAGGCAAGGGCATGGCCCGGTTTGAAAATTACTTCTATTTGAATAGATACTTTAAGCAGAATGAAAACAGTGCTTCTTCAGACGCCTACAAGGCTCACGTCATCAAAAGAAACATATGATCTACAAGTCGCAAGGACGACTGCAGAGATACATACATTATTATCAACTAATTCCCCCGTACATTTCGCGGAAATCCTAAGCGAAATCTTAAATATTTCTGATACCACTGGGGTCTCAAAGGTATTTAAGACAGTATTTTCGATGGCATTAACACCATTCAAAGCCATACTGGGTATTTTTCCAGATTTCGTCCATTCGATTTTTGGCGGACTTCCCCTGATCCTAGGACTAATTGCGGGAATCCTGTTCCTAGTCCTTATTTTTCGTTATGGCAACCCATGTCACAGATCAAACTCTCGCGACAATGGAAGATACGATCCTAGCCATTGGATACCGGGACCGGATATCAAAAATCCTGGGACTCTCCCGGCTTAGAGACCTAAACATGACTTGGTTTCTATCATTTCGACCAATGTGGCAAAGGTGTGTTTTACCTGTACTAAGGTGTCTGCTATGCGGAGAAGAATGCGTGTTAGACACCTGTCTGACGCTACAATCGGATGCGCCGGTGGATGCAGATACACTGTTGGTTCCTACCAAGGTTCACGCTTTGTGCTGCCCTCAAAGGCTGCCAATCCTGATGACGGCATTCCTGGAATCTTCACCACTACGATTGAAGAGTAGTGAAGTTCAAGATGAAAGCAACATCGAACAGGTACGACCTTCTGTCAGCAATGCAAATCAGAATGTCAATGGAGAAAATCATGCGCATGAATGCATGGTTACCCCTATTTCCGACTTAGTGGAACTTTCCCATGAAGCTGTTGACAGTTTTTTCGAAAGCCTGAATGATATGATGTTCTCTCCGGAACAGAAATAGAGACTTTTGAGTAAACTCGCACACGGCGTTCCCTGAATTCGGCCTTCAACTTTAAAAATAAAGTCACATGAACAATTACCATCCAGTTCACGGACAGCAAATTTTTCAGCATGCCCCTTAAAATATTTTTCTACATATTTTTTCCCGGGACACTGATCTTCTGCTTAAAGTAAGAAACTATTCCTAGAGAACTAAGATTTCTATTTTTAGATACTTTATATAGACTTTAGCTGCCCGCTGGTAGGTTCACAAATATTTTATTATGTGATGAAATGGTCTCGGACTTCCTTTCTGTATAGCCGTATTAAGAGCCATTTCATGTGTATTTCTCATATACCAAAAAGCAATAATGCATAACAATGCGTGTTTACTTTTGCATTTAATTCATAGCTTAAGTGCATACAATATATATGACTGCAATTTTTCAGTATATTTGAAAATTTCGAAATGCATTTATGTATTTTGGGGTGGTAAGGTATACACTATACTCTATAGTATGTTGTACTATGTTATACTATGCATAGATTAGTAGATATGACCATAGTTAGCGTGGAGTGGGTGTCGTGTATTTCTATAGGTTCTGAATCAGTCCCCCTATTCCTGACCCTATTCTGGTTAAACTAACTATCAAGTTAACTAACAGTCAGCCCATGAGGCAAGAAATCCCCCATGATGCAGATACCGTTATCTGACGCAGTCACACTACGGCACAGGAACGTGTTATCTGATTAGGTCATAACGCTTGAGATCTAATTAGACAAGCGACATTCCTCCAGCCCCTGATAAGGCATACGACGTTCTCATAACAAATCAAACCTATGACAACCTGGATAATCCGTGCGGCCATTGTTTTGATTTCACAGAGAACTTTTGCAAAAGAATGTGCTAACGAGCAAGTCGTATGACATCTTTATTGACGTACCTATGTCCATCCTTACGTCAATCTCGGCACCTTTAAGGTATAAATATTGCTGACCTTGCCCTATGCAAAGACACGCGTGGTGACTAGACGGAGCAGCCATACTTGCCGAAGCCGAGAGCAGAAGCAGACCCCGCTGGCAGCAGCCCCGCCTTCCTGACGCGCTGAGAGACGCGCTGCTATCTCAAGCCGAGAGACCCAGCACCGGCGCTTCCGGGTAGCCCTCGCAGGCAGCCTGGAATATCGAGAGCAGAGAAAGAGATACCATTCCTCATTCATCCTAACTTCCAGGTACAGAACTGAATAACCCCTCACAGAGAATTCTTTAGTTATACACTTGGCAAAAACAAACTTAACTTAAACTGTAACTTTCTATTCCCGCCCACGCATTAGACTTAGGTCAGGTACACGGGGTAGGCGTATTTAGAAACACCAGTTGAGTACGTTTAGTCAAATGTATATGTGTATGTAAATATATTTTAATCATTTTAAACATCATATGGCTCAGAAACCATATCAATGTTTTTACAGTATTATTTTATACTATTGCTTTTAATGTATGCACTTTACTTAACTATAAGTATTGCAATAATATCGATCCATTTCTCATGTATGAGAAAAGAGACTGATCAATAAATAACATCTTTTATTGAACACGCCCGTCTCTTCCTTTTCTCTACATTCTGATGAGACTAAGAATGCACGTACTGACTGAGTAAAATAATTGCCTTGTGCTCACACGACTCTCGAGATTGACTCTTGATTAGGGGAGAGCAAAGTTGTCATGTTCTATGGTTGTCAGAAACTAAATCCCTTCTTGTCTAATCAGGGGAGTTAATCCCTTCCTTGAACATTCGAGAAAGTTTCTAGCGAACTCTGAGCTTAGCTGGCAAACCCAAAAATTAAGTCTAGTATCGACAGTAGTAGACCTAGTTAACGTCTGGCCTAGGCCTTTACTGCTGTAGGTACTATTCCAATGCGCAGAGCCTATTGGGAAAATAGGAGCTACACTACAACTGAACCACTCTTGCAGACACGACAACAGACTGGAATTGCAGATATATTTTAAAGCAAATGGAGGAACCAGATATTCTAGAAGTAATGAATGGAACTCTAAGAAAGTAGTGGTTAGAGGATTTGCACTGAGTAGAATTGTGGGGTCTGGAAATAATTGAAAAATGAAATACAACTGAGTCAGCAATTGAACTCTTGAGTTCTGATGCTTCTAACTCTATCAAAGATTTAGACTTAGAAGCGCCATTTTTGAAAGAAGAACTATTGTTTGTGAAAGGGGAAGTAAATAATGAGAAAACACCAGAAGGTGGCAGATTACCTGGGCTGTGCAATTAATATGATGATATACTTGTTGATAAACTTCTACAGATGTTAGTAGCAAAGCAGGATGAGAGTTTACTATTGGATTATATGCAGGAGCCCAGAATGCTGAGGAAACCAGAGCTGGGAGGCAAAAAGCATAATACCTGTTGTTGATGTTAAACACAGGCAACAAAATACAAGTCAAAGTATTGGTAAACAGGCTCAAAACGGTGATTGCGAGTATAATTCACATTCCCAATCCGTGTATTTTTAGGGAGCTATCCTCAAACTGCTCACACAAACTGTCAGTATGTTTTTCTAAATTGATTGTGGAAAATCGTGTAATTAAAAGGTAAATGTAATATGATAAATTAATTATATATTAATATGTTGGTATTTGTTGCTGAACTTGTTAAGGACAATTGATTATGAAGTAAATGAAAGGCATGTGGCATAATACATATGTTTTCTTCCCTTGTGGTCTATTTGGTCATTGTTTATTTATTATTTATTTATTTAAAGGTTTTATATTGCGCTGGCTAGACCCGGAGGTATCAGAACGCTTTACATGAGTATCAGATAATAAATGCAGGTTACATCTTTACAAAGGTTACACTGTTATTAGAGCATGGCAACAAAGTGACAAGTAAGGTTGAGACAAACAAAAATTAACATATAGGTAAGGGAAAAAGCAGGCAAGGGGAGATATTCCGGGGAGGGGGGGTAGGAGCAGGGGAAGTAGACAGAGAATGGTGGAGGGAAAGAGGAGGGGAGTGTTAGAGACACGGCATGGCAAGAGGAGGGGGAGGGTGACGGGGACACAAACCGGTAGACGAGTCAAAGCTTCGCCCAAAGTCCAGTAAGCTGTGATCCCAGGAGGAGTGGTATCATTTCCCCATCTCTGTTGCGAGAGGCTTCCTAAGCGCAGTGGACTCTCTCAGAGAGGTCTCTGAGACTCCAAGGCCTACTTACTGGATCCTTCCCCAAAAAGGGGAGAGGGAGTGCTTTGGCAAGGGGTGCCATACCATACCTCAATTCTGAGTGGCTACCTTGGCACTGTGGACTCTCTTAGTGGGTACACTGAGACTCCAGCGTATATATCTTGGATCTTTCCACAACAAGGGGATAAGGAGTGCTTAGCCAAAGGGCACAAAAGGACAGGGGACTAGGTGGTGTAGCGGGCAAAGGAAAAGATTCAGGTGAGAGGGGATAGGAGCAAAGGAAGTAGACAAAGAACGAAAGAATGATGAATGGGAACAGATAGAGAGATAGGAGACAAGGAAAAAGCAGAGTAACAGAAATACGATGGGGGGTTGTTTGCTACCCTTGGTATCAATGGTGTTTTAACGAGTGGATTGAAGTTGTACTATAAATAATTTGTTTTCAATATTGTTTAGTAAAATATTTTTGGGTAGTCAACAGCCCTGATGAAGATCTTGTTGTTGGAGAGCGAAATGCGTTGGCCATTCGCTGTATTTTTACCATCTCATTCAAGAACATAAAGAAGTTAATTGCTACTGCAAGATGAAAATCTTTGGAGTACTTCTTTGAACTTAAAAATGTAATTGTGGATATACAACAAGCTGCATTGGTATTGCCTCTCCATTTAACCCTGCTATATACAGTTTTGGACAAGCTACTAGAATATTTTAAAAGCTATTTTAAATGTTTGTTAAAAATCCAATTCAATGGTAAACTCATATTTTTAATAGATATTACGAAAAGTGACTTTAAACGGTTAGACTTTATTTGCCTGATTCTACACTAGGCTAAGTGACATTATCCTGCTGGCAGATGGCCCTGACACTCCTTCCCTACAATGAGGTGTGAAAACTGCTCCCAAAGCAGGGACAACAACTTTAGATCTTTTCACAGGAAGACCTGGGTGTTTGGTATGTGACAGATATCAGCTCAGGAAGAACAGCTGAGATGGGAACAAGAACTTCAATAACTTGAAAGGGACCAGCGTGAAACCTGCCCATTCATAGTTAAGTGTAAAGGGTGACCTGGGGAAGAGGAGCCTTTTGTTCCATAGCCCTCTGCAACCAGTTTGGCATCAGCCCATTTGGAGAGGAAGCTAGTCCCAGAACCAGTTTGATGTAATTTAGGAGGAGGAGATGCTTATTTCCCTAAACATACCCCAGGCTGGCCATAAGCTCCCTCCAGGGGCAAAAATATTCTGCCCTTTGGATTCACGTCTGAATAGTACACTGTGGGATATATTGCAGGTAGGCAAACAAGATTTGCTGCAAAAGTGAAAAGGGTTGCTACTGGGAACGCGTTTCTTATTGGTTAAGAGGTGCCCAGGAGCCACCACTAGCCACTGGCTAGTGAAAGCTACAAAGCTGGTATCTCACCCATAGCTCATGAGAATACTCTCTGGAGCTGTGGAAGATCAGAAGAGGCCTGGACTGCTGTTTGAGACCTATGTGGATTCTTGAAGGGCAGGACTAAGAAATGGCCTCAAAGGGTCAATTGGCTGACATTTTGGATGGATGGCTACAGGGACACAACAAGCTGCAAGATACTTTTTTCCCGATGAATCCAGCTGACCAGTAGCAACTGGAACTGGACAGGACCCAGTTGGTGGTCTCTACTGGATTGAGATTTGGTGCCTAAATGCTGCCCATTGAGAGCCACAAGCCTTATGAATGACCAGGAGAAGTTGCTCCCGGAACTATGAAAAGTTGGGACTTAAAACCATTGGAGCTTCAGCAGAAACTGGCAGCAATAGTGGCAGATTTTTCCAATAATCCGGATTTAGCCCTGTTAATCGGCCTGGGCACAAGGGGGAGAGTGCTCTGGTGGACTACTGATATAGATCAGGAGGATAAAAAAAATTGCTGAGCCCTGGCCTGGCCTTTAGGCCTCTGAGCACTAGCAGTTGAGCATAGTGGGTTCCTAGAGCAGAAACACTACTGGTACTGTCTGGCCAAGACAGAGATACCCTCAAAGGGCCTTGCGTCATGAGCCGCTATCTTTCAGTCATGGACAAAATTGCCAGCAAAAGAGACCTGGATGCTGGAGGTCAGGCCCCAACCATAGCAGCTGGGGTGTGCTAGTGGACACACTGCCGCCCCCCAGGTGGGACCCCTGGAGAGGCCCACTCTCCAAGACATTCTACAGGCCATTAATGCTTCCAGAGAAGCATTGGAAACGAAGATTGATATTCTTAGGGCAGACCTGAGCGTACTAAAATATTACCACAGATGACTCGTAGAAAGAGTCACGACAGCAGAGAGAATAATAGCGAATATCCTCCCGCATATGGCAATCATGCGTGAAAGGCTCACACTCATGTAGGGCAAGGTCCGGACTCCGGAGGTTAGAGCAAAAGATAGCAAAAATAGATCACAAAGGAATAACATTCACATCATAGGACTTCGAGAGCGCATAGAGGAGAACATCATGACACCACGGAGGTCTTTTTAGCGCCTGTGACTTTCCCTACTGTTACACTGAGGAGGCTGAAGTACTGGGGGAAGACATCACGCTTTTGGAGATCAAGCAGCCATAAAGTCCATGGCCCGGAACAAAACACATGGCACAAACAGGCTACCGGTCAAGTTCACCTCCCCCTATGTAGAAGACCTGGCCCCCAAATTAGTGGATGTCTATAAGGCAGCTAGAGGTGCAGGATTGGTGCCACTCTAAACACAGGAAGCCCTGATTGCGCCCCTACTGAAACCAGGGAAGCCAACCCATGACAAAAAGGCCTACCGACCATTATTGATGCTAAACATCAATTACAAGATTCTAAGTAGGATCCTAGCCACCTGACTGCTTCACCACATACCTACCATCATACACCACAACCAGGTGTGATTCATTCAGGACCACAATACAGCACTTAACATTTCGCAGATTCCTCACGCTGTTAGAGGTGGTTACATCGAGAAGGATTTTGATAGCCTGGAATGGCCTCTACAGTGATCTTCGCAGTAGACATCGAGAAGGCATTTGATAGCCTGGAATGGCTTCTATAGTGTGATAATGCAGTTTGACCTAGGACAAGGGTTTATAGCCTGGACCAGATTGCTGTAAGTGGACCCCTGTGCCAGAGTTCGGATGGGTTGCATCATTTCGGAAGGCTACGTTGTTGAGCGGGGTACCAGGCAGAACTGCCCTTTGTGGCCTCTACTTTTTGCAGTGGCATTGGAGCCATTGGCTTATGTCAGGGTTCGGATTATCAGGGTATAAAGGTTGGAGCCCATAACCACCATATTGTGTTACACGTAGATGACCTCTTCCTCCTCTTACACGAGGTGCGGAAGGGGCCCTGGCAGACGCTTGAGATCTCCTGGGGCGATTCAGCTCCTTCGCTGGCATGCGAGTTAACTTGCACAAATCTTGCTTATTCCCTACGCTGGCATCTAGAGCCCCACCGGAGTGATTGAGGGTGTTGCAGTGGGAACTCTGTTGTCTGCCCTGCCTTGGGGTGCAAATTTACCACAATCCTGCAGAATTATTAGAGGGGTAATATGGGGAAGGCATTGAGAGTTGGAAAACACACCTCTTGTCAGTAGCGGGCAGAGTAGCATTACTAAAAATTAGAGGCCTCCCTCGCCTGCTGTATTTATTTGTAGTACTGCCGGTTTGGATCCACTGGGCGTTTTTCCAAGGTATAGACACGCTTATTACAGGCTTCATATGGGGCTTAGGCTGCAGTAGAGTGGTTCTGACTACACTTGTAAATGTAAATGTAAATGTAGTTGAGCTTATATAGCGCACAGCTACCCGCAAAGCAGGTGTCCCGGCGCTTGCTTAGGGAACCCTTCCTGATATTCCCCTGTGAGATAGCAGGGTATCCACAAGGTGAAAGTCAGGCATCCCGCCACGAGGGGCCGTTGTGGAGATTAAGCAAGCTGTTGCCCAGAGTCGCAGAGTGTGAACCCGTGAGTCGAGGAGGCACCGGGGTGAGAATTATCGAGTCCGTGGAATTTTTAGCCCAAGACCCGCCGGGGCGGGGAATTGAACCCTGGTCCAGGACCGATCTCAGATTCCGGGTCTGCCGCCTCTAACCCCTGAGCCACACTTCTCCCTTCACACTTCAGAGAACGGCGGACGTTGGGTTGGCTAGTCCTGACTTTGAGACCTATTATCTGGTGGCACAACTCCAGTGGCTAACTTAGTGGATAGTAGAAAGACTCACCCCAGGGTGGGTCAATGGGCCCTTTGCACCTGACCTTCACAGATTGACTAGGACACTTATTAAGCTTCACTGCCCCAGTGCAGGGGACACTACGGAATTTCATGTGCTGCATCGCTGTTGGGCTAAAATGCTGCAGAAGACGTGGTGAAGCTACCGTATTCCCCCGTCATTCCGCTGGGATTCCTAGCACAGCTCCGAATTGGCAGGAGCTGACGAAATGGGTGGGCGCAGGGGTGACAATGCTCTGGTCCTCTCTGAGGCTGAAATGCTCAGAGAGCATTTCAGCCTCAGGAGGAATTCCGCCTGAGGTATGACCTACCTTGGGCCATTTCCTCCTCCATGGGGCAATAATGACAGCGATTCGTAAACACTGGGGGACTGGCTTGGCAGTACCGCCACATATTAATGGCTGACAAAACTTGGTCACCTCATCGGGAACCTTTAAAGCTGCTACTTGTTTTTATAAAAGAATACGGGGAGATATGGTGTTACCCGTAGGCACCCTTAGAGCCCACTGGAAGGAAGACTTGGGGATTCCCTTTTCAGAGGGGGACGGGGAGACCATTTTAGAGCGAATACCCAAGGTGTCTAGGAACACCAGTTTTTTTTTTTTATAAACTCTTGTATTGAAAAAAGGTATGTAGACATTTAGGACACAGCATTATACAGGTAATCAATAACACACAGCGCAATAAGACATCAAAAAGCCCCCCATTGCCACAGTACATGATTGTCCTCTGGAGTACCCTGCTATCCAATATTAGCAACAGTATCATCCCGGCTCCTTGGCGGTACACAGATCTCCCCCCGGAATGTGTTCCAAGGCCCCCATATCTGCGACCACTTCTTTGGGCATCCCCCGGAAAGATAAATACGTACCTCTGTCACCATACACCAGTCCATATCCCTGGCCCAGTCAGCAATGGGAGGTGGGTTCGGAGCCCTCCACAATCGAGCGATATTTCGCTTGGCCACCATGAAACCCAAAGTAACCCAAATCCTCTCCTTGGCATTAAGGTCAGTGGGGTCCTATATGTTCAACAAGATCAATTTGATGTTGCACTGTAACTGCTGTCCCAATACCTCCTCCATCATGCGTACCCCCCCCAGAATTTCTGAATTATCGCACATTCCCAGAGTTTATGGATGAAGATGTCTTCATGCCCGCATTGTCGTGCACAGCTACTGTCTTGGGAGTAGCCCATATGGACCAGTGAGGATCCTGACAAGTACGTTCTATGGAGGATTTTTAGTTGGACTTATCTGAGTCTGGAGGAGATGGCAACTTTATGGCGAGAATTGACTGCGGCCCGCCACTCCTCATCCTCCAAGCCAGCTACATCATGGTCCCATTTACCTCTCAGGCGGGTCAAGGGATCGGTCATGTTATTAATAAGCTTCTTATATATGAGATATGGCTTTTTCTGGCACATTACCATCTAGGATCCTGTCTTTCAGAGGGGAGGAATCAGGGAGGACTGTGCCGTTTGGGAGAACTGCGAGCAAGACGTGTCTAATTTGGAGGTACCGGAACTGTTCAGAGATGTCGATTTTGAATTCTTGATGCAATTGGGAAAAGGGTATGACATTGCCCGATTTCCTAAGGTCCCCTATTCTGGAAATACCAACGAAATCCCATTTGTCGAAACCCATAGAGCGCGACAGCCGACCCAGCTGGTCACAATGCCTGAGCGGCGTAGCTTGAGTGAGCTTGCCCTCCCAACCCAGGCTTCTGCTAGCGTCCTGCCATACTTGCACAGCTTGTTTGGTCGGGCCGGACAAGACAGATTTCTGAGATTTCGTGTACAACGCACCCTCAAATTCACCCCCCGGGAGGAGACAACTATTGATCCGAAAGGCCGGGTCATCATGCTGCCTATAACTGCATTGGTTAATGGCAGCAAGCTGCGAGGCCCAGTAATATCTTTTCATGTTTGGGAGTCCGATGCCCCCATCAAACCACCCCAGTGTGAGTTTATGTGTGGTGGTGCAGGAGGGGGGGGGGAGTTTATCCTCCCAAAGCAGCTCCCGCAATGTACCCTCCAGTTCCCTGAAGTACGACGCCGCGACCGGAAGGGGTGTATTCTGTAGCGCATACAATAGTCGGGGGAGGGACATCATCTTGAACAGGGTCACACGTCCCAGGAGGGTTAAGGGGGGCAATTTCCAGTGCTGAACGTCAGATTTAAGATGTACTAGTGGTGGCCGAAGGTTAGTGTCATAGAATCATGAGAGGTCTTTGGATATCCAGATTCCCAGATACTTAAAGCCGTCCACGGCCTCCGTCAGCAAGCAACCCCGGGGAAATCGAGGCCGCTGCCCACTAAGAACGTAGAGCACTGATTTGGACCAGTTGATCATGTAGCCTGCGAACCTACCAAAAATTTGGAATATGTCCATTACCACATTAAGAGACGCTGCCGGGGAGGCCAGATATAGCAGATATGCTGTCCTCCTACATATATGTCCATATAAGGCCCCTAATGACGGGATACTTTTGGATCCATGCCGCCAAAGGTTCCAAGGCTAAGGCAAAGAGGAGTGGTGACAGGGGGCAGCCTTGGCTGGTGCCCCTACCAAGAGAAAAGACCGGGGATTTCCGGTTATTGGCGACCACAATATAGAAGGCGCACCCATTTAATAAATTCCGGGCAAAGACCTAGTTTGCGAAGCACATCAACCATGTAAGGCCATTCAATAGTGTTGAAGGCCGAAGCAGCATCCATAGATACCACGACGGCGTCCTCTCTGATCGTATCCGCCCTGCAAAGTACTCCGTGTAGCCGGCGGAGATTAAGAGGTGTGTTTCTCGCCGGCTTGAACCCGGACTGATCCCGGTGTATCAGGATGGTAAGAACTTGTAATAGGTGAGTGGCAAGAACTTTCGCAAGGATCTTGGCCTCACAATTGAGCAGCGAGATGGGCCTATAAGAGGAAGACAGGTCAGCAGATTTACCCGCCTTGTGGAGGACGATGATGTTGGCCAGTCTATGATCCTCAGGAAGAATTCCTATCTCTTTACTTTCACGATACATGTCTGTGAGAAAAGGGGGAGTCGTATTCGCCGTTAGCTTAAATAATTCTATAGAAATCCCATTGGGACCCGACGCTTTTCCCTCACGCAGATCATGGATGGCCTTCTCCACTTCGGCTACTATGATGTCTCAATCCAGGTCGGAACATTCCTCCGCGGTAAGAACTGGCATCTGAATATCGCGTAGGATGGATGAAGCCTACTCTGAGTATGTCGTGCGGGAGGTATACAGGGAGTGGTAGTATCTACCAATTGCATCTGCAATGTCTTGTGGAGTGGTTATAAGGGAGTGTGGGTCAGTGGCAATTTCAACCACAATGCGCTGTGCCCCTTCTCTGCGGTCTAGCCAAGCCAACAACTTGCCTGCTTTATCGCTCACGTCATAGATCCTGCTAAGTGTAGCCCGGTATTGTGCCTAAGCCGCATCTGTGGCTAGGTCCGAGAGCTCCTTGATCTTAATACGGAGCCTTTGCCGCACTTCCTCAGAGTCCTGCGATCGGACTGCAAGTTCCAGCTCTAGAATCTCGCCCTCTAAACGTGTCGTATTCGTCGTCCTCTCTTTGAGCTGTCCAGCGATTGTTCCCAAAAAAAAACAGAATAACTGCTCGATCCCAGGTTTTCTTGAAAATACAGGTCAGATTCGCTCAGAACCTTCTCCCTGATAGAGGGGGTCGTGAGATACCATGAGTTAATCGGCGCCACGCGGCCCCCTACTTCCAACCTGCACAGAACGGGAGAGTGATCCGAAATTCCCCTGGCCAAGTGTCATACATCTTTGACAGTGTGGAGATGGTGCGTGAGTATGAGCACATAGTCTATACGTGACATGCTACCATGGGGAACCGAAACGTGTGTATTGGAGTTCCATAGGGTGCAGGCACCTACAGACATCCGCAAGGTCTATAGCGCCTAGAAAGCTAAGGATCCGTTTACGAGATAATGGCAGGTCTTTCTGGGGCCAACGGTCTAGGGAGTCAGAGACAATGGAGTTGAAATCGCCCCTATCAATAATCTCCCATCCGGCAGACCCAGGAGAAGATCGCCGAGATCAATAAAGGCTGGCGTGTGTAGGCCTGGGGGAATGTATACCGAGACCAAGTTGAGGGTGGCTCCCTCCCAGATCCCAGACAGAGCTGCAAATCTACCCAGTGGGTCTGTACAGACCGTGTTAATAGTCAGGGGAAAGGATTTATGAACTAGGATGCCCAGCCCTCAGGAGCCAGAACCAAAAGTGGAGTGAGCTGCCAATTGAAAACCCCATCGTGACAGGGCCTTACAACCATTGCCCGTCAAGTGGGTCTCCTGTAGGAAAACTACATCTGGCGAGTGTCTTTCCAGGAATTGGAGAAGCACCCCTCTCTTTATTCTGTCCCCTAGCCCAGTGGTTCCCAAACTGTGTGCCGTGGCTCGCTGGGGAGCATACATAGGAATAAACTACACAGGTCCCACTCTAAGATGGCGCCCATAATGGGTATGTGGATCCACGTTGGATCCCGCGAGAACACGCCTCTACCAGGGTGTGCGAGGTGTATATACGGGAGGTAGTCCACCGGAGAGTTACATCGGCTGAGGAAACGCCAGCTGTCCCTCTTCATACCGGTAAGGAGTAGGGGGTCCGACATCCACGCTGGAGAGTAGAACCCCGACATATATAAAAAGTCAGTTATGTCGGTTAGGTCGTTTTTTGATAAATCAAAATGAAAAGGGTGTTTTGACTTAGCCAGAACTTAAGGTATCGAGGGGGGAGTCCAGTGAATACTGGTGGTATCGAGTGGTTAAACCATGCAAATGAAGCGGGGGTGCCAAGATAGTAATCGTCGCAACATGTAGCATGCAATTAAGTTTTTTTTTAAAAAGAAAGATACTCTAGGAAATCTGGAGAAGAAAATAGAATAAGCATGTAATTGTGGTACGTTTTAAACCCCCTGCAGTGAAAATAACCGATGGGGAGGAAAGGTGACTCACATTCGGAGTCATTCTAGAAACACAAGAGGGTTTCTACCTCTCAGCTGGTACGAGACAAGGTAGCTGATTGAGGGTAAATACATTGGAGCTATGTGCAATTTGGACATGCCACATTTCCAGTAATTTACAAGGCAGGTTGACAACTATGTGAGTGTTGTGTGTTTTTAACTTTTTACAGTTGTGAAGACGATGTATGTCCAATGCAGTGGCTTAAAATACGTAATGCCCTGAAGAAATTGCCAAAGAGTTAATTGGCAATGAAACATGTCGCCAAGTGGAGTATGGTTGGATAAGTAGTAACCACATTCACCTTTTTAATAATCCACAACCAACACTAAGGAGAAAGAATAAAATTGGTTATCCGTGTTGTTTGTGGTATTTATGTTGTTTTGACTTCATATTTGTTCTTGTTGTCTATTTACACTGCACGTATTCACAAACACATTCCTTGTTTGTTTATTGGACACAATTGCTTTCGAGCTTGATGGCGCCAATGATGAGATCAGGGCAATCCTGGTGGGTACCTGCCAGGTTCCCGTTGGTGGTGCGCCCGTGAGGTGCCATCTCGCTCACACACACTTTTTTTCCTTTGTCTGAGTGTGACACCTGGGTGTGTGTTGTTTGTTGTCTCACAGCTGTTGTTTTACGAAGGGACTGGGCAAGTTTTAAATATGGCACAACGTGGATGTATCTCCTACCCCATCAATTGAAAGAGGGGAGGCTAGTTGTAATGTTTTGCGACACATGGTACACCATCAAGTTAGAAATTAGAGAGCGCCTTTGGGTCTAGGTCTTTTTTTGTTGAAAAGTTCAGTTAAACTAAACCTAGTCAGGGGAGCCACGCACCAAGCACTTTAGTGCATTTAATGTTGAAGGGTCTGTTGGCTTCAGTTAAACAAATTAGACTTAAGTGCATGATGTTCATGATTTGTAAGTGTCATGCCTAAAGCTGTAAACATAGTGCTTAAACCGTTAATTAATGGCATGTCAAGGGAAATGACTTCCATATTTCACTGGATCCCCATGTTCCAACACTCCCAAGGTAAGCGGAAGATTCCTGATATATTTTGTTAAACCTGTTAATAGTTTTGTTTTTTTCCAAATGCATTTTACATCAATGCAAGTTATCAGGAAAGTACAGTTGTCCTGTCTATTAAACACATAGTATTATTAGGTATTGACATTTGTACTTGAATCATATGTACTTCCAGTACACATTTCTTTCAGTACACACACATAATGCCAACATTTGGAAGCAAGAAAGAGGGAGGTTTAAAAAAAACAGTGACATGTATTTTACTTGCATTGATTTGGAGGCAATTTTAGGGAGAAGATATAAAAAATAAAGATGTATGTGGTTTAAAAAACCGTGGTCTGCTGAGACAGGTGTGTTGGCACGTATGACATGAGTAGAAATGGATGTACATGCAAATATTCTTCAAGCGCAGAAACACTTTAGGGCCTTCATGCATAGTCGTGCTATCTAGCACTGTAAGTGGGATACAAAGGTTTGAGAGGGTACTCTGAAAAAAGCATGGGCAAAGAAGTGTAACTAGGAATATTTTATTAGAGGTACTGCCTTAATATACACAACACCTTGCGTATATGATTATAATACCTTCATTAGCTTCATCCCAATTATTTTCAGGGAGAAAAATGCAAGAACTGCCGAGGCTGGGCTTACATCCAACCCACCCTCCCAAAAAAATAACAGTGGGGAGCCACGGCAATGGCCAATGGCTCAAGGGAGCCATAGGTCAAAAAAGTTTGGGAACCACAGCCCTAGCCCATTAACGTGCCAGGAGAGCAAAGTGAGTTTCTGCCTAATCATTGTACCCATTGCTCAGTTTGAAAGGTGCGAGGTGACCCAGAAAGAAGCATGTCAAGGGGCAGATGGGGATATATTCCGCAACATCCCCTAGCACTGTATTCAATTAGAACATCACAAACACCGTACCTGTTGCAACATGCATCTGAGACCTATCAGAAATGTCACGCCTAAACAAAAACAACCTAAATAAAAACAATACCAAAACACACATATCAATACAATTACCCCCACCCACCCCACAAACCCAAAAAACATAACCCGACACCCCTCCCTGCCTCCCTGCTCGGCAGTGACAAAACTTCCCGACCCCCAAACTAGCAGAGTGCCTATCGCCCACCCTCCCAGAGACTTACGGGTTTGTGTAGCCTAACCGAGCACCGTCCCTGAAAAAGTCTTTCCAAACGACATTCACAATAACATTACATAGATATACTAAGAGCAACAGCGAGGATCTAAAATACACCTGAAAACGCACACATATGTGGCAAGAGAGCAAACAACCTGAGGAGACCAGTTTGATTAATTTATCAATAAAAGTCTGACTCAATACGAAGGAAAACTGGTGCCTTTGGAGGTGTCGACACTAAACACGCAGCCCCCCAGTCTATGAAGAATCCTTCCACTCCCAAAAGGGAAAACATACAGACCAATTATCCAGTGCCACCCGCCGCTTCAGTCAAGTCTCGTGGGGGCGAGCCACCGCCAGAGATCCGGGTGTCAGCATCCATCCTCACACCCCAAGTATGATTGTGCGCCAACCGTCCAGTCAGTCCCAGGCCTCCTCCAGGGTGGTAAAGAATCAAGATTTCCCCTCCAACTCCAACCTCTGTTTGGCTAGGAACATCATAGCATATTTAAGTTATTTAACACAAAGCGCCTTTTTCACTTCCAAAAAACTGCATAGTTGTCGCTGCACCTTGAGGGTGAAGTCCGGGAAAAAGGTGAAGCGCTGTTCTGATATTCCATAGGCAGGGCTGAGCGGGCACACTGCAGGATGACATCCCTGTCACGGAAATTGAAAATCCTGGCAAGAAGTGGTCACGGGGGTGCTCCAGGTCTCGGCCGGCCCCCCGGCACCCGGTGCGCTCGTTCCATTGAAAAGAAGTTGGATAGCCCCTTCGGCTTGAGGTAAGTAGTAATCAGCTCTTCCACGAATAGATCCACTGAAGACCCTTCCACTCGTTCTGGCACTCCAATTATTTGAACGTTATTGCGTCTGAAGCACCCCTCCTAGTCATCCAACTGCGCTTCTAGTTTCGAGGCGTGCGTCTGCATGTCTTCCATCTCCCTCTGTAGTGTGGACGTGTCCTCAACCAGAGAGGTCGCCTTGATTTCGACATTTTTCAATCGCCAATTCATCGAGCGCATATCTTCTTGGATAAGAGACACTTCGGTGGATACCGTGTCAATGCGCGATTCCAATGAGGTGCGGACGCTGGTGATGGCTTCAGGGGTATCTTGAAGTGTCAACTCCTTCTGTTTCCCATCATGCTCAGACTTGTCCGCTGCGGTCAATCCTCCTTTGGGGCTCGCCCCGGGGCCCCCCTCCCATGCACATTTTGTCAATTTGGCCTGGAGGGCTGCTTTCGAGCTGTGACCCCCTGACATGATGTAGACGGGTTAAAGGATTGGGCCCTGTATGAGCCAAACGGCGATGTGCTGAACCCTTGTGTTGGGGCCCGGAATGAAAAGGTCGCACTGAAGCGATGCGAGCCCATCGCCAGCGGCAAGGTGTGGCCCCTCATAGGCAGAGATATGGGGGCAGTATACTGCAGGCCACCGCCAGCATTTACAGGTCACCCAGGGCAGCGGGATCCGCCCCACTCCAGCAGCACTGCGTTGGAATCCGTCTCAGGCGCAATATGGCCGAACGGCACCACGATCACCATCCCCAGGTATCAGCAGGCCAAGTCCAATCAGCGGAGTAAGTCCAGCATTGCAGTCTCTCCGGGGCCCCTCACAGCGGGCACAGTGGCACGAGAAGCCAAGGGCAGTGGAGCAAAGCAGGCCGCGCTGGAGCTCAAGGCGTGTAGAGCAAGTTTCAGGCCTCTCCCCCCAGGTGCGGGGTTTACCCCCACAACCGGCCGCCTCACTCGATTTGGAGCCCCGTCGCTGCCGAGTCTCCTCACCTGCAGCCAGAACTATATAGCAAACATAGAGTGATTTTGTAGTTCAGCATTCCGAAGGACTCGCAACACTCCGCAAGCGGTGAAGTCCCCGGATGATGGGACGGGCCTCGGGTGCCGGCTGCGGTGCAGGGAGGCCCTGGCCCCCGCGTCAGACGTCAGCGGCCCGATTGTCGGAACCGCCAGTCGAATCCGACTGAAATCGGGCTTCCCTGTTCCCTGGGGAATGCTCTGTGCTCCGGCGTGTAGTTATGCCGTGGTGCGGATTTTAAAACAAGGTATTATGGCAGGAACAGGCGCGCTCGGACAGAGCCGCCTCAAGAAGCGGCCATCACACCCGGCAGTTGGCCACGCCCCCCAGAAACACCAGTTTTAAACTTATCAATCTTTATGTGCTGCACAGAGTGTATCTCACCCCTGGAATGATTAACAGATACTTTGCAGTGGAAGAAGTGAAGTGCCTAAAATGTAGGCAAGCTGGAGCAGAGTTTTTGCACGTTTTGGGAATGCCTGATGTTAGCGGATTATTGGAAGGACACTACTGGAGTACTGCCTGAGATCACAGAGATGGAGATCCTGTGCACCTCTGGACACTGTATTTTGAGCTGGTTCACGCACACTGACCAAAACTAAGGCTATGAGCAAGTTCCAGGATATGTCTTTTATCATTGCACAGAGGGTAATTACCAGAAACAATAAAGTACAGGGTGGTGGTCTGGAAAAGGGAATTGATGAGTTGGGCAGGCTATGAGAGAATTGTGAGGATCCATTAGGCCAAACAAGGTCATGGCTCGCTCAATGTAGCCAGGGCTTGGCAGGCGTTAGTAGATGCATTACAGAACCCTAATCCTTCCTCACCGAAGGAGATGCCGAGCACCCCCTGGAAATAGTAGCTGCATTGAGGGCTAGATTTCCCCACAGGGATCGCCCACAAGAAACATGAAGGGACGGAACTCCATAGGAGCCTTGGATGGCACACAGAACCACATGGAACCACTTGCCCAGAGATGCTGGCACATACACCACCTACAGAAACTGAAGCAGACCAGGGCACGACTGAAGATAGGGGGAGGGGAGTTGAGGGGGGTAATGTTACTACACTGATATGGAATGAAGATGCGAGAGAGGTGAAATGGGGAGCGTAACTGTTTGTGAAGAGACAAACTATGGCAACCAAGCTACTTAGTGCCCTATCTAAATACTTTTGCATGCTTTCATTACATTAAAATGAGTGCTGATTGTTAGAATTGGGGGTCTCTGGTTGGCACAGGTATGTACTTGTGACAAGCAGGGACCCTCTCCTCTAAGTCAGGGCAAGGGAATTACCCCTTAAGAATAACCCCTGCTCACCCTTTAAGTTGCGAGGCATGAGCAGTCAGGAGCGCAGTCAGTTAAGCATTTGTAATCACACACAATAAATACACTGATTCCCCCACAAATGGACACCAGGTGGTATTTTTATACAAATACGTAGACTTTATGTAAAATTATAGATATGCAGTCAAATTATCACAAGACCTTATATAACGTGTTTCAAATGAGGCCACAAGATGTAAGTAAAATGGCAAGCGTTCTTTAGGATTAAAAAATGGCTTATGTTGCTTCCAAGTTATTCAATTTCACTTCACGATAGTTCCACACACTCCGGGGTGTGTTTGCGGGACACCGGGGCAAAGTTCACTACAGCTGTGCGCTTCATTCGGGGCAGGGCAGAAAAGTCCTGCTGTCACCTGCGCACCTTGCGGTACACGCCGTACTGGGCGGGCAAGCAGGCACAGAATAGAACAGGTGAGGATGCACAGCGGAAAACGGGGAAATCAGAACGTTCGGGCCCTGAGCCCGGGTTGATCCAGTCGTGAAGGGTCGTACCTGGGAAGTGCGCGACCTCCACTCGTCGATCTGGCGAGTCGTGGGCTGGTTGTGCGCTTCGTGGTACAGCGTACCTTGCGGTCCTTCGATGGCGGGTGGTTTCCAGCAGGCGGGGCGCAGCACGGGACCTCCGGTACGGATGGTACGGGGGCGAGTCCCTTGGCGGTGCGGCACGGCCTCTTCCAGAGGTGAGAGGGCACAGCGGGGCGACCGGGTGCGTTGCAGCGCACGGGCAGCCGTCCAGGCTTGGAAGTGCGCTCGGTTGACCAGGATTCCGGCGGGAGGGGCGAGGGAGCACTCCAGGCACTCCATAGCGAGCGAGGTGACAGAGGAGCAGGCGGCCTGACCTGAGGGGCAGAGAGCGGCTCTGGCAGAGCGAGGCTCTCAACGGGCAGAAGGGTGGGCCAGCTCCCGAGTGTCACGGCTCTAGGAGGGGGCGAGGGGGTGCAGTCTCAACTCCGGCGGGAGGAAACACACAGCTCAGTTTGCAGACGAGCCAAGGCACAAAGAACCCACTGGTCCTGGGGTTCACTTCAGGGGGCAAGCTTAGACAAGCCCTTGGAGATAGTTTAGAGCACAGCAAAGCAAAGTCCTTTTGGTCTTCCGCCTCTCCTTCCTCAGCAAGGCAAACTGCAGGCCAGTCCTTCAGCTTCTTCTTGGTCCTTCTAGTTGTGCAGAGGTTTGTTGTGGTAAAACTGGATCTGATTTGTTAGGAGCAGGGCTCCTACATTTACAGTCAGTTTCTTTTGTCTTTTCAGGTCAGGGGGCCTTTGCATAGTCCTTTTCAGCACTGGAGCACTTTGTTGTGCAGACTCTGCCTTCTCCTTTCAGTGTGTGGGGCAGGTACAGCAGACGCTCCGCAGGAGGAGGAACCAGCATTGAGTTGACAAGTACAGTCAGGAGCACCTTGTTGACAGTCTTCCCTCTTCCTGGGCTAGGTGTCGGGCAGAGTCATCAGTCACTCCCCAGGAGGTGGAGCCAGCATTGTGGTGGCAGAGCACAGCCCTATTCAGAGTCAAGGGGCACTCCCACCACCCTCTCTGGTGTAATCTCTCCATTCACCACCTGTCATCCCCAGCCCTGTCACTCACACAACCCAGACAGCAGATACACATCCTGGCAGAGGCGGGCTGAAATGGTTAGGCAAGCCAATGCTAACTTTCTAAAAGTAGCATTTGCAAACACAGGATATTAAAATAAACTTTACTAAAAGAAGTATTTTATTATTCTGAGTTCAGGCATACTAAACTTGACCTTCCACCATGTTCCCTGAGCCTGTTGGGAGTATAGAGTGTAATAATTCCAGCAGCCCATTCTGGCCTATGAGAACAGGTAGCCTTACCATAGTGAAAAACGAAAATGGCTGTAATTCACTATTAGGACATGCCACACACATCAGGGATTGTCCTACATTATGCTTACAATGCACCCTGCCCTAGGGCCTTCCATTGGGGTGACTCATATGAAGAAAAGGGAAGGTGTAGGGGCTGGCAAGTGTGTGCACTTGCCCAGCCAGCATGACAGTACCAGACTGCACGCAGGTTCTGCAATGGCAGACCTTAGACATATTTTACAAGGCTGCTTCTGTAGGTGGCACAATCAGCGCTGCAGGCCCACTAGCAGTATTGGCATTTACAAGCCCTGGCACTCCTGGTGCACTTTACTGGGGACTGACAGTAAATCCAATGAGCCAATCATGGAAATCAATTACAGGGACAGTTTACATTGGGAGCACCTGCACTGCGGCACGGATTGGCCGTGGCGCAGTGCCCTGAGCAGCGAACACCATCAAAACATCTGTGGCACATCAGCAAAAGGTGGAAGGGAGACTTACGCCAAGGTGCCAGGTCTAACACGTGTCCCCGTCAGCTGAAATGTGGGGAGAACTACCCTACCCCAGGGAGTTCCTCATCACTAAGGCGGAAAAACCTGGACAGACCTTCAGCATTGGCGTGATTTGTGCCAGGGTGATGTTCCACCGTGAAGTCCATACCCTGTAGGGAAATGGACCACCTCAACAGTTTTGGGTTCTCACCCCTCATTTGCATCAACCATCTGAGGGGCCTGTGGTCTGTCTGAACCCGAAAGTGAGACCCAAACAAGTAGGGTCTTAGCTTCTTCAATGCCCAGACCACAGCAAAAGCTTCTCGCTCAATTGCACTCCACCTCTGTTCCCGGGGAAGTAACCTCCTACTGATGAAGGCTACAGGTTGGTCCCAGCCCTCCTCGGTCATTTGTTAGAGAACAGCCCCTACACCATACTCTGAAGCGTCTGATTGCACTAGAAATTCCTTGGAGAAATCAGGGGCCAGGAGCACGGGCTCTGTGCACATGGCAGTCTTCAGCGTGTCAAAAGCTTTCTGACAGGTGTCAGTCCAGATCACTTTCTTGGGCTGTTTCTTAGAAGTCAGCTCTGTCAAGGGTGCAACAATGCTGCCATACCCCTTGACGAACCTCCTGTAGTACCCTGTGAGACCCAGGAAGGCTCTCACTGCCGTTTGGGTTTTGGGGGGTTTCCAAGCCAGGATGGTCTCAATCTTGGGTTGCAGGGGTGCCACCTTGCCACTCCCCACTTGGTGTCCCAAGTACCCCACTGAACCCTGCCCGATCTGACACTTGCTTGCCTTGATCGTGAGGCCTGCCTTGCGAAGCCATCAACACTTCCCAGAGGTGTCGCAGGTGTTCTTCCCAGGTGCTGCTGAACACTGCGATGTCATCCAGGTAGGCGGCGCTGAACTCAGCCAGTCCCACCAACACCTGGTTGACCAATCTCTGGAAGGTGGCAGGGGCATTCTTCATCCCAAATGGCATTACCCGGAACTGGAAATGCCCATCTGGCGTGGAGAATGCTGACCTCTCTTTGGCCCCATCAGTCACGGCGATCTGCCAGTACCCAGACGTTAAATCAAACGTGCTGAGGTACCGGGCAGCCCCTAGCCGATCAATGAGCTCATCAGCTCTGGGGATGGGCTGCGCGTCAGTCTTGGTGACTGAATTGAGTCCTCTGTAGTCCACACAGAACCGGAGTTCAGGTGTGGCGCCCGGCGCTGCAGCCTTTGGGACCAAGACCACTGGGCTGGCCCAAGGACTGCTGGAGGACTCAACCACTCCAAGAGCAAGCATCTTTGAGACCTCCTCTTTGATGCAGGCTCTGACCCTGTCAGTTACTCTGTAAGCCTTGTGCTTTACAGGCAAGCTGTCTCCTGTGTCCACACCATGGACGCACAAATTTGTGACACCAGGAACCAGGGAGAACAGATCAGGAAACTGCCCCAGTAATTGGCGGCAGTCATTCTGTTGTTCGGGAGTCAGGGTGGGTGAGAGATTAACTCCATCCACTGACCCATCTTTCTCAGAGGCTACCAAGAGGTCAGGAAGAGGCTCAGTCTCCTCCTCCATCCCATCATCAGTTGCCAAGAGCATGCCCACTGCGGACCTCTCCAAGTGGGGCTTAAGGCGGTTAACATGTAGGACCCTTAAAGGGTTCCTGGGAGACTGCAAGTCCACCAAGTAGGTGGCAGGACTCTTGCGCTCCACAACCTGAAATGTACCGGTCTACTTATCCTGAAGTGCACAAGGCTCCACTGGGGCCAAGACCCACACCTTTTGTCCAGGCTGAAGCTCCACCAGAGTGGCATTCTGGTCATACCACTGCTTCATTTCTTCCTGGCTGGCTTCAAGATTTGCATCAGCAAGTTGCCTGAATCGCCTGGTCTGGTTTCTGAAGGCCAGCATGTAACTGTATACATTCTGGGGAGGTTTCCTGGGAGCTTGCTCCCAGCCTTCCTTAACCAAACTCAGAGGTCCTCTCACTGGGTGACCATACAGAAGTTCAAAGGGGCTGAACCCTAGAGACTTCTGTGGCACCTCACGGTAGGCAAAGAGAAGGCATGGCAAGAGGACGTCCCACTTACACCCTCAAGGTTCTTCCAGACCCATGATCATGCCCTTCAGAGTTCGGCTGAATCTCTCAACCAACCCATTTCCTTGGGGGTGGTAAGGTGTGGTGAATTTGTAGATTACACCACACTCTTGCCAAAGGGATTTCATATACTTGGATACGAAATTGGTGCCCCTGTCAGATACCATCTCTAGAGGGAATCCCACTCGGGAGAAAATTCCCATCAGTGCTCATCCCACCACGGGGGCCGTCACTGTCCTCAGAGGGATGGCTTTAGGGTACCGGGTGGCATGATCCACCAGGACCAGGATAAACCTGTTGCCCATGGCTGTCCTGGGGTCCAGAGGCCCAACAATGTCAATGCCCACTCGCTGGAATGGGGTACTGACCACAGGGAAGGGTTGGAGGGGAGCCTTCTGCTTCATGCCACCCTTCCCACTTGCCTGGCAAGTCTGACAAGTCCTGCAATGCACATCTGAGCTCTTGCGCATTTGGGGCCAATAAAAGTGTGTGACAAGCCTTTCAAAGGTCTTGTCCTGCCCCAAATGTCCTGCTAAGGGAACGTCGTGAGCCAGCCCCAGTAGAAAGGCTCTGAACTTCTGGGGTACCACCAGCGCACGGGCTGACCCAGGTTCAGCAACCTTAGGCTCTGAATACAGGAGGTCATTCTCCCAGTAAATGAAGTGTGTACCGGTCTGACTACCATTGGCCTGGTCTGCAGCCTGCTGCCGCACACCCACGAGAGAGGGGCATTATCTCTGCTCCTTGCAGAATTCCTCACTGGAGGGGCCTCCTTCTTGCTGCCAATGGGTCAGCTCAGGCAGGTCCCCCAGTTCGGTGATCTGTTCCCCGGTAGGCTCCAGGGCATCCCCCTCAAGGTCTGCTTCCTCCTGGGCCGTGGGAATTTCAGGGGCCGGTCTTCCGCGCCCCCTGCACCCTCCCTCTAAGGCCGGTTCCTGGACCTCTCCCTCAGGCTCCAGGACCTCTTCAACACCCCTACTGGCTGCCATTGACCGGGTGGTCACAAATGCCCAGTCAGGCAAACCCACCATCCGCGGGTGAGTTGCTTTCTCCCCCTTTTTCCAAGGGGAATTCTCCAGATCATTCCCTAGCAAACAGTCTATGGGCATGGACGTTCTCACAACAACCTGCAGATTACCAGAGACCCCCCCACCCAAAGGGAACTTGAGCCGTTGGACATTGACTCTCTGAGTTGTCAGCATTGACAACCCTACAGTAGGCATGGGGTACAACCTGCTCTTGAGACACCAGGTGCTGCCTCACTGCAGTCACACTGGCTCCTGTATCTCTAAGAGCCTCTACTTTCTTTCCATTGACGGTCACTACTTGCCCATATTTCTTAGTGTTAGAGGGTAAGTAGTTTTCTGGGACCATCTCATTGTCTCCTAAAGAGACTAGGGTCATCTGAACAGGATCCCCACTTTCCTGGACTGCAATTTTCTCCCCAAAATTAACGCTAGCTATTTGCCTGGGGGGAGCACCAGTGGGTGCGGGTTTTCCAAATAGGCGACAATTAGGATCAGTGGCAATGTGACCCTGGTCACCTCATCTGTAACAGGTGATGGGCCCTCTCTGAACTGGTTTACCTGGCGGGGCCTCGGTCTGCTTCGGGGGTGGGGGAGGCTGAGAACCTTTCTGCTGATTCCCTTGGGGATTACTTTGGGGGCCTTTCTGGAACCCTTTCTGTTTACCCCTGTTCCCCCACTCTTCTGCTGGGGACCCTGCCCACCCTTGGCTGAGTCTCCCACTGGACCCTTGTGGACCCTGGTGCTGAGCAAGCGGTCCGCCTCCTCAGCAAGCTTTCTCGTATTGGACAGCTTGCTATAAATCAGGTGCTGGCGTAGCTCAGGAAAACAATTACTGGACAAGTGCTCCCATGCCATTAAATCAAGAAGCCCTTGAAAATCATCCACTTTGCTACCCTTCACCCAACCATCCAGTGCTCTGCAGAAAAAGGTTATGTACTCCAGATACGTACCCCCAGGAATCTTAGTACAACCCCTGAACCTCTGTCTATACATTTCAGGAGTTAACCAAAACCTGGTCATTGAGGCTTCTTTCATGTGGGGATAAGAATTGGTAACTTCAGAGGGTAGATTTAGCAGTGTGTCCAGCCCCCACAACCCCGCTCCCCAAACTCTCTCAGGGACCCGGTGGGAGGACATGGCTACCTCATAGGCCCTGAACCACTGCCCTATGTCATCCCCCTTAAAGTATTCCTTTACTACATCCTTAGGCATGTACGAGGTAGGCACACTGACGAGGGAGGGTGGGGGTAGAGGGGGAGGCGGGAGGGGGTTTTGGATAGGGATTGGGGAATTCCATAATGTTGACTCACATTCTGGAAAAGGACCTGCTGCAACGATGATTCAACAATATTGTATGATTGTAAGATGTTTGAAGAAATGTTAATAAAAATCTGTTTAAAAAAAAAAATCCTTAGGCATGTACATCCTTGACTCTACCTGCACCGGCGTTGTGCTGCCACCAGGAGGAGATGTTTCCACATTTTTTCTTTCAGCTCCAACTCTTTTACTCTCATGTCATGATCCATCTGGAGCTTTTTCTCCTCCATTGCCAATCTCTGTTTCTCCATTTCCATTTGTCCATTTAATTTTGCCATCTCCACTTCATGTGCCCTGTTTGCTGCTCTGTCTGCCAGCTCCTCTGGCGACAGGCCTCTGCCATAATCCAAAATGCCTTCTGGTGGCTCTACTACCACCGCATTCTGTGGCTCCCTTGACTCCTTCCAGGCTCTCAGGGCCTTGATGTATTGGGCTTTCTTTTTGCATCCTGTTTGGGCAACTCTGAACTTCTGACAGTAGCCTCTCAACTGCTCTACTGTGTAGCCCTCCAGTCCCCGGCGTTCCCAATCTACTTCATCAATCCCAGAGATTATGGAGGGTGCCCTTCCATCAGAGAGTGAGCGAGGCATGGCTTCAAAAATGGGAGATCTCTCAACAAAATTAAAAAAACAGAAATCTGTGGCTGCGTTATAGGTCTGCTCTCACTATGTGGTGATCAATAATTTACTGTATATAAATCACAAATGCAAATTCGAAATCCCTTCCGCTGCCTACCATAGGGGTGACGTATGAAGAAAAGGGAAGGTTTAGGGGCTGGCAAGTGTGTGCACTTGCCCAGCCAGCATGACAGTACCAGACTGCACGCAGGTTCTGCAATGGCAGACCTTAGACACATTTTACATGGCTGCTTCTGTGGGTGGCTCAACCAGCGCTGCAGGCCCACTAGCAGTATTGGCATTTACAAGCCCTGGCACTCCTGGTGCACTTTACTGGGGACTGACAGTAAATCCAATGAGCCAATCATGGAAATCAATTATAGGTACAGTTTACATTGGGAGCACTTGCACTGCGGCACGGATTGGCCGTGGCGCAATGCCCTGAGCAGCGAACACCATCAAAACATCTGAGGCACATCAGCAAAAGGTGGAAGGGAGACTCACGTCAAGGTGCCAGGTATAACACTGATGTACTGTACATTTGCGATGTGAGTTAGCACAGCACCGTGCCCTGTCTATGGGTGTATATGTTATTTGAAACTACAATAAAGTTTGTTTTAAAAACAACAGTGGCTGATTTCAGAAGGACTTTGTCAGATAAAGCACCTGGCTTTCCCCACTGGAGGATTTTGAGCTCCATAAAAAAGTCTGAAAGTATAAATATTGACTAGATGAAAGCACTAATGTATTCGACCGACGAGAAAATGTTGGCAGCAGTGAAATGTCAACTTTTCCCGCTCTGTGCTTTTTCTGACAATACTGACTGCTTTAGTGGGAATACTCTGCGTGACTATCCTGCTTCGAGAGGACTTCAGCAGATATGCCCTGCAACCCTGCCTTCTTGATGATTTCAACTTGAATTTCAAAGACTAAATCAGAAGGTAAAATCTTTGACAAGGACAATCCCGCTTGGTGTATTTGACCTGCGCGCCATCGCTGTCAGCCTGAAATCGTTCCTAGGTCGCGGTTAGCCACAAACAGTGCCTGCTGATGGACGCTTTACTTTTTCTTTGTGCCTTAAATCTTCCAAAAATGTATATCTACGGTTCACCTTATTGGATTTTGGGTATTTTGGTGCCACTTTACATACTATAATTTTTTTTATTTTTCTAAATTGGCTGAGGAATTTTTATTGTGTTTTGCTTTGACTTTTTAACTGTTTTGTTACTGCTAAATACTTTACACATTTTCGAAATTTAAGCCTGTTTGTTCTGTGCTATAGCTATTAGGAGATTGTGTTCAGTTAAAATTATTGAAACAAGTTTTGCCCTGATAAGTTGGTGGTCTTATTCCTTAAGGTGGTCACACTATACTGGAAGATTCTGGCTGACATCAAGCAGGCTGCACCATTAAAGAGGCTTCTATATTTACATCAGCAGTGGTAAGTGTATGTACTCAGAATCTGTTGGATACCGAGGATTCTCATATATACATACTCATCTGATCAGAACAAGACTGGGTCATTATTACCACTGGTAGCCTCACTTATAAACACCTTTATAGTCAACTTTCTGCATTAGGTTTCCAATTCTACTACAATGGAGATAAAGTTTACTTTATTGGAAAAAAATAGCATATTGTTGGCCAATATTCTAAAGGGCATAAGGTCGACAGAAGAAATGATAAAGCTACCTGATTTATTTGAAGAGAAATGTGACCACCAACTACTCAACAGATTGGAAATAAAATAAAATGCAGGTCCAAAAAACTCAAACCAATCAATAATTTTGTCCTAGGCAACACAACTTGAAAACTTTGAACAGTTAGGGATGGTAGACGAATCATGTAAGAATCAAAGGATGTAGAGAACAGAATTAATACTGATTTAAATCCAACTCGAAGCTGCTCTTTCATTACAATACTGGATCAATAAAGATCAATTGCAGAAGACGTCATGTTAACCAAATACAATAGGACTGCTTCTTGTGGCAATAGTAATGAATCTCCGGGGAATAAAGGTAACAATTCCGTGGGAAACGTCAGTGGTCTGTGCACATGGGTGAACATTTGGGATAAAAGCACTGAACAGGTGGATCTGTTTGATATTGCTAAATTCACTCCTCAGTGTCAGTGTTTGTCCTCAAGGTGCTGGTGAATTATTTTCTTCAGCTGCTGATAAGTTGAAGGTTTATGGTCAGCTCTAAGTAGAAACAACGATCATGCTAAAGGGGAGCTCTTTCTAGTATTTACCCCACTATACAAATTCAAGTGTGGTTCTGACATCCCAAGTAGTGGCAATTTATTACAGGTGTTAGGGTCGTTTCCAAACGGTGAAGAAATTAAAAGATTAAAAGTGAGAGTATATGGTCAATTGAGGCAGAAAGAATCCATGAGCATTTCCATGCTTAACGCCTTTTTAATTAACAGTATATGGAAAGTGAATAAGCATTTGCGCAATAATGGCAGTCTATTGAGCAAACGGGTCTCCTCCAACTTACCCTTAGTTAAAACTTCACTACCCGACTTACATTAAGTATTTGCGTGCAAAGAACTATTTTTAAAAGATAAAAGAAAAGTTTAGTGTCCTACGTAAGGAGGCATTCCATACAGGAAAATCAAAACCCTAAGCTAAGAATTAGGCTTACTTTGGGTAATGATTATAGAGACTCTGATAAAAGGAGGGATGTCCAACTTCTAAAGCTAGAGATGCAAAGGACTGCAGATGGTTGCCAGAAGCTTTATGTAATCAGAATGGATGGGGCGATAGTCCACTAAAAGACACGGAGAAAAGAGCAGGGGCCAGCTTCCTACTCATACAGAACAATTGTTTCATTAATAAATTTGAGGTTGTGACAATAATAAGCAATGGGTCTTTAGGTAAGGGAGAGGCACACCATCAGAAAAGCATTCCAGTAAGGAGAGAATAAGTGTTATCATATCAGGCTTAGGCAGTCTTAAGCGTGTTTTTTCCAAAAAGTTCCGTTTTTGAAACTTATGATTTAATATGCCTACAGAAAATGTGGCTAACATCAACTTCCATATCTGAATGTTATGGGGGAAAGGGTGCATCCAGAGTACATCCTCCTCTTCAAATTAATAGAATGTAAAGGGGTACCCTGTGAATCAAAGGGTAGAAAAAGCGGGCAAAATCTCAGTTAATGTCTCCATGAGGACTGATTTACTTAAAGGATGAAGGACCTCACCCACACAGAGGTGGTATGCTTTATCAAAAGGCCCCTCCAAACGTTGGTACAAAATTCTGTCAATGTGGGCTACACCCTGAAAAACAGGGAGCTCTTGAGGCAGAGAAACACTGATCACAACATTGTCACAACCGTATGCTCCTCAGGATCAGGATGATGCTCAAGTGGATCCACCTCCTGATCTCCTCACACTCTACCCGTATAGATAAACAGAGTATAAAGGTGATCAAGAGAGGGGAAAAAGGATAGGGTGGGTACAGCAGTGGAAAGGTGACAACCTGTAACAAAAAAACCATAGGATTAATACAGTACGTATACTGTGGCTACTCTCAATATTTCTCGGTAGGTCTATAGCAATACCTTCTAGGTTCTCCCCTGATGCGTCTTCCTGAACTCCCAGTAAGATGCTTCTCTTACGTTGAGGAATAACACTATCCACCTAAAAACACAAATACCAGCTGTAAGTGACCACCTATCTCCAACTAGCAAAACCAACTTCAGCATTCATACACGCACTCATACTCACTTTTAAACACCCTTGTATCCCACAAAATATAGGGGGGAAGATAAGGAAACAAAAATAGTCCATATAGCAAAGAAAGCAGAAAGCAGAGTTTTGCCTCAAACACTACTTGATATAGACTCCCAGCCGGGAGAGAAACAGTCTTGAAATTCAGGAGCAAAAGAAAAGAAAACCAAGTCCTGAAATCGTGATACATGAACTAAAGCATGATAGTACATCCAAGGTTCCCTAAGAGTCACAAGGAACGAAATGAAATAAAACGGAAAGTCAAGCTTCCTACCCGTACGGGTATCAATGATCCAGGGCTCCGAGAACTGGCGGGCGCCTCCCTTCTGCTCAGCCGAGCGAAGTCAATGATGTTAAAGCTCCCCCAGTCGCAGCCGCGAATTGGGGGAGGAAGCACCAGGAGCCCAAATGAGACCCCGCCGCAGCCGCGAGCGGGGAAGGCACCTGAAAACCCCGCCGAAGCCGCGCGCGGGGAAACTGGAGAAATGACGAAAGGAGACGCGTCCTCACTCGCCGAGTGAGACGTGTGGAACTCAGGAACTCCAGGGAAGGACCGGAGCCAAGGGCAAGACAATCCCAGGTACCGAGAAGGACAGAGCAGCTGCTCTGTAACAGGCAACAACCCCAGTATCACGTACAGCGTTCCGATGCGCTGTGCGTGAATATATGCGATGACATCACTTTCCAGAAGGTCTTCTGGGTATTGTAGTTTTTGCAGCATAGTTGCGGTGTGATACCCGGCGCATAAGGCAGGCGCCTAGGTATCAAACCCTGACAGTATGTCCCCCTCCCATGCGCCTCCTAGCCCCAGGTTTACCAGGATGGCGAGCGTGGAAAAGATGCACCGCACGAGGAGCATGCACATTCGAGCAAGGTTCCTAGGAATCGTCCTCACTGGAATAGCCTTTCCAGGACACAAGATACCACAGGCGACCCCTGCGGTATTTGGAATCCACAATGCGCCGCACTTCGTATTCTACCTGTCCATCCCTCATCACAGGAGGTACTGCCATGCAGCGAGCGCACCGAGCAGGCTTCAAAAGACTGCAATGGAATACAGGATGTATTCTCAAGGTGGCTGGGAGTTTCAGTCTGTAAGCCACAGGATTGATTCTACGCAACACGGTGTACGGTCCGATGAATCGGGGATGAAAGATGCTGTGATAACGAAAACGTATGTTTTTGGTGCTAAGCCATACTCGATCTCCCACTTGATACGTGGGACCCGCTTGTCGATGCAGATCAGCCCCTTTCTTGTATGCAGTTTTGGCCATGTTCAAGTTCTTTTGGATGCGTACGAGGATCAGCAGAAGGTGTTTACTTTGCGCCATCACGGTAGGCTGATTCTTCACATCACTCGGAATGGAGAAAGGCAGGGTGCGAGCATGAAGCCCTGTGTTAGCCCTGAAAGGTGTTTCTTTTATCGAGCTATGCCAGGCGTTATTGTAAGATAGCTCAGCCAACCATAGTAACGACACCCATGACTCAGACGCTTCTTTGGAATAACACCGCAAGTATTTCTTCAGGGTTTAGTTCACCCTCTCCGTTTGCCCGTCTGTCTGCGGATGGAAGCTGGTTGACAAAGCGACTTCCACTTGTAGAGCCTTACACCATGTATGCCAGAACCTGGCAATGAATTGAGGACCCCTATCCAAAATGATTACCCTGGGCAGTCCGTGTAACCGCACCACGTTATGCAAAAGTAACTGGACAGTCTGGCTTGCAGTTGGGAGGTTTGTACAAGGGATGAAATGGCCCATTTTTGTTAGGCTGTCCAATACCACTAGGATGGCATCACATCCTTGATCCTTTGGTAAGCCAAGAACGAAGTCAAGGCTGATGGTTTGCCACGGTTGTGATGGAGTGGGTAGTGTTAGCAGTTGACCTCTGCTCTTGTTATGGTCTCCTTTTGCTCTGGCACATGTCTCACATTGTGACACCCATTGGTTCACATCTCTGGACATGCCGTCCCACCAAAACTGACGTTGAACCAAGTGCAATGTTTTCTTCAGGCCTGGGTAACCTGCCATCAAGGCACCGTGACACCAGTTGAACGCCTTCAGTCGTAGTTCATGGGTTGGCAGATACAGCTCGTCATCGACCATAGGCACCCTGTGTTTGATATTCCAGTGTATGTCTTGTTCCTTCCAAAGAAGCCATTGGTCCTGGGTCCGATATGCTTTAACCTGATCCAGGAAGTGATCCACTGTGATGGCGCATAGAACCTTTTCAGGACTCACTATAGCCTCTGCTTGTTCCTGTCAAGGAGTAATGTCCCCTCCTTGCCTGGAGAGAGAGAGTCGGCCTTTTTGTTGTCTGCCCCAGCTCGAAAAGTAATCAAAAAATCATATTCGGCAAAAAACAACATCCACCGCATTTGTTTCGGCAATATATGACGTGCTGTTTTCATAAACTGGAGATTTCGGTGGTCGGAATAAACAGTTACTGTGTGTAGAGCCCCCAGAGGTAGTGCCTCCATTCTTGGAAGGCTCATTTTATGGCAAGGAGTTCTTTTTCAGCCACGGTATAATTAGTCTCTGCGGGATTGAGTTTTTTGGAGAGAAAGGCCACTGGGTGTAGTTGTCCTGTGTGTTTGTCTCGTTGCGACAGCACCGCTCCAACCGCCCCATCCGAGGCGTCAGCTTCGACTATGAACGGGCTGTCTGGTTCAGGATGGCGTAAAATGGGAGCAGAACAAAATTCTTCAGGATGGTGAAGGCCTGGGTGGCTTCGGGAGTCCAGTGAAAAGGGGTTCCTTTCCTCACCAATCGGGAGAGGGGTGACGCCAGTTGTGAGAAATGGGAGATGAACCTTTGGTAATAGTTGATAACCCCAAAAAACACTGTACATCTCTAACATTCTTGGGTACCGGCCACTCTCTTTACCGCCTCCACTTTCCTCACAGCCATACTGAAGCCTTGAGGATTCAAAATCACACCAAGGAACTCCACTTCCGTCACACTAAACTCACATTTGCTGAGTTTACAATATAAGCAGTTTTCCTGCAACCTCTGCAGAATCAGAAGTACATGACTTAAATGTTTCTCTACCGTGACTGAGTATACCAAAATGTCATCAATATATACGATGACAAACCTGTCAATGTAATCCTTCAACACATCATTTAGAAAGTACTGGAATGCTGCCGGGGCGTTACACAACCCGAACGGCATCACCAAGTACTCGTACTGGCCATACCGTGTTTTGAAAGCGATCTTTCACTCATCCCCTTCCCTGATCCTTACCAAGTGATAGACCCCTCTCAAATCAAGACAGGTGTAGATACGGGCCTCCCTCACCTGATCCAGCAGTACAGGGATGAGCGGATGTCAGAAAAAGGATACGTTGGAGCGGCCCCCTCAGGAACAGATGCTCTTGCCCCAGTACCCCCTCCGACCAAACTCCAAAGACTGTCTTATAAGTTGCAGTCCATAGAATTAGCCCGGGGAAGGGAAAGGGGAAGTGGAAGACAAAACAAGAGAGACTGCTTCTCTTCTGGCACTGAGCCTGCCTCTGGTCAATCTGGCAATTCTCGCTCTAGAAAGGAAATAACAGTGGTTAACCTCTCTGTCTAAAACATGCTATTTCTTTCTATGTATTTCCTTAGGCGGGGTTGTATCTTACCAATGTGCACTAGGAAGCTAGCTACTCTCTAAAGTGTTTTGTCTGTATGAATTGACAATCTGATTCATTGGAAGATACTCTGAGGATTTAAGTTTTCAAACTTCTGATTGTAATTTTAGTTCAAGCTTCTTCCAAGAAGGTCTTTATTTCTCAGGATACAGTTTGACTAACACAGGTCAAAAAGTTCTAGTAGATTTCCTTAAAATTGCGACTCCAGTAGATTTCTGACAGGAAAATACATGCTACTCAAGTCTTTTGAAATTCTCTAGGAAATAACCCTCTGAATGAGTTATAGTCTCTTTATCCTTAGAACAAACTGACAGTTCATTGGAAAATTCTCAATTGGCTTGAGGCGAAACTCATCAGCTTTCACGTCTCTGAGCTAGGACACCTCTGGATAAATTCCTGCGACGTTACTTAAATGCTAAATACTCTTACTTGACAAGCATGGGGCTTCTCTTGACTGAAGACACCCAACCCAGCCTGCTTCTCCTCACAAGACTCTGAAAACGAAGACTCCACAAGTGATTATCTTCAAGGACGATATTCCTGAGAGAGATAAGGTTTCGTTAAGAAGCGCCCTTTCACATATCACCCAAGCGCATAATTCTTACTTCCCTGTTAAGTAGGAATTCTGATGCCAAAAAAATGATTATACAAGGTTTTCTCAAATTCTGTGACAGAGAGCGTGAGGAAAACGCTCTCTCCGTGAAATCAGTCAGTTGAAGTGCGCCGCTCGCTGTGCGCGCATGCGCAAAGGGGGAACACTCTCGAGGACTGAGGAAATCAGCTAGACTGCTGACCTCCACCGAGGACGGAAACTCCTCTGCATTCTCAAGATGGCTGAGCGCTGCAATTCTGCCAACAGCAGCCGCAATGAAGTCTTCCAGCATGGGTGCCTGCGCTTGCAAGGTCCTTTTAGGTAATGTTTTCCAAGGGAAGGAGGATGGATCCTGACAGTACCTCCCACCAAGGAGGCTCTCCCCAGCCGGGGTTTGGTAGGATATGCCTTATGAAACTCTCTAATTAATCTTTTTGCATGAACATTCTCACAAGGCTCCCACGATCTTTCCTCAGGTCCAAAGTTCTTCCAATCAATCAGATAATACAGTGTGCCTTTCTTAATTTTTGAATCTAAAATTTTATGTACCTCAAACTCTTCCTCAAGATCTACTTGAACTGGCTTGGGCACTAAACGGACTCTTAAATTGGGTGGACTTTTTTTTATCAGAGAAACATGAAAGGTGGGGTGAATCTTTAGATATGAAGGTAAATGTAGTTTAACAGTCACTGGTCCTAACATCTTTTCTACAGAGAATGGACCTAGAAATCGAGGTTGAAATTTTCGATTCACCTTCAATTTCAGATTTTTTGTTGATAACCACACCTTTTCACCCGGATGAAAGACTGGATCTACTCTTCTCTTTTTATCTGCATACTTTTTATAGGATTCTTTTGCCTTCACCAAATTTTCCTTAACTTGGACAAGGGATTTCTGGACTTCTGAAACTAACCTTTCAACTGCAGGAACAGGACTTTCCTCTTTTTCCACGATTAAGGTGGGATGCCTACCACTATTTACATAGAATGGAGAGTAGCCAGTGGATGAATGAACCGCGTTATTGTAAGCAAACTCTGCCGCCCACACCATCTCGGACCACTCCATTTTCTGGTTCAAAAGGTACAATCGGAGGTACTGCTCAAGTTCCTGGTTCACTCTTTCAGTCTGGCCATCCGTTTCTGGGTGGTAACTGGTGGAAAAGCGAGTGTCTATTCCCAACTTGTGAGTGAAGGCTCTCCAAAAATGGGAAACAAATTGTGTGCCCCTGTCAGAAACCAAAATCTTGGGAATTCCATGTAAACGCACAATGTGTTGGGAAAATAATTGTGCTAAAAGTGGGGCATCAGGGACCTTTTTTAGAGGGATGAAATGTGCCATCTTAGAGAACACATCTACAAATACTAACACTGTAGTAAATCCTTGACTTGAGGGCAAATCTACTATTAAATCCATTGACACAGTATGCCAAGGATGTGGTGGGACAGGTAATGGTTTTAACTTGCCCTGAGGTGGTTTCCTATCTGATTTCCCTCTTAAACATCTTTCACAGGTAGTAACATACTGTCGTATCTGCGGTTTCATGTCTGGCCACCAAAAATGTCTCTCCACTAATTCTGTTGTTTTATGAATTCCTTTGTGTCCAGCCAACAAATGACCATGACAGAATTCTAAGGCCTTTTCTTGAAGCTCTTGTGTGGGTAAGTACAGACGTTGATCCTGATAGGGAAGACCATTCCTGATTTCTCGACCTTCTTCCTTTAGAGACCAATCATTCATTTCTTGCAAGGGCATGACTTCTTTTAACTTGTTTGCAATTTCAGAGGTATCTGTAGCCAAAATGATCTTTTCTTCTGGAATTAAACTTTGCTCTTCTTTTTTCTTCTCTGAGGCAATGGAATCAATCCGGGATAATGCATCTGCCTTGACATTACTCTTCCCTGGGCGGAAGGTAATCACGAAGTCGAAATCTGCGAAGAATAATGACCATCGCAATTGCCGAGCCGTTAACGTACGAGCTGACTTAAGAAATTGCAAGTTTCTGTGGTCCGTGTACACCGTAACTTTATGTTTTGCTCCCATCAGATAGTGGCGCCATTCCACAAAAGCATCTTTTACAGCCAACAACTCCTTATCAGCAATAGAATAATTGCACTCTGGAGGACTCAGCTTTCTCGAATGATATGCCACTGGATGTAATTGACCTGACACTGGATGGAGTTGCGACAGAATTCCTCCAATTGCGATATCAGAAGCATCTGCTTCCACAAAAAAAGGGTCTTCTATTCTTGGATGTAACAAAATGGGAGCTTGAGTGAAAGAATCTTTTAGAAATTGAAAGGCATCTTCAGCTTCTTTTCCCCATAAAAATTTGACATCTTTCTTCAATAATCGTGTGATTGGGGCTACTTTTTGAGAGAACTCTGGAATGAACCTCCTGTAAAAATTTGAAAATCCCAAGAAACTCTGAACCTCTTTTACAGATTGAGGGGGGGGGGCAATCTTGAACAGCCTTGACCTTGGTAGTGTCCACACTCACTCCATCTGGTGATAGCACGAATCCCAAAAACTCTACTCGAGTGACATGGAAGGCACATTTCTCTAATTTTACGTAAAGATGATTCTCCATCAATTTGATTAAGATTGCTCTTACATGCGGAATGTGCTCTTCCAAACTGTTAGAGAATATTAGGATGTCATCAATGTAGACCACTGCCACCCGGTCCAAAAATTCTCCTAGAACATCATTAACAAAATGCTGAAAGGCAGCCGGGGCATTACATAGTCCATAGGGCATTACCTGATACTCGAACAATCCATAACGAGTTCTGAATGCTGTCTTCCACTCATCTCCACAAGCCACTCTGATCAAATGATAAGCCCCCCTGAGGTCCAACTTTGTATAGATTTTGGCATTCTTGACTTGATCTAATAACACTGAAATTAGTGGGAGTGGGTATCTATTCTTGACTGTTACCTGATTCAAAGCTCTATAATCAATGCAAGCCCGAAGATCTCCATCCCGTTTTGGAATAAAGAAGAGGGGAGAGGAAACTGGGGATTGGGAAGGACGAATGAAGCCATTTGCCAAAAATTTGTCCAAATATTCTTTCAAAAATCGATTTTCCGTTTCAGTAAGGGCATAAATCCTACTGCAAGGCAAGATAGCTCCTGGTTCTATTTCAATCTTACAGTCGTAAGGACGATGAGGTGGCAATGTTTCAGCTTTTTTCTTGTCAAATACTGCCACTAAATCCTGATACTCCTCAGGGATTTTCTTCGATTGTACAGTGCAAATTTGAACTGGATAGATGAAAGCCAAATTTCTTGCTTGTGACTCCTTCTCCTGATGTCCTGAATCTTCAAAACAATTTTCTGCACAAAAGGAAGAATTCATTTCAATTGTTCTTTTACTCCAATCAATTCTTGGGTTGTGTTCTGTTAACCAAGGAAGCCCTAAAATTAACTGAAATTGGGGTGCATCAATTAAATTGAAGGTAATTAATTCCGAATGTCCCTGCAACCCTGTCAACCGAACCAACTCTGTTTCATGGGTTATGGGTCCTGAGGATAAGTTGGTGCCATCCACTGCACGTACTGACTCAGGAATTAACTTCTTTACTGGCTGGATTCCAATTTGCCGTGCATACTTGAGATCGCAAAAGTTTCCAGTGGCCCCAGAGTCAATCATTACTGAAACTTCTTTAATTTCTTTATTTCGAAACTTTACCACGAACATTGCTATTAAATGCGGAGCCGCAGATTGCAATGTGTTCATGATGTGTAGTTTGCCATGAGTTGTCTTGGATAATGCTTCCACCCGTGCAACTCGAGTTACGGGCGAAGCCGATCTTTTACTGGCAAGGGAACCTTTGGTCTTTTTGGACACTCTTTTACAAAGTGCCCAGACCCTCCACAGTACAAACACAACTGGGACGTTCTTCGTCTCGCCTTTTCTTCTTTTGTCAACGGACCTCTGATTGAACCTATTTGCATGGGTTCTTCGACTGACGTAGATTCCGAACTCTTTTGAGATTCAAATTTCACACGATCGAATCGTGGAGGGAAGGGACGGAATTCTCTTTTCTTTTCATGTCGCCGTTCACTTAACCTATGATCCAATTGTAAAACCAGGTCTATGAGTTCAGAGATTTCTGTGGGCCTTCGAGGAATTTGGGCCAAGGCATCCTTACGATCATCCGGAAGGCCTCTGTAGAAGATGGCCGCTCTCTTCTCTTCTGGCCAATTAGTTTCCACTACCAACTTATTAAAATTGGCCAAATACCCCACCAGATCCCGACTTCCTTGCTTTAAGTCTAGCAATTCATTATCTGTAGCCTGTGTGGCAGACCGTCGATCAAAAATCCGGGCAAACTCCACCTTGAAATTCGCATAGTTAGTCAGGATGGGATCATTCTTGGTGACCAGGGACATGGACCAAGCAGCCGCATCCCCCGTCAGATACGACAGTATAAAAGCCACCTTAGCTTGATCGTCCGTAAAAATTACTGGACGACACAAAAAGTGGAGTGAACACTGTGTCAAAAAAATGTGGGCCTTCATGGGATCTCCACAATATCTCTCTGGGGAAGCTAAAGGGACGATAGGAGAGATTGAATGGATGACCTGAGTGGAAATACCTGACGTAGATGACTGCTGAGTTGACGAGGCATTTCCTCGAAATACTGACCCTGCAGTCACCAACTCCTCTAACCTCTGACGCGTTTGATTTGACTCCTGACTGGATCTCCTAACCTCCTCTCGTAAAGCCTTATTTTCTTCTAGGGCACAATTTAACTGTTCCTGCATATTACTTAAAACGTTATTTAATGCTTTTAAATCTAATCCTTCCGCCATTCTGTCCGGGAGGGGACCTGAACCCTCAATTAAGAGGTAGGCACTTCAATCTGTCAGAAAAAGGATACGTTGGAGCGGCCCCCTCAGGAACAGATGCTCTTGCCCCAGTACCCCCTCCGACCAAACTCCAAAGACTGTCTTATAAGTTGCAGTCCATAGAATTAGCCCGGGGAAGGGAAAGGGGAAGTGGAAGACAAAACAAGAGAGACTGCTTCTCTTCTGGCACTGAGCCTGCCTCTGGTCAATCTGGCAATTCTCGCTCTAGAAAGGAAATAACAGTGGTTAACCTCTCTGTCTAAAACATGCTATTTCTTTCTATGTATTTCCTTAGGCGGGGTTGTATCTTACCAATGTGCACTAGGAAGCTAGCTACTCTCTAAAGTGTTTTGTCTGTATGAATTGACAATCTGATTCATTAGAAGATACTCTGAGGATTTAAGTTTTCAAACTTCTGATTGTAATTTTAGTTCAAGCTTCTTCCAAGAAGGTCTTTATTTCTCAGGATACAGTTTGACTAACACAGGTCAAAAAGTTCTAGTAGATTGCCTTAAAATTGCGATTCCAGTAGATTTCTGACAGGAAAATACATGCTACTCAAGTCTTTTGAAATTCTCTAGGAAAGAACCCTCTGAATGAGTTATAGTCTCTTTATCCTTAGAACAAACTGACAGTTCATTGGAAAATTCTCAATTGGCTTGAGGCGAAACTCATCAGCTTTCACGTCTCTGAGCTAGGACACCTCTGGATAAATTCCTGCGACGTTACTTAAATGCTAAATACTCTTACTTGACAAGCATGGGGCTTCTCTTGACTGAAGACACCCAACCCAGCCTGCTTCTCCTCACAAGACTCTGAAAACGAAGACTCCACAAGTGATTATCTTCAAGGACGATATTCCTGAGAGAGATAAGGTTTAGTTAAGAAGCGCCCTTTCACATATCACCCAAGCGCATAATTCTTACTTCCCTGTTAAGTAGGAATTCTGATGCCAAAAAAATGATTATACAAGGTTTTCTCAAATTCTGTGACAGAGAGCGTGAGGAAAACGCTCTCTCCGTGAAATCAGTCAGTTGAAGTGCGCCGCTCGCTGTGCGTGCATGCGCAAAGGGGGAACACTCTCGAGGACTGAGGAAATCAGCTAGACTGCTGACCTCCACCGAGGACGGAAACTCCTCTGCATTCTCAAGATGGCTGAGCGCTGCAATTCTGCCAACAGCAGCCGCAATGAAGTCTTCCAGCATGGGTGCCTGCGCTTGCAAGGTCCTTTTAGGTAATGTTTTCCAAGAGAAGGAGGATGGATCCTGACAGCGGAAGTGGGTATCTATTCTTGATGGTATTTTTATTCAGCAGGCGGTAGTCGATGCACGTCCTCAATTCCCCATTGGCTTTCGCTGTGAAGAAGAGAGGAGAGGCAGCTGGAGATCATGAAGGGCGAATGAACCCAATGGCACTCAAATGTTCTAAGTATGTCCGCAAATGTGTGGTCTCCGGGTCAGACAACGCATAAACCCTACACGATGGAACCGAGGCACCTTCGATCAAGTCAATACGACAATCGTATTCGCGGTGAGGGGGTAACCTTTCAGCCTTCACCTCGCTAAACACCTCACTATATTGTCGGTACTCTGCGGGCAATTCCGTCTCTTTCTCAGCTGCGGTAGCTACTCTGTATCCATTCGCCAAAGCCAAGACGTGGGAGCCATGGTTTACCATACAATTAGCTTGACACTCGGTGGAATGAAAACATATGGTTTTAGATCTCCAATCCATAGTTGGATTGTGTTGCCATAGCTATGGCATACCCAAAATGACCTCGTATTGAGGTGCTTCAATGATGTTTGGGGTGATCTCCTCCCTATGATCCTGGGGACTACCTTCCGGTACCAATACCAGTATCTCAGTGTGCTCTGTGATGGGACCTGACTTCAAGGGCGTGCCATCCACCGCTAACACTGTCTCCGGTTTCTCACTCGGTACCCGAACCAAACCTAAACGCCGTACCAACCCACTGTCAATAAAACTGCCAGTCACCCCAGAGTCTATCATGGTCCAGACCTGATGGGTGTGGTGATGAATCTCAAGGACCATGGACAACACGATATGGGATTCGGTATTCCTTAACTCTGTGACTGCGAGAGACGGAAGCTTCCATTCCTGTCCTATAGACGCACCCCGAGCGTTTTCGTTGCGGGCGTCACACTAGTACTGGGTGTGTCTACGCTGGTGACAGCCACATGTTTACCTGGAAAAAAAGTGCTCTTTCTTTTGTGTTTTATAGTGCACTCCCTCACGTAATGCCCCTTCTTGCCGCAATACATGCACAAGCCTTGGGCACACCGTGCCTCTCTCTCTGTCTTGGATATTGGGGCCCTGACCGCACCTATATCCACAGGTTCCACCCCAGATTCTTTCGGATGAGTAGATGGACGAGTTTCTGGTTCCATACCACCCATAGCCCTGTCCCCCTTCCTACGATCTCCACCCCGCTCTGAGAGTCTGTGACCCAGCCGTAAGGTGAGGTTAATGAGATCGGTACATGTGGTGGGTTGCAGATCTATTTGCGCCAGTATGTCCTTCATTTCGTCCTTTAACCCCTGGTAATAGAGAGACATACGTTTGTCCTCTGGCCAGGCTGTTTCTACCACCAAGCGATTGAAGGATGTCATGTACGTTACAAGATCTTTCCGGCCCTGACGCAGTTCCAGCAATTCCCTATCTGCACTCAGTGTAGTGGCCCAGCGATCAAACACCCTTTCGAATTCCCTCCGGAAGGCCTCCCAATCCGATAGCAGTGGATTGTCGTTTCTTACCAGGGAACTGCCCAGTTGGCAGCGTCTCCTGTCAGATACGAAGTAGCGAAGGCCACCCTGGATAAATTTGTGGGGAATGAAGCGGGCTGACAGGAGAAGTGAATCGTTATCCTGTGGTAAATTAAATTTACTTATTACCTCATTTCTAAATTTCTATGCTTAATAAATCATAATTTCTTGTCAATGGAAAGCGAGGAGTCCGTGGTGCTCAAATGAAGGAGGAGGAGACCAATAACTCGAGTTAAGGGGAGCGCTTCCAGGGCCAAGCGGGCACAGGAGCAATCTCTCAAGTCCCTCTCTTGAAGTGGGGTGTCTTTATTTTCAACAGCAGGACATTTATACAGTCTTGGTCATGAGGCAAAATAGAGGAACAAACAGGTCATGGCAGATAGAGGAACAAAAATTAGCAAGAGGAGCAGTTTGTGAAGAAATGGGGGCATGTCTTAGGCTTCGTGAGGGGACTTGCTATGTGAAATAGTCTGACAGTTGGAAGGGGGAGGCTTCCTCATTTGGGGTTTGTGCTCGTGCTTCATGTCAAAAAGAGGAACTATCTTGTGTAAAACAGAGACCATCTGCTCTCTGGCTTGCAGTAACTATTTCTTAAAACAGGAACTATCTGCTGGTTCTGGGAATTGGCTGAAACACAGGAAGAGGTGGTCAATGAACTAAGATGCCAGGTGCAGGGTGTCTTACAGTTAAGAACAGGAACTTTCTGCTGCTGGTTCCCAGAATTGGCAGAACCACAGAAATGTGTGTGTTCACAGTGTACAACATTGTGCTTCCTCTATTAGTTGGTGTGGTTTCAGGGCCTAACCTCGTGCTTCCTCTTTCAGTTGGGGGTGGTCATAGGGCAGTTGGTGTGACAGGCTGAGTTACCAACAATGGACAGGATGTGGCTGAGTCTCTGGCACAACTGGGGGAGGGCACACAGACAGGCTTCTTGGAATTGGCTCGACCACAAGGAGCAGGGGGTTGTGCAAGATTCAAGGGGGATGTGAAGGACAGTTTTCAGACAAATTGCTGAGAGCATGTCACACACAAAATGGGTGTTTGTCTGAGAAAAATGGCTGTCAGGCAGAAACAGGGAAATGATGGGGCACAATTGTCAATTTTATTTCCACATTCCCTCCTTGCCCCAGAGTGTACCTACATTATATCTCAATTTGCATGAGATCATTTATACATTCTTGTAACATGATTCTTTCCCTTTCTCTCTGCTGGAAAAGTGGTTTAGGAATGCATTTTGCAGGGCATAGACCGCACAGGGCAGGACCACATTGGATGCAAAGGCAGCATCCAGTTATTATCAGGAATATTATACCTGCTGCTGACAGCAGTTGCCATCCCCAGGACGATCTGACATGGGGCACTAGGAGGTCTTGGTGATAAGTGGATGGGGCCAGAAAGACAGGGGGTAACAGGAATGCTATATAGCAAGTTCCCCCCAGTTCAAGGGCAGCTGCACATAGGCTGTTTGGCCACAGACGAAATAAGTATGGCGAGATGCTAGGAATGAGGACTTTCCTCTGTCTTCAAAACTTATAGTGGTATGACAGTCACTGTGTCCTAATGGAACAGAGCCATTTTTCTGGATGCACAGGTGTCCTTTTACTGGTGAGACCGAGATGGAAGGGGGACCAGCATTCTTTTTAGGTTTGGTATTTAACATCTTGTAGGACATGGTCATGTTCCCTTGCTTGTATTCTTCACTTTCTAGGACTGTACCTGTCGCCTGAGGATCTCCCTCCTTATTAGGGTAACAGGCAGTATTGAGTACCTTGTTTAAATCCCCCCAAGGCCACCAATTCTTGCATGAATTATTTCCGTCAGGGCAGGAGGTGGGGGTAGTATCGTCAGCTGTTATTAGGGCGAACCAGGCTTCACAAGTTCCATTATAAGAGAATGGAAAAGGAAAAAGAGGCATCCCTCCCTTTTTCTGATGAGGTGGAATGCGGCCACATATCCAACAATGGTGCTATTACTGGCCTGCTGAGTGTGGTGTAGCATCTGTATGAAGGTATTGTTTCGCAAGGCTAGTCTATGGGCTTGTTCATGAGGGGGTAGGTCGTGATAGGTGTGTTCCTGAGTGCTGTTGGGTGTATGAGAGGTGTGTTGTGTTGGAGGAAAAACAGTGTGGAGAATCCAACCAAGACACGTCATAACTGCCATGAGGAAAAATAATACTGTCAAACATATAGTAGGACCCTTATGTCTTTTTCTAGAGTTCATTTTTTTTCTTTCTCCCACATAGTCAAGGTGTTAAAATCCATTCCCATGCTCCAACCGCTTCACCACTGGACCGACGCCCAATGGACTTAATTAGCCAGAGTCCGAATGGCAGACCTTAACTTTGATTTGTAATCCTGTTGTGGGGTTAGTTCCAAAGGCAATAAAGATTGTTCAGTCACAATGTCAGTGGGATTGGCAGGGCCATCAGCAACAGTGTCTTTTTGTCCAAAATGTTTCCGGCAGTGGCTTGCGTGGAGCCAGCCCTTCCTGCCCTCGACCTTCACTGCTGTCCGTGTTGTTAGTAGTACGAGTCTTGGCTTCTTCCACCTGGGTTGGAGGGGGCTGGTCTGGTCGAAGTTCCTCACGAGGACCCAGTCCCCGGGTCGGATGGCGTGTTCTTCCGGGTTGGTTTTGTCAGGGAAGGTGGCAGCAACCTGAGAACGACAAGATTGGAGTGCAGACATCAAGGAAGCCAGGTAGTCAGTCAGCATAGTACTGTCAACATCAGTTATTCTTTTAGGCCTTGGCGTACCCCACATATTTGGTGGTCTGCCAAAGACCACTTCATATGGAGATAAGCCAGTTCTGGAATGGTCTACCATACGCATGTAAAAGAGGGCAACCGGTAAGGCTACTATCCAGTCCACGCCTTTGTCAGTGCATATCTTTGCCAATTTTGTCTTCAAAGTTTGGTTGTGTCTTTCTACTAGACCTGCTGCCTGAGGATGTCTTACACAGTGAAACTTCCAAGTGTACCCTAACAGAAGAGACACTTGCTTCATGAGTTCAGAGGAAAAAGGTTGGCCGTTATCTGAGTAGATGACACGGGGCAACCCATACCTCGGGAAAAACTCTCTAACTAATTGTTTAGCAGTTGTCGTTGCAGTGTAATCTGGGACGGGATAGGCTTCTGTCCATCTGGTCAGAGCACACACTACAACTAGTACATACTTGTGACCTCTACATCTCTCCATCTGGATATAGTCCATCTGGAGAACTTCAAATGGATGGTCAGGGGGTTGGAATCCTCCCTGTTCCACCTTTGTGCCTTTTCCTTGGTTGAACTGATTACAAATCATGCACGTTTTAACTTTTTGTTTGGCTGCAGTTCTCAAATGTTTGTTGTGCCATATATTCTGTATGCTGTCTAACATTGCTTTTTCTCCCAGATGCGCTGGTCCATGTATGGTGTTTACCATAACCTGTACCATGGCATCCGGTAGAAACCATACTGCTCTTTCAGGTGTCATCCAGCCTTGATCTGTAAGGACCCCTCCTTTTTCCTTCCATTCTAGCAGTTCCTGTGGTGTGGCGTGACTTTGGACATCCTGGATGTCAGAAAAGGGGTCTCGTATTGTATATTGGCGGTGTGGTATACTTAATTCTGTGTTTGCTGCTAACTTGGCTGCACTGTCTGCAGAATCATTTCCTTTTGATATTTCATCTGTTCCTTTTGTGTGCGCTTTACATTTTAGCACTGCGATTTTCTCTGGTAACTGACTGGCCTCTAAGAGGGCAGTGATGAGTGTAGCATGCTGTATTCTGGACCCATGTGATGTGAGAAATCCTCTCTCTCTCCACAATGTACCGAAGTTGTGTACAACTCCAAAGGCATATTGTGAATCTGTGTAGATGTTAACTGACTTTCCTTTTGCTAAGTGACATGCTCGTGTTAGGGCTATGAGTTCTGCTGCCTGTGCCGACAGTATCTCTATCTTGTGTGCTTCTAAAGTGTCTGTACCATTTGTGACGGCATAGGCTGCTGCTAATTCTCCTGTGGGGAGTCTCATACATGAACCATCAACAAAGAGTGTCATTTCTGCCTTAGCAAGGGGAGTATCTTGTAAATCTGGTCTTGGTTTGGTCACTAAATCAATTATGTCAATACAATCGTGAATTTCTTGAGTAGGAGAGGTCAGTGGCAACAGTGTTGCTGGGTTTAAAATGTTGCAGCGTCTAATCTCAATGTGTGGCTGAAAAAGTGTCATCTCATATCCGGTGAGTCTGGCTATTGTCAGATGCTGTGTTTGTGTTCTGTTTAACAGAAGTTCTACAGCGTGTGGGACCTGAACTATCAGATGATGTCCCAATACAATAGAATCGCTTTGTCTAATAGCTTGTGCAGTAGCTGCTACTGATTTTAGACATGCATGCAATGCTTGTGCTACTGGATCTAATGTGCTTGAAAAATAACCACATGGTTTATGTTTGTCTGCTTGAAGTTGGGTCAGAACTGATAGTGCTGTACCTGAGTTTTCTGTTACAAATAATGTAAAATCTTTGGTGTAATTATGTGTTGCCAGCACTGGGGCTTGACACATAGCTTTTTTAAGAGACTGAAAGGCTTGCGTGTGTTCATCTGTCCAGGGTAATTGTGGAGTAGCGCCAGCTTCGAGTGTTGTCAGCTGCACTAACGGTTTGGAAATGAGTGCAAATTGTGGGATCCACTGTCTACAATATGAGGTGAGACCAACAAAGGCTCGAACTTGTTTCTGTGTTGTTGGTTGTGGTATTTGTAGTATGAGCTGGATGCGTTCCTGTGTAAGCTGCCTACCCTCCTTTGACAGCAAGTGCCCTAAGTATGCCACTTGCTGTAAACAAAATTGGAGCTTACCAGGGGAAACTTTATGGCCATTTGCAGCTAGGAATTCTAGTACTAGTAGTGATGCTTCAGCACATGCTGCGTCAGATCTGGCCGTAATGAGGATATCATCAACATATTGTAGTATGGCTGTATCCGTGGGCATTTGAACAGTATCTAGTTGTCTTTTTAATGCTTGGCTATATACGCTTGGACTCTCTGTGAAACCTTGAGGAGCTCTTGTGAATTGGAAACTTCGTCCTTGTAAGGAGAAGCCAAAAAGGTATTGACTGTCTGGGTGAATAGGTATGCTGAAGAATGCGTTTTTCAAGTCAATGACTGAAAAATGTGTTGCTTCCGCATCTATGGCTGTGAGTAGGGTGGAGATGTCTGGAACCACAGGGTGTTGTGGAACGACACATTTATTGAGCTCTCTCAAATCCACCACTAGTCTGTAGACAGGTGGTGTTCCTGGTTCCACTTTTTTATGAACTGGTAAAACAGGGGAATTGCAAATGTTAGAAGTTGTTTCCTTAATCACACCTGACTGTATTAGGTCCTGAATAATTAACATTAATGCTTGTTCAGCCTGAGGTGGAATTTTGTATTGCCTTATACGTGGTAGTTGGGCTCCCTCTTTCAGTGTAACCTTGTGAGGTGTTATTTCCATACATCCTACTGTGGTGGAATCAGTGGCCCACAGGGTGTGTGGCAAATCTTTCAAACGCTCATCTAATTCTCTACTTGTGTAGTGGCCCTTGAAATCTCGCAGAAATAGTCTGACATCTGTAGGTGAGCAAACAATGACAGCTCCTAATTCTTTCAATGTTTTTATACCAAGCAAGTTTTCTGGACATGATTTTGTCAATATAAGATCTGTAGTTGTCATGAGGGGACCAACCTGCAAGGGCAGTGGCTTTGACGTGACGTTTGTCACAGGTTGTCCCGAGAAACCCAGAGAAATACTTTTTGAACCCGAGAGAGGAGCCTCTGGGACCTCTTGATGGCTTATTGTTGTTTTACTGGCCCCAGTGTCTAGTAGAAACTTCCTATCCTCCCCAAGAAGTCGGACCTCTATAAATGGACCTGTCTGATCTACTGGAATGGGGATTAGGGGCAGTTTGTCATCTTCTCTCTCTGGGCAACATCATGAGAAATCTGGGTAATATTCAGTGTAGGCGCTGTCTATAATATTCATTTGGGCCATTTGTGTTGTCAGTGGAACTGAAGGTGTTGAACTGTCTAGGGAACCATTCTGTTTTGGCTAATATGGGCGTGGCTGTGTCTTACCAGTAGCCAAATTGTGCTTTAAGACAGGGCAGTCTTTAATGAAGTGTCCCATCTCCTTGCAATAATTACAAGTGCTTTTTATATTTGTCTGGCTACTTGGTGTCTGTTGACGCTGGGGTGCAGTTTGGGCTACTAATGCTTTCATCTTTGTGTCTTTCATGCGTTTCTTATCATTTTCTTCTTCATCCCTAATGCGATTCTGGTGATATTGTAGCATTTGTAACACCTGTGGAGGTGTATGTGCTTGCCAGGTACTTTCTACTTTTAGTACTCTGTCCTTAATGGCTGGCAAGGCGTTATCTACTAATTTGGAAACAAACAGATGCGGGTAAGCTTCACTTGTCGGCGTAAGGCCGCTATTTACCGCAAAACACTTTTCAAGTCTGGTGTAATAATCTCCAATGTCTTCACCATGTTTCTGTTTGCAGGATGAAATGGCATCCCAGTCCTCCTTTTTCACTGTTAGTAACTGTGGTAGCACAGTTAAAATAGTGCCAGGAAGTGCTTTTAGTCTGTCTCCTATACCTTGACCTGCTACTCTGGTATTTTCGTCATTCTGAAGTTCAGTCCATCTAATGTGTTCACCTGCTACTTCCCAATCTTTTTAGGTCTCCCTGGAATAGCTTCCGAAGGAAGCGTCCAGGTTGGAGACTTATAGTTATCTGTCTCGAGGGAAGGACGGACGAGAAGGTGTACGAGCTTTCCTTCTCCTGGATTTGACTGCGTGCACGCGCTTTGGCTGTGTAAGCGTGATGTCAGTTTCGTTTTCTCGAGCGCGATCGCTTTAATTGAATTCTTACGTTTTTGTAGACTGAATGCTTTCGTTCGTTTTTGTCAGACACTCGCTCACACACACACACCCCCTCCCCCACAGTCACACATACGCACTCCAAGACACATACACACACACACGCACGCACACACACACACATACACAGGCCGCCCCCGCGCGCGCGCGCACACACACGCTTCTCCGCCCCTTCGCCCGCCCGCAGCTCAGCAACGCACTCACCGGCTTCCTCTCCTCAGCTGCAAGGCGGCAGCAGGACTCTTCTTCCCTCCTTCGGCACCGGGGCGCAGGGTAGGCTCCTGCCTGCTCCGGTGCTCCCAACACGGCTCCAATCGCGGCTCTTCCGTGGGAGGCGGGGTAGGCTCCCGCCCTCCTACTTCCTGTTTCCGGTTGTCGCGCCGGCCTGCCTGACTTCCTGGTCGCAGGCCGGCAGAGTGACGAGGATGTTGGATTTGCGGTATTTATTTATTTAGTTATTTATGCATTTTTATATAGCGCGGACTTTACCCGAAGGCGGTATTTATTTATTCATATATTTATGCATTTTTATATAGCGCGGACTTTACCCGAAGGCGGTATTTATTTATTCATGTATTTATGCATTTTTATATAGCGCGGACTTTACCCGAAGGCGTCGGAGGCTTCACAACAGGAACAGAAATGAAACATAATGAGAAACATTACAAAAGAACAGGTTGCAAAAACATACGTTACTTACATAAGGTAATAGTGACAATTGTGAGCAACCAAAATACATGAGGTAGTCAAAAGTGCACAAGAGGAAATGAAAGTGACAAGTGTGCAGTTATAAGAGAAAACAGAGTATGATTAGAGGTATAGTCCTGCAATAAGTGCTAGACACTCAGGCTCAGGAACAAGCGTTACATGAGCAAGGTGGCACTTGTGCAAGTATCAAAGGTAAAGACATGTGAGAGGTAGCAGCCGTGTGTTGCAAGGGCAGAGTGGTGTGTGCATGTTACAAAAGGGCACCGAACACCAGTACATGGAAAATACTGCAAAAAGGCAGACCCTCCAATCACAGGCATACACTGGGAAGGCACTTCCATGGTCATGGAAAGTAGAAATTATCAGTAGTGGGAAGTCTTCCTCACAATAGCAAGAGGACGTGAATTACTTTTGGAGGTGTCTCTGGAGGAGGAGAACTTTGAGGTCCCTTTTGAAGAACAGGTTATGCATGGAAATGTACACACCTCGGGGTGCACAATGCTTGTCTCAGGAAGTTCCCGGTGTCTCTGGAGAGCTCCCGTGCCCTGCAGTGTTCACTGGCAGCTGTAACCTCTGACGAGTGTTCAGCTTCTCTTTCGATGCTGCCGGTTGGTTTGTGTTCCTGGATGTCTGGTTTCGGATGCGCTTCTAGCGCCTCGGACCCGCTTCTAGCGCTTCGGACCCTCTGTCTCTGCTCCGAAACTCAGCAGCGCTTGGTTTTGCTGACAGCTCGTGACGTCATGCAGATGACGACTGAAAAGAGACACCTTCATTCCTGCACCTATATTCGACTGACTTGAAATAGGGCGGTTAATGCCTCACTGTTCATTCGTGGGCACAGCTGTCTGTCACAGAATAAAGTCGTTCTTAGACAGCTGCTGTTCCACTTAATGTTTACGGATAGGTGACGTTTTGACATTAAAATAAAATGTTGCCTATGTAGCACTTCCCTTCACGCTTCTGTAATTTCAAGATTGCACTTCATGTATTATTACCCAATTAAATGGCACAAAGCTTAGAATTAAAAGCGGTACAGACTAATAGGATTTCATCTGAAGCTCAAGTTACGCCGCTCGCCTGTCTGGCGCTTTGACCGCATAATTAACTATAATTGGTCTGACTGAACTAGCTCGGGTGAGTCAGTTCGTATCGTTTCCTCCCCCTCGTCACATTTCACTTGCTGAATGGTGTGTGTTGAAGCGTTCGCAGTCCTTTTCTACAAGTGTGTGCAGCAGGTTTTCAACATTGTGACCTTTACAGTAAAGCCAGCATATTGGTACGTCCCTGGTAGCACCGTGGGCCCGTCTAGCCCCAATTAACCTCTTCTTCATTGGTTTCCAATAGATTTACTGCTTTCAAGTCGCGCCATCCCACCTCGCCTTTCCATACAATAACTGATAATTGTTTTATACAACTTTGTGATTTTTATACATTTGTTACCACATAATTTGGCCTCTTTTTTGTATTTTTATTTTTTATACCCAACGCTGCCGCATACTATAGCCCAAGCTCTCTCTCTCTCTCTCTCTCTCTCTCTCTCTCCCTCCTCCCCTCTCTCTCTCTCTCTCTCTCTTCCCCACCTTTTCTCTCTCTCTCTCTCTCTTCTCCCCTGTCTCTCTCTCTCTCTCTCTCTCTCTCTCTCTCCTCCCCTCTCTCTCTCTCTCCTCCCCTGTGTCTCTCTCTCTCTCTCTCTCTCTCTCCTCCCCTCCCTTCTCTCTCTCCCCTCTCTCTCTCTCGCTCTCTCTCCTCCCCTCCCTCCCTTCCCTCTCTCTCTCTCTCTCCTCCCCTCCCCCCAGCCCGGAATACAGTACCACTGTGATCACAAAATTCTTAAGCACCCTGCAACACTGGGGATTTACAGGAATCCAAACACCAGCGTAAAGTACTCGACAATGACGTCTGTCTTATAAATGTCACAAAAAAATGTTAATATTTCACTTCTGTTCTTGGATTTTCGTGAAAGTACAACACATATTGCATTACAAATGCTATAGGTGTCACATTTGTGAAAGTTAAAACTATTGGCATTGTAAATGACAAAGCTATTACTTTAGCTATTACTATAGCTATTTTCACAACCAACACATAAATAAAAAAAATGTAATTCACAATACCAATGGCTCAAACTTTCCTAATGCGAGACCTATTGCATTGCAAATGCTTGTTCTCTTAGTTTGTCATATATACCTGATGGCAACAATAATTTCAGAATTGCTGTGATATCAGAAAGAGTATATGTTCCCATCATTAATACATCTCCTAATTCCTTAAAGAATCCAGCAGGATCCTTTGAGTGGGAGGGAACCATCTCTTTCATCCTTAGTAACTCAAGTTTTGTCAAGGGTACATAAATGAAGACGCGTTGTAGCGCTCCATTTGTGTCAGCTCTGGGGTGGACCTCTCTCATGGGGAACTGGCGTGTTTGAGGAAGTCTATTAATTGGTCCACAAGTATTATTGAAAGATTTATATTCAGTCTTTTTCTGGTATTTCTGTCTAAAATCTATAAATGTGTTGAGAAAAACTGAACTATTGTGGAGGAACATGTTATCAGCGCAGTCAGACAGAAAATCTTCGAGTCTTGGATCATGTTTAAAATGAGTGTCATTGAGTGTGATGAGATGTTGTACCATGTAGAGACTTGCTAATCTTTGATGTGAGCGTGGTAATGCTAGAAAAAGCTGGGCTATGAGATCATTGTCATATATCTTATATTGAGAGAAGGCAGAGGGTGTTGAATTACTGGAACCTCATATGGAGGTGGAGTATCTGAGAGAAAATTGGTGAAAGTATCCTCTGGTAGTGGGGCTGTAGGCTGTGCTGATGCAATGTTAATGTTTTCAGGTGCAGATGGCAATACAGGATAAAAACCAGTAGAAATGGCTGATTGTTCCCTTTTATTCCTTTCACTAACTACTTCTTTCCCTATTTCTTGTAACTGTTCTTTCTTGGCCTGCTCTGACATTCTCTTACCCTTTTCAACTTTATGCAATTCCTTCTGTTGCCTCCTATGGGCTTCTTTTCTCCATAACTCTACTGAGTCACTCTGTGACTGGCGGACTCTCTTTTTCTTCCATAACTGTTCCTCTAATTTTATAATACATTCCATGTCAAAAGTACCATTTTCAGGCCATCTATATCTGTGTTCTAGGTCTTTAGTATAATCCACCCATAGATCACAATAAATAAGTGCACCGACACCATGTTTTGCATACATGAAGTGTCCTGGAGTATCCCGAGGAGGAAGGGGAATTTCCTTCTCAAGAATACTCCTTTTGGTTGCCATCTTACGTATTTTCGAGAAAATAGGCATGATGGCAAGACTTTCAAAGATTTTAGAAGTGAGAAAAACACAAACAGAACAAATATCTTTACCGTACCCACGAAAGAGGTGAGTCCGTCTTTTATACTAGTTTAGTAGTCCTCACAAAATAGGTGAGAAACACACAAAAACATGTATCTTTACCGTGCCCACAAGTTAGTGAGTCCGTCTTTTATACTAGTTTTAGTAGTCCTCACCAAAGATAGGTGAGAAACCAACAACACGCGTATCTTTACCGCCCCCACAAAAGCTGTGGGTTCGTCTTTATACTTTTCAGCAGTACTCACCGAAAAATAACTGGAAGGCCTCTTGAAGATTTTGGAAAAACGCGGCGCGCAGTTTCAAGGTGGGATTTGTAGAACCTCGGACTCGTCTGCTTCGCAGGTTGGGCTTTGGTTCAGGACGTTCCGCTATTTCCTCACCGCCTCGTGTGGATGCTGGGCCGCAGTCGATCCCCCTCTTCGCCTCGAGGGAGTTAGCGGGAATTCCCCGCGTTGTGCACTTTTGAAGTCCGTCAACGGTCAGGAGGGGACAGTACCGGGTCCAATATCGCCGGCGCGTGGGGGAAAGGGAATGTCCCTGTTCCGGGCGCCAATTAATGTGGTAAATTAAATTTACTTATTACCTCATTTCTGAATTTCTATGCTTAATAAATCATAATTTCTTGTCAATGCAAAGCGAGGAGTCCGTTGTGCTCAAATGAAGGAGGAGGAGACCAATAACTCGAGTTAAGGGGAGCGCTTCCAGCGCCAAGCGGGCACAGGAGCAATCTCTCAAGTCCCTCTCTTGAAGTGGGGTGTCTTTATTTTCCACAGCAGGACATTTATACAGTCTTGGTCATGAGGCAAAATAGAGGAACAAACAGGTCATGGCAGATAGAGGAACAAAAATTAGCAAGAGGAGCAGATTGTGAAGAAATGGAGGCGTGTCTTAGGCTTTGTGAGGGGACTTGCGATGTGAAATAGTCTGACAGTTGGAAGGGGGAGGCTTCCTCATTTGGGGTTTGTGCTCGTGCTTCATGTCAAAAAGAGGAACTATCTTGTGTAAAACAGAGACCATCTGCTCTCTGGCTTGCAGTAACTATTTCTTAAAACAGGAACTATCTGCTGGTTCTGGGAATTGGCTGAAACACAGGAAGGGGTGGTCAATGAACTAAGATGCCAGGTGCAGGGTGTCTTACAGTTAAGAACAGGAACTATCTGCTGCTGGTTCCCAGAATTGGAAGAACCAAAGAAATGTGTGTGTTCACAGTGTACAACCTTGTGCTTCCTCTATTAGTTGGTGTGGTTTCAGGGCCTAACCTCGTGCTTCCTCTTTCAGTTGGGGGTGGTCACAGGGCAGTTGGTGTGACAGGCTGAGATACCAACAATGGACAGGATGTGGCTGAGTCTCTGGCACAACTGAGGGAGGGCACACAGACAGGCTTCTTGGAATTGGCTCGACCACAAGGAGCAGGGGGTTGTGCAAGATTCAATGGGGATGTGAAGGACAGTTTTCAGACAAATTGCTGAGAGCATGTCACACACAAAATGGGTGTTTGTCTGAGCAAAATGGCTGTCAGGCAGAAACAGGGAAATGATGGGGCACAATTGTCAATTTTATTTCCACATTCCGAGTAAGAAAGGTCTGTATTTTTTATTTTTTTTAAAACCTTTATTATCAGAAAAGTCATACAAATACAGACCTACAACCCCCCAGGGCCGGCCAGTAATAATCCACAACACAATCGAAAACAGTACAAGGCCCATCCACCCCTGGAATCAATCACAATGGTAACACGTCAATATACAGGGTTGGCGGCTATAAGGGGATAATAAAAAGGTTTCACATTTTATAATTGAAACAAAACAACACAGAAACAAAGTCCGAGGTAAGACTGTTATCGAAGTGACCATCTCCACCAGCAGGGGGAGAAAGCCAGCCACTGAGGCTGGTCTAAAGAAGGATAAATCCTAAGGGGGCAGAAAGAAGGGCCAAGAGCGGACAAGCAAACTGTGTGGTATAGGAGAAGGATGCATGGAAAGCGAGGTCACGGAGACAGAGGGATAGCAACGGAATCCACGGAGGGGGGGGTACAAATCTCTCCTCGAAGGTCTGTATTTTTAAGGGGTCTCCAGAGTATCTCTCTGGACTAGCTAACGGAATGGGTGGTGATACTGTCACTTGTATGAGGGGAGCACTAGTAAAGGCATCGAAAGTGTTCCTAGCCTGTCTGTCTAGCCTCTCCTTCAAAGAGGCCGTTTCCACGCGGGAAGTAGCCAATTCCTGTTGTACAAGAACCAAAGCCTGCAAAACGTCATCTAACGACACTATTCCAGAGGATGATCCTGACCAGGAGGAGAAAATTATTCTTGGGTACGTGATTCTGTCACGACCGTATGCTCCTCAGGATCAGGATGATGCTCTAGTGGGTCAACCTCCTGATCTCCTCACACTCTGACCGTATAGATACACAGAGTATAAAGGTGATCAAGAGAGGGAAAAAAGGGATAGGGTGGGTACAGCAGTGGAAAGGTGACAACCTGTAACAAAAAAGAATAGGATTAATACAGTACATATACTGTGGCTACTCTCAATATCTCTCGCTAGGTCTAGAGCAATACCTTCTAGGTTCTCTCCTGATGCGTCTTCCTGAACTCCCAGTAAGATGCTTCTCTTACGTTGAGGAATAACACTATCCACCTAAAAACACAAATACCAGCTGTAAGTGACCACCTATCTCCAACTAGCAAAACCAACTTCAGCATTCATACACGCACTCATACTCACTTTTAAACACCCTTGTATCCCACAAAATATAGGGGGGAGATAAGGAAACAAAAATAGTCCATATAGCAAAGAAAGCAGAAAGCAGAGTTTGGCCTCAAACACTACTTGATATAGACTCCCAGCCGGGAGAGAAACAGTCTTGAAATCCAGGAGCAAAACAAAAGAAAACCAAGTCCTGAAATCCTGATCCAGGAACTAAAGCATGATAGTACATCCAAGGTTCCCTAAGAGTCACAAGGAACGAAGTGAAATAAAAAGGAAAGTCAAGCTTCCTACCCGGACGGGTATCAATGATCCAGGGCTCCCAGGCCTGGCGGGCGCCTCCCTTCTGCTCAGCTGAGCGAAGTCAATGATGTTAAAGATCCCCCCATCGCAGCCGCGAATCGGGGGAGGAAGCACCAGGAGCCCAAATGAGACCCCGCCGCAGCCGCGAGCGGGGAAGGCACCTGAAAACCTCGCCGCAGCCGCGCGCGGGGAAACTGGAGAAACGACGAAAGGAGACGCGTCCTCACTCGCCGAGGGAGACGCGTGGAACTCAGGAACTCCGGGGAAGGACCGGAGCCAAGGGCAAGACAATCCCAGGTACCGCGAAGGACAGAGCAGCCGCTCTGTAACAGGCAACAACTCCAGTATCAGGTACAGCGTTCCGATGCGCTGTGCGTGAATATATGTGATAACATCACTTCCCAGAAGGCCTTCTGGGTATTGTAGTTTTTGCAGCATAGTTGCGGTGTGATACCCGGCGCATGGTATCAAACCCTGACAAACATGGTTAAGGGGGCCACAATGAACTGGTGTGGGGGTAACCCATGAATGTTGTAGAGAGGGAAAGGGTTAAAAATACCTCCTGATGGGCACAAATGGTTTTATTTGAGTCTCCAGTTGGTATAGTTAAAATTATATTATTAGGATAGATCTACCCTAGAAGGTTGACATGCTTCAGTTCTTCTGGTTGCCCTATAATAGGCGCTATGGACTTTCTTCAGGACCTAATCTCTCTGTACTAATCACCCAAGTAGTGTAGAATCACCTTATGTAAAACAGGACACTGAACCTAGGTCTCCATCAACCAGATCTAAAGTATAATGTATTCTATGGACCCTGGTTAATGAAGAATTGCTGTCTCTACTCTTGGAATCGCAGGGTAAGGGGACATACTGGTGTCATGCATGTCCATTTTGTGGTCTGATCCAAGGTATCTTGTATCCAATATTGGCAGAAATCTCTACTAATGGGAGCAGGGACCTCGTAATGAAGCATGCCACTACTGGGTGCGTGAGAGCTTTGGTCCTGTAACTCACTTACTCCGCTAGGAGATATTAACTGAGATTTTGTCCTTTTTCTGTTCCTTAATTCACTGGGTACAATTTGTGCATGCTAACATTTACTTACATCAAAAATATTTTCTGAACACATGAACCTTTATCCTAAAGCTCCAAATATAAAGGCATGAACTGACAACTACTTGTACTGTATTCTTTAGCTGTCTGAGTGAATAGAGTATTCTATTCTTCATAGGAATTATATATTAATAATTGAATTGACTATGACTATGGCAAACAAAAAGATGACTGAGTACCCATTTTGGGCAATGCATATCTGCTCACACAAATCCTTACCTAATACATACAGTTATGAGATTCCAAAACGTTATAGTATGCCCCAAAGTCCTATATTTAAAGTATGCCTATTGGTAAGTTCCAATCATTGATCAACATATATCAACACATTTAGAAAGAGATAAGAGAGCAATACATAGGTCAATGAGAAAGAAAATACAAATAAAATAGTATACACCACACAGGCACAATAACCAGCAGGTCTCTGTTATTAAATCTATCTCACCACCCATATTTTTCATCATCGGCGTTTAGGAGCAGCTAGAAATGCAGAACACATTATTCTAAGAAGGGTTTCAATAATGTTCTGGCCTGCATCTTTATAAGTTGCAGGTTTTTGAATAGATTCTGACCCTGTGAGCAACTATTTTGTGTAAGTAATTCACATCAGAGAAGGGGCAATGGTCCTCTAGAATTCCTATATATGGCCAAATCGAGAAGCTTAGAAAAGGGTGAAGAACTCAGAGACCGGACCTACAGACCAATTAGTAAAACAATGGTCAGGTTCACACTATCTTAAAAGCACGGAGACCCCCAAATTGCCTGGAATAAAGTCAACATTTCAGCAATGCAAGAGAATCTGAACTGAAAAACTGATTATATCATTATACACATTTCCAAAGAATTTGAAAAAATGAATAGACATGTCAAAACACTAAGTGAAACGTACTACTATCTGAGAAAAAAGTATAGAACATTCTGGGAAGTGGTAGCCAAAGATTTGTCTAACTCATGTTGCGAGCATGACTCCTGTATGAGGGCGCAACAATTGATGGCTCACACCATATATATGGGCACAGTAGTCGTAACACTGCAAGTACTAGAAGCAAAGCTTTAAGTAAGGATACTCTTAAAAATCAAATGAACAAAGAAAAACATGCACACTTGATTAATGAAGCTAAACAATAACGAGTACCTGTTTCCAATGGTGTTCTCATTTCACTGCTAAAGTTAGATTAACCTTTTTGGGAGGAGGATTTGTTGACAACCTTTTTAGAGATATCCAAAACCTACATCATTACAGATTTGTGGCAAGGTATCTGTCATAAGAGGAGAAAATCTCTTGAGGAACTATAGTTTGACAGCTCTGCTGTATTGTGAAAGCAAGCTGGATGCACGCCTCATAGTAACTCACTTGTCAGAATGGGTTGATAGTAAAAGAATCCTTCCAATGGAGCAAGACAAATTTAGGAAAAAATACTGGCACCATTGATATCATGGTGGTTACTCATTTAGTATCAAATATATGTTGAGCAAAGGTCAACTTATATGCATGATCTCAATGATGTTTGATAAGGCCAATCAATGTTCTGGAGCAAAGCTTGGTGTGATGGGGTTAGATTAAGGCCTGTTGGGATTATTACAATCCTTTCATGAAAGGAACCGGGTGAACACAAGTATGACCATGAGTAAAGATGGTACTTTCAGATGTAAAATAAGCACTGAAAAAGGATTTGAACAAGGATGTGTTCTTGCATCAACAGTATTTAATCTGTACCTTGCTATCTTCCTGCTATCTGAAATAAATTAATTCATTTACCTGATCGCTGGTGTGAACGTTTTTTAATTTTTTTATGTATGCCGATAATCTGGTGATCCTCAATCAGACTCCTTTGGGATTATAAATAATGCTGACCTAGCTTGAGAAGTAGAATAACACAAATGTGTTGAATATCAATTTAAATGACAAACAAATCCAACTTCACCTTGACAATGAAAGATAACATTTTTGAAGTGATAAACACATATCGATATTCAGAAACTATGTTCTCACACTATTGAATTTGTCAGACCATTCAGAGTATCTTAGTGAAAAAGTTCTGTCAACCTGTAGTAGGGTAAAAATATTCAGTGGATGCACAGTGCATCCTTCGGAGGACCCACACTTCTCCGGATGTGCCGCTTTCTGACATCCAGTTGAGTTGCCTGGCCAACTTCACCTCGGGTGCTTCCACCTCATCTATGTTATTTCACAATGATCTTCACACAGCCCCACCCTGCTCAACACTTACATGACCCCACTCACCAGCATCATCTGCGCCCAGGGATCAACATCATATCCTACACTGATAAAACCCAGTTCATACTCTCCCTTTCTTAGACACCAAACACCCAGATCAAATTCTCTGTCTGTTTGACCAAAGTTGCTAGATGGATGAAAACCAATTTTCTCAAGCTCAATACACACACTGAACCAGATCCGGCAGTCATGCCTTCTCCAACCTCACTCCTAAAGCCAGGAACAACTAGCCCCAGCACATCAAAGTCATCTCCTCAGGCAATGTATTCCGCAAGAAACTGAAGACATGGCTCTTCACATAGCCCGAACCTAGCTCTGCCCACACAGCTCCAGCGTCAATTCCAGGGTACCTCCCAGGTGAGTTGTGAGCTATATAAGTACATATGACATGACAGGAAATGCCCTTTCACTGATATACCAAAGAATACAAAAATGTGATGGATGTAATGCTTAAATTAATCTTAGCCCAAAACCCTCCCAGGATGCTCGTTTCCAGTCCAGAGAGGACCTGGCCTGGCAGTTCTGTCTGGACTGTTCCCATGGGGACCAGGGTCAAGACTGATTTGCATATGGCTGGGTCTGAACTGGAATGGCATGGGGAGCAAACAAAACGATGGATTTAGGCCCAGATCTTTGTACTGGGGTGAATGTTTGAAATTTTGCAGCATTGTGTCCATCAATTGTTCTTTTTGCGCTGGTAATTACTTGGGCTGCATCCCAATCCATTGTTATCACATCATGTCACCGCAGTTTGGACCCATCTATATGCAATTCTGTCTAGACCCTGCTCCAATCAGAACAATCCATCCCAAAATGCCGAGCCAGGTTCTCCCTGAACCGGAACACATGCAATCCAGGACCGTTTTCACACTTGTTATGTGCTCATTAGCCAGGTATAGCTTAGTTCCAGTGAAACTGGGTACAGGCCCACATCTGGACATAGGTGTGCCTGAGCATGTGGGTCAGGGGTCATTCTTTATTTTACTTGCCCCTATCCGCTATGCATTTATGCCTGTGAGGAATCCCTTTGTGGATTCCTGGAAGGCATAGAAAAGGACATAAACTTACATGTGCAACCCAAATCAACTTTGTGAATGGTGCCCAATGTGTTATAATTTACAGAACAATTTCAAATGGGTTAATGAACCACACAAGGAAAAGTAAAAGAATGAGTAAAAGTACAGACACAAGTATGTAATGAAGAAACGCAATATATCAATATGGCCTTCACCTTACCCAACAAACATTTTAATGAAATATATGATAATGAAGCAAAATAAATTGTAGTCAATAGTTGTAGCCTTCAGAATGATGTAGAATTGTTTAACAGCGCGCTTCAGTAGAACTCATGTAATAATAATAACAACATCAATACTAATGACTTTCTATGCTCAGTAAATACCTGTTGCTCTTATCTTCTGTAGAAATGTTAAGCTCCATGTCCACCATGAAGAATTGCGTGCTGGGGATTCCATCGTGCATGTGACCTGCGGGTAAGACTGATTTGCATATAGCTGGGTCCAAACTGAGGTGGCATGGTGTGCAAAATAAAGATAGGCTGGTATGCAGTCCAAAGTAAATACCACTGCCTGAGATTAATTCAAGCATTTCATCCATCACTTTATGTATACTTTAGTGTGTGTCGTCCTAAGTGGGACATGTATGCCCAGACGTGGGTCCTGTACACACTGTGTCATATTAACCAAGCTGTACCTGGCTGATGAGCCCATAGCTAGGGCGAAAACGGTCCTGGGTTGCTTGTGTTTCAGTTCAGGGAAGACCTGGCTTGGCAGTTCGGTCTAGACTGTTCTGACTGGAGCAGGGTCAAGACTGAGTTGCATACGGCTGGATCAAAACTTAGGCAACATGGTGTGCAGAATAACCAGGGATAGAGATGCGGCCCTGATGATTACCAGTGGCTGTGATTAATTCAAGCATTAGAGTTTGAATTTGTTGCAACTAGCAGATTAGCAGATAAACATAGCCAGTTTTATCTGGCCTCCAAGTTAAGTTACGTTACGCATGGGATAACATTAAGAAAAATAATGCCAAATTTTGTTACAGCTTCCTTCTTGTCACATTGTTAGTATTTTTTTTTAAAGTACCCTAATTTGACTAATTAAGATAAAAAGTGAATATTTTTCTATATACACCCGTCTTTGATCCATTTTTTTCTGTATGCTTTTGCACTTATGATTCATATCATGCATGATAATTAATGTTCCTATTTGTGATTCTTACACACTATTGCACTGAGGTATCAAATTGCTGGAATTATTTACCAATCAAGGAAATCATACATCTGGCCTTGTAATTTAATTATACAAATAATTTAAACTAAACACTTGAATAAATCCCTTGAAGGCACCTTTACCTTATCATTTCACTTTGCCCGAGCCCTCAAGGGTAGTTTGGGCTGCCCATTTAGTTTTGTACTCCTTTTAAGGTTAATCACATCATAGGCCCAGGCTATCCTACCAAAGGAAGAGGAAACACCACCCAACACCTAAGACTCTTTGTCCACTGTCTGGGAGTAATACATATACACCCATGGGGAGCCATTGGGGGTCAGATGACCCTGGACAATAGCAGTAAAGCCTTTATGGTTTATGTAGAAAAACTGAAATTTTCAAAAAGTGTAATTTCCAAAATAGTAATATAGAATCAGACTTTACCATTAAGTTGGATTTTAAATTACTATTAAAATGAGCATTTGAGATATTTCTTTAGCTGCTCTCAAACTGAATTTACCCTTTATTAAATGTAATAGGGTGAACCAGTGTTTGTCTATGGGAGGCCAGTCCTGCCACAGTGCAAAACGACTTTAGGGACCTTTTACTGCCAGGGGATGTAAAACATTAAATATACTTCCTACATTTTAAATACATTAAATATACTTCCTACATTTTAAATACCACGCAGCCGGCCAAATGAGCATTTAGGGCTACCTTACTGTGATTTGTAGGTATTAAAAAGCCTGCCAAAAGGTTTATCTCGCCAGTTCGAAGTGGCGCTTTTGAACTGCACACCTGGGCTGCAATTTTAAATCTGAGAAATTTATTACAGTGCGACTTTAGCAAAAGGCACAACGAGTGCTTCAGCCCACTGGTAGCATTTAGTTTATTGGCCTTAGGTGCCTGTCGTACTTTATAATAGGGACTTATAAGCAAATTAGAGGTATGGCAATTTTACCATGATTAAAATGGAGAACACAAGCAAGTTACGACTGGTTACTAGGCAGAAAGTGCAAAGTCATGTAACCAACAAAAAACTGGTTTAAGCTACAGAAGGAAAGAAACATTTTCAATGCTATAGGTCTCGCATTTGTGAGTGCTTATGCTAATGGCATTGTAAATGACAATGCCTTTTATTTATGTGTTTTGAAAGCAACACGTATATAAAAGGCCTTGTTGTTTTTAATGCAAGGAGCTCAAACTCTCACAAATGCGAGACCACTTTAATGGTGGCCACGCCCCCTTTTTTTTTTAGACGCGGCTTGTGTACTTAGGTTACAGTGAGCAGCGTCTAAAGAAGGGGGCGTGGCCAACATTAAAGTGAAAGTGCGTATGGGACGCTTTCACCCAACGTGAAACAAATTAATTAATTTCAAAAGCTTCAGTATCGCGGCCACTAAAATGAAAGCGTCCCGTGCTGGCATTAAATAAATAAATAAGCGCAGCCACTAAAGTGAATGCAGCCACACTGTAAATTAAATAGTGAAATAAGTGCTGTAGCGAAAGTGAAAGCGGACCACCCCATAAATTAAACAATTAAATAAGAGTGGCCGGTATAGTTAAAGCGGACCGCGTTGTAATTTAAATAAATACATTACTAATAATATAAAAGCTAGCAGCGTGCTGCGATGTTGTGGGTGGAATAGGGGAAGATCATTAAAGGAAATAGTGCTCACCAAATTATAAACAACACAAGTAAAAAATCCAGTTGTTATGGGAGGTTACAAATGCAGACAAGCGGTACCAAGGATGGACTATTAAGGCTATTCACAAAGGAAAAGCAATGATTTCGCAAGAGCAGTAACAGGAGCCAATTGAAAAGATGGGCGTGAAATAGGCGGAGCTTCTAGCCCATACCTCAATACAGCATGCCTCACAGAGCAGCGCATACGCTGCCCAGGCTGAACCTAAAAATCTGAGGTAATACAACACAAAAAATGGTAATTTTCAACAGAGGTTTTCTGCTCTAACTTTCACAGAAAGATATAGTACCCCAGCATTCACTAAAAAGATGTGCTCCTTGAACATCACTAAGACTGAATACTTCTTGCCTCGATATATAGATTCAAGATTTACTGCAAAAATCACTTAACGCAGCAGACCCAAGTGCTGAAATGAGCTGCACTGTGGATTAACACATTCAATGCTACAGGAGATTTTTCTGCTGCGCTGGACCTTCTTTTTTCCCATTGTTCATGACAAGGTCAGCTCGTCATAAGCACAGCTCCAGTGGACCTGCATGACGAGCTGACCTTGTCATTAGCATAGAAGAGGTTAAGTGGATCGCCTCCATGGTGAAAGTGGGCTGCACCACTGATGGGAGTGAGCGACAGCCTACTTTAAAAATTATGGGGCACAGCATTTTTAGGTCGAGGCTACCGGCGCACTGCGTAAGCAGTGGGCGGAGCCGAAGATTTTATGTTGTGTAGTATGGGGGCTTGAACCCGCCCCTCTTCTCCATTGGCTGGCCTCGTAAATGCTGGCCAGCCATTGGAGGAGAGGGACGTCACTCGGTTCTAGCCCCGGCTTGAGCAGATTCAGGGACATTTTTCTCTCTTTTTTTAAGCCCCGCCCCTTTTCTAGTGGTGGGCGTTACACCCTCCCCCTCGCCGAGGTCCCAGTCCGACCTAAACAGGCCCCTCAATCTAAAAAATTATGGGCGTTTCTCCGAGCCATTTGTGAATGACCTCGGAGAAACATGGTGGTGTGGAGCGCTCCTCTCTTGCCTTACGAGATCGTAAGGCAAGAGAGGAGCGCTCCACACCACCATGTTTCTCTGAGGTCATTCACAAATGGCTCGGAGAAACGCCCGTCATTTTCGGGGGGGGGGGGGCTTGCGTAACTCCGCCGTGAAACTTTACAGGAAACTCTCCATGCTGAAGTTGTTTCCTTGCTCTCTAACTTGTTCCAAGGTCCAGTTAAAACGGGAGAGTTCGATGTCGCCAGGTGGTCCCTCCTCCAAACATCAAACACCCAGCGGCTGATTGGCTGCCTACGTCACGATCCGAGAGCCTGCGCGAGGGAGATTTTTTTTTTTTAATGAGCATGTCTCAGCAGCAGCAACATGTACGGAACTGGAGTGATGGATTCTCAGAAGTCATAACACTTGATGCACAGACATCCCTTCATGGCACGCAGCCTGCCAACCACTAGACTACAAACGTCACTGCGCATTTAAAGCATCGAGTGCCACACGGCGATCACTCCGTTCACACAGGCGACCATAGTCTGAGGAGCTCACACAGTCAGTAAACATTCTCTTATAGCAACTTGTACCGGTGAAACACTCCATTTACCTCAGCATCGCCGGAGGAGGGGTATTTTCGCGAAGAAGACCACAACAGAAACACAAACACCATGGCTACTTTAAGATGTAGAAAGTTTCACGACCGCGACGCCCCTGAAACACCCAGTCTGACTCACTGCCATATAGAGTGGAAGAAAAACGCGCTTGTCGCAGACCAAGAAAGAGCTGAAAAAAATAAAAAGTTGCCGTTAAATCAGTAGAGGCATCTCTCGCCTCTTGAGACTGAATTAGCATTGCGACATGACAGTAGGAGAGACGGTGACGTTTACACGTGTTCCGTTTTAGAAAAGGAAAGTTAGCATGACCGGTGGAAATTTGTAGGAGCCTCCGGGGCATAACTTACCGTCCGAGTTGACGGTGTCATAGGGGTCCCGGGATCCCTGGCCTGTGTCTCTGTAGTCCACCCAGCACAGCCCCTCCAGGCTGTCATACTCCGCCTGCTTGTCCTCCACCGGCACCACTGTGAAGTGGAGCATCTTGCTGGCGGCTTTGCCGGTAACTTTGCTTGAAAACCGCCCTCTTTCTGCGAAGCGGAGGAGACACAATCCTTCCCTTGCCTAGCATTCCAGTATCATTGGATCACTTCATAGCCTGGGCAGGCCGTCGCTGTACAGGAAGTGCACAGAGCACCTAGCACCTTCACCCAGGCAGCAGCAGAACTTTTGCTGTTCTAAGTCGAAAAGAGACAGTAACCCGAGCTACTCCGAGGGGAGAAAACACGCTGTAGCAGCCACTTCACCCATGTGTGCCACAGCCTCATGCCCTCTCCCGCTGCTCTGTTGTTCCTTCTGTCCACCTCTCTGAATAAAACAATAACAAATACGGCCTACTGTAGAAGCAACCCACCCAGAAATGAAGCAGCAAAGGAGCGAAAATTCACGTAAGTTTAAAAATTGTTCCGTATGAGCGGGAGGTAACGCCGAGGGAGATGTTACTTTAAATCTGGGCGCCTGGTTTACTGAATTATGTAACTGCGTGGCTTATGTAACTTTACAAGCAATCGTTCCTCACTGGCAGGCTAGGGGGAAGGCCGGGGACTGGACATTTTACTTTCTAACGCGTCCTTTTTTCCCCCCACTGGTTATTGCGATCCCCACTTCCTCTAAACCCGGAAGCGGACGTCTGAGATGAGGCCCTTTGAGATCAGGAAGAGGTCACGTGACCGGTCAAGGCAATGTCAGGTCACGCGAGACTCACCAATACCTGTTTTTTTCCGACCTTTCAATAAAGTCAAAATATCCTGTTCGCCCCTTTGTGTACTCTTTGCCAATGCTTGGTCACAAGCAAGTAAAGCTCTCCTGTTATTGGGTGACTAGTGCTAAGTTTTTAGTAGCAGCTGTAGGGCACAAACTTTTGCTACGAATCGGGCTTTTTGAAATAAGCCAGTAACAAGATGATTTTGGAACTAACGTTGCCCAAAAAATTTCAACAAGCGACTGACTAAATTATTTTAAAAAGTGGGATGAAAGGAGCTCACTATCGCTTACCAGAAGCGTGGATGACAACACGGGGGCTGTCTTTTCTAAAGGGCGGGTAGTTTTTCTAACCAATCGTAGGATACATGGACACTAAGACTTTCCTTTTACTTTACAGTCTCCTGTCAATCATAATAAAACGAGCTTTCCGATTATATCCTCTTAGCTTCATTTACTGAAGTTGGTTAGAGTCTGCAGAAAGGCAAAACCAATTGGATTTTTCAGCAAGTTCGGAATCCGGGAGGTAAGACTCATATTTGGGAATCTCCCGCCTGATTTGGGAGTGCTGGGATGTGCTGTTTTTGGTCGACAGCTGTTTGCCGGTATTGCAGCACCCCTGGCGATTGAGGTTATCTGACGTTTCTTTGATCTTGAGTACGAGCAGTAGGCAGAACCTAAAATGTGAGCATTATAACTACAAGAGTGCGGATGTAGCAGAGAACACAGCCGGAAGAAAAGTGGTGTATACCCAGAGCGTACTTGGGTGTTAAGCGCATTATTGTTATTTAAGCAATGGTTGTGGCATCCGAATGATTTGGTTTTTTTTTAGAAAAAGAGTCAGTTTTACAGAAGTGAAAATTATTTTGTAACTTTTGTATTTCTTTTGCAAGCGTTGCTGCAGTCGGGGTTTTACGGTGTTGGCAGTGTGTTACGACCGGGCATCATCAAGCGGTGGCGAGGGGGAAGATAGTGTCATGGTGCTGCATTAAAACTGTTATGCTTTAAACGCTCCATGATTTGACCTGTCTGGTTGGTGATATTTTAAAAGAAAGTGTGTATTTGGCATTATCTAAGTTAGTATCTCGTTTTACGTATTAATACAGATTGGTTTTTTCTCTGTAGTTTCAAGTTTTCAGTTCGGGGGTGGGGGGTGGTGGGGGATCTGTGCTTGTTCTCCTGCCCCCTGGCTGTGCTTGTTCTCCTGGCCCCTGGCTGCGCTTGCTCTCCTGCCCCCTAGCTGTGCTTGCTGTGTGTGTATGTGGCTCTGGGTGTGTATGTGGCTCTGGGTGTGTGTGTGGCTCTGGGTGTGTGTGTGTGGCTCTGGGTGTGTGTGTGTGGCTCTGGGTGTGTGTGTGTGGCTCTGTGTGTGTGGCTCTGTGTGTGTGTGTGTGGGCTCTGTGTGTGTGTGTGGGCTCTGTGTGTGTGTGGGTTCTGTGTGTGTGGGGGCTCTGTGTGTGGGGGGCTCTGTGTGTATGGGGGCTCTGTGTGAGTGGGGGCTCTGTGTGTGTGGGGGCTCTGTGTGTCTGTGTGTAAATGTAAATGTAAATGTAGGTGTACTTATATAGCGCAAACCTGTCACCCAAAGGGCATCCTGGCGCTTACTTAGGGAACCCGTCCTGGTATTCCCCTGTGAGAAACCCCGGCAGGGTGTCCACAAGGTGAAAGCCAGGCATCCCGCAGCGAGGGGCCGTAGTGGAGATTAAGCAAGCTATTGCCCAGAGTTGCAGAGTGTGACCCCGTGATTCGAGTAGGCACCGGAGCGAGAATTGTCGAGACCGTGGAATTTTTGAGCCCGAGACCCGCCGAGGCGGGGAATCGAACCCTGGTCCACGGTCGATCTCAGCTTCCGGGTCTGCCGCCTCTAACCACTGAGCCACGCTGGGCTCTGTGTGGGGGGGGGCTCTGTGTGTGTGTGGGCTCTGTGTGTGTGGGGGGGCTCTGTGTGTGTGGGGGGCTCTGTGTGTGTGGGCTCTGTGTGTGTGTGGGCGGCTCTGTGTGTGTGGGGGGCTCTGTGTGTGGGGGGGCTCTGTGTGTGTGGGGGGGCTCTGTGTGTGTGTGGCTCTGCATGTGTGTGTGGGGCTCAGCGTGTGTGTGTGGGGCTCTGTGTTTGTGTGTGGGCTCTGTGTGTGTGGGGGGGCTCTGTGTGTGTGGGGGGGCTCTGTGTGTGTGGGGGGCTCTGTGTATGTGTGGGCTCTGTGTGTGGGGGGCTCTGTGTGTGTGGGGGGGCTCTGTTTGTGTGTGTGGGGGGGCTCTGTGTGTGGGGGGCTCTGTGTGGGTGTGGCTCTGTGTGTGGGGCTCTGTGTGTGGGGCTCTGTGTGTGTGGGGCTGTGTGTGTGTGTGTGGGGGGCTCTGTGTGTGTGTGTGAGGCTCTACGTGTGTGAGTGGGGCTCTGCGTGTGTGTGTGGGGCTCTGTGTGTGGGGCTCTGTGTGTGGGGGGGGCTCTGTGTGTGTGTGTGAGGCTCTGTGTGTGTGAGGCTCTGTGTGTGTGTGGGGCTCTGCATGTGTGTGTGGGGCTCTGCGTGTGTGTGTGTGGGGGGCTCTGCGTGTGTGTGTGGGGCTCTGAGCGTGTGTGTGGGGCTCTGAGCGTGTGTGTGGGGCTCTGCGTGTGTGTGGGGGGCTCTGCGTGTGTGTGGGGGGGCTCTGTGTGTGCGGGGGCTCTGTGTGTGTGGCTCTGTGTGTGTGGGGCTCTGTGTGTCTGGGGGGCTCTGTGTGTGTGTGCGGGGCTCTGTGTGTGTGTGTTTGGCTCTGTGTGTGTGTGTGGCTCTGTGTGTGTGTGTGTGGCTCTGTGTGTGTGTGTGTGGCTCTGTGTGTGTGTGTGGCTCTGTGTGTGTGGCTCTGTGTGTTTGGCTCTCTGTGTGTGGCTCTGTGTGTGTGTGTGTGTGTGGCTCTGTGTGTGTGGCTGGCTTTGTGTGGATAGATTTTTTTGTAGGTGGCTCTATGTGTGGATAGCTTTTTTTGTAGGTGGCTCTATGTGTGGATAGCTTTTTTTGTAGGTGGCTCTATGTGTGGATAGCTTTTTTGTAGGTGGCTCTATGTGTGGGTGGCTCTGTCTGTGTGAGGGTGGCTGTGTGAGGGTGGCTCTGTGTAGGTGGCTCTATGTGAATGACTGTGTGGGTGGCTCTGTGTGGGTGGCTCTGTATGTGTATGTGGGTGGCTTTGTGTGGGTGGCTCTGTGTGGGTGTAAATGCAATAGGTCATGCATTTGCGAGCAAATAAGCTATTGGCATTGTAAATGACAATGCCATTTATTTAACGATTAAGCTATTGGCAATGTAAATGACAATGCCATTTATTTATGATTTTAAAAAAAAAATGTCATGAGCAATGCCAATAGCTCTACCTTTAATAATGCAGAGACCATTGCATTGTAAATGCTTGTTTTTAAACAAATGGAAAAAGCTGAGATATTGTCGGTGCCAGAGAACAAGAAAAAGCATAGAACAATGCATAAGAGAATACTTCCAGATAAACTCGCAGCCAGAAACAGATCCCGCCTTAGTATGGGACGCGTTTAAGGCCATATTAAGGGGTACGCTGATAGGTATCAGGGCTCGTATGAATAAAGAATTAAACTCCGAACTGGATTCTTTAGAAAAAACAATCAAGCAGCTAGAGATGCAACACTCCCGCGATCTGAACAATAAAGCTACCATCGACCGCTTGACTAACTTGAAATATAAATACAACGCCATTCTTAGTAAACGGGCAGGAGTTTGGATTAATAAATTCAAAGCCTTAAGGCTATGTGAGGGTAACAAAGCAGGGAATCTCCTTGCTTCCTATCTTAAACACAAAAGGAAGCAATTCCATATAACATCTATTAGTGACCAGTCCAATACCACCAAAACCAAACAGAAAGACATTCTCCGCACATTCCAGTCCTTTTATGAGGACCTTTATAAAAATAATAACCAATTCAACATTGAGGAATGTAATAATTATCTAAACTCAATTCAACTCCCACGTTTATCCGACCCTGACAAAGCCAAACTAGGGGCCCCACTGACTATAGGAGAAATTTCTACCGCCATTAAAACACTGAAGAACAATAAAGCTCCGGGGCCTGACGGCTTCACAGCCAATTTTTATAAGACCTTTGAGGAACAACTTAACCCACGACTCCTCAAATTGTTCCAATCCTTTTCACTATCAAACAGAATCACCCCCACGATGAGTGAAGCAACAATAATAGTGATACCTAAAGATGGGAAGGTCCCTTTACTTCCTAAGAATTATAGGCCAATATCCCTCATAAATTTGGATTGCAAGATTTACGCGAAAGCTCTAGCGTGCAGACTAAACGCCGTTTTACCATCCTTAATCAATAACTCACAGGTGGGGTTCCTGAAACAACGCCTATCTAATGACAACACGAGACTCCTATGCCATGTGCTGGAGAAGTCGAAAATCTCAAATGCCCCAGCAGTAGCAATCACCCTACACGCGGAAAAGGCGTTTGATAGGGTGTCGTGGCCCTTTCTCCGTCAATGTATGCACATATTCAACATGGGTGATGCTTTTATTGATATGGTCATGTCATTATACGCCTCCCCTTCGGCTAGGATTGCCATTAACAGTTCGCTATCAGATCCATTCCATCTTGAACAAGGAACTAGACAGGGTTGCCCCTTATCTCCCGCTCTATTCCTTCTGGCGTTGGAACCTCTCCTCCGCGACATACAACAGAACATAGATATTAGTGGCATCACCTTTGGCGATAAAAGTGTAAAAATCGCTGCTTACGCAGACGATATTCTGATAGTCACTGAGAATCCTGATACCTCTATAGCCGCACTGATGAACTCTATAGAATCCTACTCTAAACATTCAGGCTACAAACTGAATCGTGATAAATCTGAAGTAAAACCCCTCAACATATTCACTAATAAGGAATCTTTAGGCGCATCAGGTTTAGTCTGGCAAAACAACTACATCAAATATTTAGGTATAGAATTTGGAAGCTCCATTATAGAGACCATACAGCATAATGAAGGACTCACTCTTGAAAATATAAAAACTCACCTAGACGGCTGGTCACCCCGCTTCATCACTTGGTGGGGCAGACTAGAGACGATCAGGATGATGATCACACCGCAAGTAAATTACCTAATCACCATGCTCCCCCTGATGTTGTCCCAAGAGTTTCATAATAGATTAGATAAAATTATTAACAATTTCATCTGGAAAGGAAAAAAAGCACGGATCAGCCTGCAAAAACTGAGATTAGATAAATCCATTGGCGGAGTCAATCTTCCAGACTTTAAGAGATATCAAATAGCCTTTTTAGCGAAACAAGGATCCTATTAGCTGTCCCCCCAGTGGACTGCTCACCGGTGTGGCTAGACATCGAAAAAGCGCTCCTTGAAGGCATTCCTCCCATCTCGATCCTTTCAATGAAGGCGAATCAGCTCCCCTGTTCTAAACCCATATTTACCAACACCAAAATAGCTTTACTCAGAGTAGATAAACTGCTAGACACGTCGATAAGAAAATCTAGATGGGAAGCGATTTGGAGAAACCCCTCAATCACTTACAAAGGTAAACCACTATTCAATCCAGCCTGGATTAAGAAGGGAATTATTTTCCCCCACCAACTCTACGATAAAGGCTACCCTCTACCCTTTACAAAAATCCAATCGAACTTTGGGATCGATAATTCCGACTTTTACATATTCCTTAACGTTAAAGCAGCCATTACAAAAGCGGGATTGACATCCAAACAACCAGCTCTTCCAACACTCCTCTCCTCCCTTAATAAAATTGGTCACCAGGTCAAGGCTATACAAATTACTGAGCCCGCAGTCAACCACATTAAATACCAAAACAACGCAGTTCTGGTCGTCAATCGCTTCCCTCTCCATTTCAGAGCTGGAGTGGTCCATGGCGTGGAGATCTTGCATGAGCCATAACATAAGCCCTACATTATCACAAGCCAAGTTCTGGCTCATGCATAAAGTCTTCTGGACGCCGGCTCGACTATACGCACACAAACTCAGCCCTGACACATTCTGCTGGAACTTCAAACGTGCAGGAGATCTAGACCACCTCATCCTCCAATGCGACTGCGTCTCAACCTTTTGGGATAGGGTATTTGACTTCATTCACAAAGTATTTAATATCACACCTGCCAAAGAACTTCCCTATCTTGTTTTCGGCTTTACGAGGGAAACCCAAATCCCTGAAATAGACAGGGCCCTCCTAGACCTCCTCCTCACGGCGGCTGTGAAAGTCGTCCTAAACAATTGGAAAGATACCAAAAAGGCAAGTTATGCCTGCTGGTTAAACTGGGTGATTAACCTCCGAGGTGCTGACAACATCACTCTACAAAACAACCCAGGGCGACCCTCACAAAGGAAACTTTGGAACTCACTGGATATCTACTTTAAAACCCATAAACCTCCGTGAGCCATCATGCTCCTTACACTTTACCACAGCTTCCGGGTGCCGATCATGCTTTACCATAGCTTAAATAGCTCATTACCCATAACCTGAACTGCTATGCCGCATCGTGGTGCCCCATCTTACCTCTATCCTTTGCTCTCTCTTTTCTACTCTCTTCTTCTTCCTCCTATCTAGTTCTATCCTCTTTCCCCTTCCTATTGATCTCTATCCTCTTAGGAGCCCATCCCAGAAAGGCTTCATGGTTGAATGTCACATTACCCTCGAGATCGTCCCGAACGACATGAACACCATCGGGGGACATAATGCCTTTCTATGCTAAATTCACATCATATGCTCTTTATTTGAATGTTGTATAGTTACATGCACTGGTTATATGTACATAGCAACTTCTGATGTGTATGTTATAAAACCCTGAAATTTCCAATAAAAACTTTTGAAATGGAAAAGAGGCATGGATAGAGAAAACATTAGGTAAAGAGGTGAGAAATAGATTTAATGACAGGGGAAACTACATAGATGTGGTGTGCCAAGAAAGGAGAAGAAAAAGACTGATACAGTAACAAGGGAAAAGATGAAGAGGGAGAAAGGGAAAAAGACAAGGGGGAAAAGAGGAATATGATCGGGAGAGTTGGAAAAGAATGAGAAAGATATTTAAAGATAGGAGAATAATTACGAAGAGGACAGGATCAGTTGAGACGCCACCCTCACGGTGCAGTGGGTGACGCCAGTGGGAGAAGCGCCCATCTCCCAGTGGCAATGGATGGCAAACTCCTACCAAAAGTTTTGGGAACCGACGCTTTTATTATTTATTTTTTTAACACAAATTATGAAATGCTCATCCACAACGTGAACTCATCCAGACACCTAGAGGCTAGTCAGTCATTTCACAATATGCACTACGCTAAAGTCACATGTTGCTTGAAAAATCATTACAGAAACAGCTGGAAATACCAAATGATCTAACAGAATGCAACATAAAGTAAAACGTAAAGTATAAATCGGGACTGCGTCGCTGGCATGGATTCCTAAAAAGTGTCTCCTCCAGTCACTGTTGAGAAATCGTTGTGCGTTTTAGCCTGTAAAGTGGGCATGAATTTAAAGTTAAAATTCTGGTCCATCGTCATTTTACGTTCGATAGGGGCTCGTTTCAAAGTTGACCTACAGATCCGGGTCACTTGGTAGGCAGTTTTAAAGCAAAACCAGTCATTAGCTCTCTATGAATTTCTTGGCGTGCTTGTTCAATAGTACATTTACATTAGCATGCACTTCTGGATGAGCCCTGGGAGTTTAACGGCTGAATTGTGGGAAGAGTTTCGGTGAAACTGAAAACACGGTAAATGCTGTCTTAAACAATACCACAAACCCCATGGGAAACCTCAATGGGGAATTGAGGAGGTGGGAAAACATCCAAATAACATTCCAAAGCCCGGGAAGACTTTATATGCCGTTTTCCCAACTCTACCCGCAAGCGTCGTTTATCAACACTTGTTGCTCAAGTTTCGGGAGGCGGGGCGTTCCTACCTGACGGACACGCGCTCTTCCTGTTGAGTCTAGCAGTGCCCGGAAGAGGGAGGAGCCGTGCTCGCACACCTAGACCTGTCCTCCCGATCGGACCCGGAAGTTGGCGCCGTCGTGAGCGCGCTTCGGTTTCGGCCACTCGAGCACACTCCCCTCTGTGGCCGAGGCTTGGCCCGCGGCTCTTTTGCGCTGGTGCCGCGTTCACAGTATTACTTTCCCGAACCTGCCACTCCTGTACATTGGGCCCGCGCGGAGGACGGCACCTGTAGGGCGTCGGTGCCCGCAAGACTTCCGCCATGGATTCTTCGCTTGGGCCTCCAGCCGTTCTTTGCCTACTTCTATTAAGTTTTTCCGGTAAGTTAAGGATAGAGTGCTTCCGCGATCATCCTGGAAGGAAGCACGGGGCGACAATGTCTTCGAGGTCACCGGCTTCCCGGTCCCGCGATTTGATTGGGGTTACTTTTAGTGGTACTTGGGAGGAGAAGGCATTAGTGTGGGGTGTACATGGTGGCGATTGCTCCACTTTTATTTGTGATTCAGGAATTCGCCTTCATTTGAATTTGAATGAAAACCACGTTTGTCAAGGCGCGTGAATGGAATTAAATTTGAATATGGGAAGCCTTTCTGAAAGTGCTTGTGGTACTGCTGAGATTTTACTAATATTGCATTCTGTATTTGGTAGTTGTGTAGCGGTATGCCCATATCCATTATCCTTAAGTCACGAGTTGGACGATTTTATTTAGTTCACTTCTCTATGACTGAAAGACTTTTTATACCCATGAAACACATTTGAAAGGACCCGGTTCTCATGACGCATTAAGGTAGCTTGTTAAATATATTCTGATTTGAAGGTATCTGATTTCTAGTCGATGTCAACGCTGTGAGTTGTAATTTGTCTTGGTACTAACGCCTGAAAGCACATTTAAACTTTAAATAATATGATTAGAAATGTAATATGCAAAATTATTCGTTAAAAAAAAGTTTATGAAAGTGTGTGGTAGTCTGTGAGTTAGCGCCTTACAGAGAGAAGTCCCCATAGCTACAATTCTACTGCTGATCGTGATTAGAACATTATTTAGTCATAATTACATTTCAATAACATGAGTCAGCCGTGCTCCTGTTGGACGATAAGAGGCTTTTTGTTATTGTTGCAGAAGTGTAGCCAATGAGTCAACTCAGTTTTTTGTGAAGTTCTGTGGTCAGAGTTGCAGAGGCAGCGTTTCGTGTGCCCATTAGACTGAGACTCGCATCTCTCTGGCCAAAACCTGGTTGAGTTTTGGGACGAAGGATATGGTTGTCTTTTTCCGTTGGAAATTTGTTTGCATTTTATGCTGCATCGTCTAGGCCTCCGGATGGTTGGAACGCTTGTTCTCAGGACACAGGCAATCCAGAGTTCCTGGGCCACAAATTAAGATGGCTCAGCGACTTAAAGTTCACCAGTGTTATCTACACAATGGAAGCATAAAGAATTTGAATCCGTCAGGGCAGGTATAAGAGTCGGTGAACTAAGTTGCAGTAAATTGCGTAATAATAAAGTGTTATTTCCAGCATTTAGAAACGGCTTGAGTGTGCTGACGAGCGTCATATAATACCAAGTTTTTATTATGTGAGGTGCAACTTAAGTTATACAGAGGTCGGGAGTGGCGGTCTGGTGGATGCGAGACCCTAGCGGACCTCTACCCGAACGACACCTTTGTGTCCTTTGAAGGTGCCAGGGAGTCCTTTGAGCTGAGTGAAGGACAATACCTCCATTATGATAGTCTCCAGGATGTGGCCAAGATCACGTGGCCCCAGTTACCGGAGGCGCCTCCGCTCACTGCTACCCTAGACATCATCGTGTCCTGTGGGAGAGGTAGACGCCTGATCTCCCTCCTTTATTCCGCTATGCGCCGGGATTCAGCCCCCCGTCTGCTCCGGCCTGGGTGGCCTGGGAAACAGACCTGGGTGTAGAGTTGGAGCCTGCCCAAAGAAAGCGGATTGGGCTGTTGACCCACAAGGTCTCCCGCAATGCACGCTTTAAACTTATTCACTTTAATTTTGTCCACCGCACATACATGACGCTGGTCTCCCTTCATCGCATCTCGGCAGATAGGCGCCACAATTGTCCTAGGCGTGGAGTGCGACTGGCGGGCTTCCTTCACCTGGCATGGGAATGTCCTCTTATCCAGGACTTTTGGCGCAAGGTGGTGAGGTATATTGCCCAGGCTACGCGACTCAGGCTTCAACTGGACCCGCTCCAATGTCTGCTTGCACTGGTGCCCAAACCTAAAAATAAGAGATTATCTTATAAGTTCCTGCAACTCCTACTGGTCTTGGCTAGGAGACGAGTGGCTATCACTTGGATGGGTCAAAGGGCGCCCGAGATTTCCCTATGGTTGAGAGACGCGAGGGAATGGGCTCTGGCCGAAGAGACCCATATGCAGCGTACCCGCAGAGATGAAAAGTTGCAGGATGACCTACTGGCTTGGAGGATGCTGTGCATGGAGGGCCTGGCGGAGGATGACTCAGATGCCACTAGTGCTGAGTTGTTTTCTTCTGATGCTTCGGGGTCTCAAGCTGGAGGGGAGAGTGGTGAAGGGGAGGGCCGTGGGACCGTGTAGGTGTCCTCTGTTGCCACGTTACAGTACCCTAAATATGTATGTATGAATATAGCCCAGATTCTCATGGGTCTATGTAGTCTTGACATTGACTAGGCCTCCGCTGGCCCTCACCCAAATATCCTACTCTATTGGATCAGTACTAGAGATGCCATTCTAGGGGTCAGTTGTTGTTGTTGGACTGTTGTGTTATGTAGTCCTGCTGTGTTAAAAAATGGCGAAGGCGTTGATACGTCTCTTATCTTTGGAGCGCGGATGCAGATTTCTCCTTTGTTAGACATGCCCTGATCCTGCGCCGCCCAGCCTCCGGGATGTGGGCCATACATGGCTGTGTAGTGTCTTTGGAACTGCATACGCTTGTTGCTTGTATGTCAATAGTGCTCATGTCACTATGCTTTGTGCCCCGCTTTTTCTGAGACTTCGCTACAATAAACACATGTTTTAAAAAAAAAGTTATACAGAGTTACCATTTTTGAGACCTGTGTGTGTAGCTGTTGCTCTTGGTTTGACTCATTTAGAATATAATTTCTAGAATGTCTGAATCACTGATGCGTTGCATTCTGTAATTTCCAATAAACCCTGTAGTCCTTTGTCGACTTAAGTTGCACCTCTAGGTACGTGACTTACAACCTTTGGGTGTATTATTGCTTTTGGATCTTGACCAAACTGATTTACGCTTGGGTTTGACCATGTGTGAGAACAGTAAACAAAAAATATTAAATATTGCCTAGGGTGGTTAAGTAGCTTAGATAATTGAAAGCATCTCATCCATCGCTTTCTTTGTTTCTTGTACTCCAATGTCTATAAACTGAAGCGCCGCGTGTATGCTCGGTGAGTCACGTGATGATGAATGTATCCTAGCTGGGTTGCATTTTTTTACATGCATGCAGATACACGTAAAGACCGCGATTCTGAGTCAGTGGATGCTTGTGTATTGTTTTCAGTTTCTAGCTGCACACCATTCAGGACCTTATTTGTTCGCATTGTATCTTCTTGAAACAGGGGGGGGGGGGTTCTCGGCCAGTGAAGTGCATCCTCACTGTCAAATACCTGCGGCGATGTAGTGGCATTCCTACAGTTATCACTGTTGGAATGTCACCGAATACTACTTGCAGATGTGGTTATATTGAAAGTAGAATTCCCTTACTTGAAGAGTCATTCCCTTACTTGAAGAGTCAGTTTTGTTTTGTGAAGTCGCTAGAATTAGAAAGTGCCCTCCAATGAGGTTTTGGCTGTATCTGCACAATAAGATGATATACCCCCAGAAAACCTACAAGTGTATACCCAACTAACACAAAGGGCATGACAGACATCGGAATACTGTGCCACAGCAGCCCATAGCTGTCTGCCTTTTGATTATTAAAGGTAAGGAGACCTACGTATTTAATGTGTGGTCTGGTTGGTGTTGCTGGTTTCACATTTAAGTGAGCATGCTGTGTCACAGACCTTACTTCTGACCAGGAGGGCTATCCTCCAGCCCCTACTGGGACACTAATCAAATGTCCCTGCTTTTTAACTGCTATGTTCAGAATAACGACTTTCTCTGATTGTTTTCAAAACCTAGGATCTTTTATACAGACAAACAAAAATGAGGTATTGATTCCAAACAAACAAGTTGTAGTTTTAAGGGTTCTTTCAAATGAAGCATTCCATGACAATTACCTTAACGACGTGGGGTCAAAATATTAAATAGAGAGTGGGGACATACAGACGTTACTCTTGTTCACACACGGTTAAATGAATGATTGATCTGTTCTGAATTACTGTACTCCAGTTTGTAGCATTCATGCTTTTGATCAGTCTTATGAAAGGTTCAGAGTGTCGAATATTTAGATGCTTATTTTAAGAGTCTTTTCTGAAGCAAGACTACATCACCTTTGATGTCTCAATAAAAAAGCTACATCATTTGTTTCTCTTCAGTCTTATGACCTGACGAAAGGAGCATTGTGGATTTAATACTTTCGAACATGTAACTAAAGAGCAAGCACTCTGAAACATGCACTCAGTCATTTTATGGTATTTGTAACTACGGGGCAGACAGTGGGAGCTAACCATAAATACTTGATAGGCTACTAAGACAACGCAAAAAACGTTGCCCCCTTCTCCTCTAGGAGGATTTCCTCTGGCCCTCGCACCCATGTGAAAGTCTCTGGTCATGTGAAAGTTACTAGCCCGTCTGTGGGCTATGCTACAAGGACTGATCTGCATGGAGACTGCTCCAGGACGTCCAAAGAACCGAGGTGGGTGATTTGTCTGCCCCCACCCTAAACTTGGTACTTATGAGTCGGAGAATACAATGGTGTAGCTACAAATCTTAATTCTACATTGAACGAAAAGGTAACAGAAATGGTAGTGCTAATTAGAGCTATCAGTAGAACTCCCTCAGGAAGTGGGAGGAGTTAATTGATTGCCACATGTTTTCCCCGACTGGTATCTATAGAGAAAAGGAATGACAACCAAACTGTTTTCAACAAGTACAAATAAATATGAATCCCTGTTCTTTTCTGTTAGCCCCATGTTTGGGGGTTGTGTCAAGTCCAGGATATACATCCTCACCCACCTAGTGTGTCATGCTCATCATAAGGCTCTCCATCTAGCATTGAAAATTTAACTTGTGAAGTGTAAATTCTTTGCATTACCATGTTCTTCTGTATGCGGTCAACCCGAACTGTAAACTGTCCTGGTACTTGCTGTGTCATGCTAGTACCTCCACAGCAAATGAAAAATATCACTGTGTGCCTAAAATGTTTACTCATGTCTCACTTTTCGCATGATTTAAACTCTATATAAAGGTTCCAACAAGAGCATACATGTCTAACAATGCATAATTCTGGCAACATTATGCTGAGTCCCGGCTGGCTATAAAACCTGGAGTGATGCATTATCATGTTTATCAGCAGGGTCAAGCTATTTTTTTTTTAAATAACAAGGCGTCTTCTAGTCGTAAGATCTATTCCAACAAGTGACAAGCTGCGCTCTCTCCCTCCCCTCCAGAAACTGAGATCTTTCAAGCCAGTCATATCCTTCCTCTAAAGTCTAAAGCAAAGGCATCGGATGCAAATAGGGTCACTCCATTTGCATCAGTTTTGAGGGTTTCCCCTGAGTGACCTAATCTCTGGCAGAGGGTTTCATGATTCTTGGCTTGAGCCCACCGCAAGATGATGCTGGACATGTTCAGGGGATCAACCTCGTTGGGGGTTCAGGGGGTGGTTTCACATTCTTGCACATGACGGCCACATCCAAGAAACTGCCAAATATAGGTACTCTGAGGGACCATCTTCCACTCCACTAAATAGTCTAATTACAATGTTGATGGTTACAACTTATAATGTAAGAGACTTAAATAACCCTGCAAAAATGGAATGCCTACTCAGAACTTGCATTGCTAAACACTGATGTGCGTCTTTCACAGGAGACCCCCTGATTCCCTCTGGCCATGCTCGCCGCTGATTCAAAAGCTACCCACCAAATATTTCTCCTCTTTTGGGAAGAGGACAGTAGAGTTTACAATTCTCGCAAGAGGAGGCTGTGGATTTGATTGTTTGGTGCAGCAGCGACTTTGGGAATGCAGAAAGTTTACCTTGCATGCCTTGGTACAGTAGACCTATGGAGATCTAGAAATCCACTATTTAAGGATTATTCCCACTGTTCAGCCATCCTTAAAGGCTACACACAGGTTCACTACGTGTTCCTACATAGACCTACTACCCATGATCCTTGAAGCCAATTAGAGGCTCAAGACCCTTTCTGACCATGGTACACTGTCCTGCATTTTGGAATTACCCACTTTAAAAAGCAGTCAAGGGCGCCCCTGGTGATTTAATGAGGTTTTATGAGACCAGTTGGTAGTCATTAACAAAAGTATTTACGAATTTTAACTCCTAATGAAAATGGTAAAAATAAGTGCTAGCACACTTTACGATGCAATGAATGCAGTCCTTGGAGGGCAGTTCATTGTGGAAGGTACCTGATTCCAGTAGATGAAAGAGGCTTGGACACTACAGTTGATGACACAGTTGAGGGAGGCTGAAGAATCCCATAAACAGTCTCCAAAGAGGTGGAGGTAGGTTGTGGTCCTGCAGGGATCCTGGAAGCCAATAGGGGAAAGTATTTTCTGACAAAACTAGATAGCAATTTCTATGAGCTGGGTAACAAACAAAGTAAGCAATTTGTGTATCTCCTAAGGGTAAGGCAGGTCAAAAGCCTCCTACTTGAGGTCAAAAATCGGAGTGTATATATTCCCACTGAAAGTTTCACAGAATAGTTTTAGAGAAAAGGTTACACATACTTAGGCTGAATCCACTTAGTTAGCACAATTGAATAAATCAGGCTTTATAATAGGCAGGCAGACAACAAAACTCTGGTTGCCGAATTTATTTTTGACAGGGTAGGTTCAAGTTGCTCCCGTCCCTTAAGGAGGATCTTGCAGAGAACCAGAAAGTGTTGGTTTAGGATAAACTGGACTAAATCAGAGGGCCTCAACATTTATAAATAACCGCCCCTATTACAATGGTCTCATTCTACAATCTGATAATGGGGGGGGGGAACTCTGACCGGGACCAGGTAGACTAATCAACGTAAACCGAGGAATACAATAGACACTGAAATTAACAGTTGGCACACTCTTTCCTGGTTCAGGCGTGTCACAGCTATTAAAATGTCTCTTCTAGCCAAGATACTCTATACCTTCCAAAATATGCAACTACGTATAAAAATGGAATAAAGAATGTTATTTATGATGTCTAGATCCTACAGATGGAGTAAAGAAGGCTCTGTAGATGGCAATGCTTGATTGGTGCCAGACATAGAGGTATAAGAGTGTCCAATCTCCTTAACTACAATTTTATGGCTCGCCTTCATTTCTTCGAACATGTGTTAAGAGGAACATTGATGAAATCAGGAGCATGATTGACCCTACTTTGAATGGGAGCTGTGCTCTCCATGGTCCCATAAATACCCAAAATGGACAGAAGGGCTAATTTATATACGTACACATCACAACCTAATCATTAGGGATACGGGATAGAATAGGGGTGAGGCGACGCCTGGCCATGTTCCCCTCCCGTTTATACCCCTATGTGGCAATAAAGAATGCTCTCCAGGCTAAGAGAGGTAGACTTCAATGGTGAGAAGGGGGAGCGGTTGTACAACTTTAAAAGGGGGGCAGGGTATGCTCAGACGTGAGTCCCTTGCTCACTTTGCCACTGGATTCAAGCAAGCCGGGCTGAGGATGGCTGGAATGCCAGAAACCGGTCCTCGGAAGCTTGTTTCCGGTCCAGGGAAGGCATGGCTTGGCAGTTCGGGCTGGACTGTTCCCATGAGGCACAGGGTCAGACTGATTTGCATATAGCCATGTCTGAACTGGGGTGGCAGAGTGGGCTAAAGAACGGTGATGGATCAAACCCAGATCTTTTGACTAGGTGTGAGTGTTTGATTGGTTTAGATGCTCCGTCCATCACCACCCCCTTTTGTACCGCTTTGGCCGCCATAAGTGTGGCAGGGTATGCTCAGACCTGAGTCCCTTGCTCACTTTGCCACTGGATTCAGTCAAACACTCACCCCCAGTCAACTGATCTGGGTTTAATCCATCACCATTCTTTAGCCCACTCAGCCACCCCATTTCAGACATGGCTATATGCAAATCAGTCTGACCCTGTGCCTCATGGGAACAGTCCAGCCCGAACTGCCAAGCAATGTCTTCCATGGACCGGAAACAAGCATCCTGGGACCGGTTTCGGATTCATAATCCTCATCAGCCAGGCTATCTTGTATCCAGTGGCCAAGTGAGCAAGGGACTCACGTCTGAGCATACTCTGCCACACTTGGGGCGAACAAAGCGATGCAAAAGGGGATGATGGACGGAGCGTCCTCAACTGACTTGACCCTGGTAAACTGCACCCATGCCGGGATGGCTGAGGGAGAGAGCTTGCCATCAGGCTAGATAGAGACCTATGGCAAGACATTATAACCAAAGCTATATTGGAAGTAGGGAGACTTTCTTGAAAATATGATCTTGGTGGCTCGCCTACCAAGTTGAAATCTAATTGGATCCCCTGGAGGCACACATGCATCCTTAACACACATTCTTTTGTCTGTCCTGCAGCTACAAACCTTTTTGCATTTGTTTCTAAAAACAATTGAAGGCATAACCGGGTCCCTACTGGTAAGATGCCGTGATTGTTCTGGTGGAGTCACCATCAGAAGAAATGTACCCCTTATATGGGAGAAAAGATAACATTATTGGCTGTGAAACGCAGCATCTCGCCAGAAACTGCCCTGCAAGATACTAAGCAACATTGCCAGTTTCCTTGACAGTTTTGTTCTGCTGTGATATTTATTATTCGTGTATGAAAAGAAAACATTTAAAATATTGTTCATGTCCCACAGAGCAGAGTAGGCTGGGTGAGGAGCTAAAAAAAGAGGCTAATGTCTCGAAGTTTTCGCACCATTGGATGATCGCCCACTTTTGAACCATCTATTGGAAGATGACCTGCTGATATGGCAGTGAGGAAATGTTTACTGATATGTAAGCATGGCCAATTCAGACAAGAAATCTAGTGCAGGTACCAGTTCTGACCGCACAGGATCAAGTGTTTCTCAGACACCATCCAACCCAACTTTACCAGGGTAATCTGTAATGCTTGTCTGTGTGTTCTGCCTCTGGCTTTGGTGATGAATTCTTCAGCTGCTCACAATAAGCCTAAAATCACCCAGCGTCCCCTGTAATACGCCATGGTATTCTACTGTCCTCTGGCACAATGTGATGAGCCGGGCCATCTGTGTTCCGTACAAGAAAGTTCCGAACAACAGGATTCCAGACTTGTAATTTCCTATTCAAAGTGATCATCACAACTTCTTCTTTTTTTTTTTCCTGACATGTCCCATTGATGAATGGTTAACAGTAGAAAAGCATCCCCTTTATTCTGCATCCAGCCCTGGAGAAGCACATCCACTGCCACTACAGCTGGGTCTGGTCACAATTTGTATCACCTGCCTATTTGATGATCCAGCCTGGATGCAAATATATCGGCTGAAAACAATCCCCATGCCTGACAAAGTGTGCTGAAAACTTCTGGATGCAGCTATAATATGGTCCAACCCTGCAGATGTCTACAATGTCAGCTCGTGTTCCTTGACTCAGGTGAGTACTCTGCTGTTACGTTATTCTCCAGGCTGAAGTGCCAACAATCCTTGGCTCTGTTATACAGGACCTTCAATCTGGTGCCACAGAGATGATTTATGGATTGAACTGACAACATATTGCCGTTGTTTAACAGAGCACAGCAGTGACCTTTCTTGGTCCAACATTTTACCGCAGAGGACTCCTCCAGGAGTTTCTTGCAGTTGATATGGAGCATGAGCTTCTTCTCAGGCCTTTCTCTCCTCCCATAGACAAGTCGCCACATCTTGCACACCAGCTGGTTTTGCTGGTATAGGATTCCATTCGAAGGTCTGGAACGGACCGGAAGATGGCTCTCCTGTTCCATGCTTTTAGTTGAGCTAGCCACCTCCTTCTAGGCCTCCCCGAGTAGGTACTACTTCTGAATAGGTGAGGCATTTTCCCAAATGAATGGATTTCAGTCTCTGGAGAGCCCAGTAGTGGAAATGACCTGTGAATATTGCCTGAATAGAGGAATAGGGCAGCCCCACTACTTTTGCATTCTGTCGATGGGTAGTCCTGGGGTTGGCTAGAATTCGTCTCCGTTTCTGGCTAATCACACAATCTTCCTCAATGAGAAACTATGGGGAGACTCTAAGTCAATTGCGAACTCATGAAAAGTTTCTTGTGAGGGCACCACCAGTGACTTCTCATTGATCAGGAGCTCTGTCTATCAAGCAGTAAGATTGCCATGGCTGGGTGTTTGGTCATCCTCCTCGAGCACTGTTTCATCAGTAGAGTGTCATCTAAGTACACTTTAAGTCGGATGCCCTGAGTTCTAAATATTTCTGGCACTGGTTTCAAGAGCCTCGTGAAACTCCACAGGGCCGAGGCTAGGCTGAAAGGGAGTTACTTGAACTCCATTGTCTGTTCCTTGTAGACAAATTGAAGGCATCTGCAATGTGTCTTTTTGAATTGGAATGGAAAGATATGCCTACCGTAGATCCAATCGTTCCATCCAGTCCCCTAGATGGTGTTCGCCCCGACTAAGTAAATACCTTCATTTTGCAGGGGGGCTGGGGTAAACCATCCACTCATTGAATTCCTTGAGTTTTATCAGGAACCACACCCTTTTGTCCTTCTTTACCACCAAAAGGAGTTCCTTGACAAAACTCCTTGGGGTGAGAGTTGATCTGATAACGATCCTTTCCCTTTAATGCCACCACATTTTGGCCTATCAGGAGTGCATCTGCTTCTGAGGACAGTGGCAGAGGTCAGTGAAGTTGTTTGGGGGAGCATAAAGTTGTATGTCAAACACATTCACGGTCTGCAAGATCCATGCATTGTTGATTAGAGGTTGCCAATTCTGTGTAAAGACGTCCACCTGCCCCCTATCTCTACACTGGAAAACCGGTTTGCCCAGCATGACAGGATGTTGGAATATTAGGAAGTCTGACTGCCTTCCTTTGTCATATCTAGGATTTGAATGAGTGTGCCTGCTAAATCCTGTAGTTTGCCCTGGCAGGTCCGGTGAATGCATTTTTTAGAGCCCGTGGCAGAATTTGGTAGCCATCTTGGGGTCCAATATGGTATTATGGCTACTTTGCTCTCCAGAGAGGGCTTTGGACATTCCACTCTGAGATGGTTACAAACTTCCTGCGAAGCTATGTGGGATGCCACTTTGATCACTGGTGAAGGTAAATATTTTTTATATTTTACTGTGGGAATGTCATTTCTGCGCAGCGTGTCCAACATGGACTTGAATACTGGTCAAATTCCCCTTTTAAAGTGCTCTGGGTTAGTGCGAAGCAAGAGATGGCCAGATGTACCTCAACTTGAGTGACTCCGGCGGTCAGCTGTCACAAAGGCTGGGAAGCATGTGGTCAGTCTGCACTTAGAGCGCAGCTGCCACTAGAGGACGCCTATCGCGTGTATGTGCGACCTCACACCTGACAAATTAAGCAGATCAGAGCAAGTAACCAGACTAGCCGGTCTCGCAGTTTGTTTGCTTTAACACTACAAGGAAAAATTCAGCTAAAAGTCATAGCAATCCTAGTGCAGCAAAGCAATACCAGTTGCATAAGAGAGGAAGGAATATATGCACTTAATCTGGTGGCGCTGCGAAGAAAGAGGGAGCACATGAAGTGGGAAGCCTATTTTAGGGATACAATGATGTCAATTGGAGGCAAATGTCCCCCCCCCCCCCCCCCCACCCTGAATATATTCTCTATTCATGGTATTGTTAGAAGGCAGTGAATGTGTTCTACTGATTTAGAGGATCTGAACAACCCCATACAAGACAGTATGAGTTCATGCGCTATATATAAATACCGTGATAACTTAATGTACATCCTTGAGGTCTGTGCTCTACGGATGTATGACGTTACAACGCATGCATTTACATCGCATGCCTTTACAACGCAATTATTACAACGCAGTCCATTACAACGCATAGTGCTTTGGGGCGCTGAATAGTGAATAGTTTAATTTACTTTTCCAACTCCGGTCCCCGTGGACACTAGGGAAGGTTATTGGATAGTAAATTAACCTATTCCCTATCCTAGAGCGCCCCCCAGAGCAATGCGTTGTAATAGTTTGCGTTGTAATGGTTGCGTTGTAAAGGCTCTGCGATGTAAAAGTTGCATTGTAAGTGTTGTTCACCGTGCTCTACCAATCTCCCTTCAGCTTGGCATGCTCTGAGTTGGATGTTCTTCATATTCATATTCTTGTAAAGCACCCATGTGTTGAACTCATCATGGCGATGGCCTGGAACATTTAGTTTACTTTTTTCCGTACCACAAATTCCTCAAAAGCCCATTGTGTTTAACTACTTAATATCTGCACTTGCTTGTTCTTTGGGTCTGCTAATATGCTCAAATGGGGGTAATATGAAAATACTTATGCAGAGCCTGGGCAGTTAGTAAGAACTAGTCATCTGATGTTCGCTTCTTTCAACTAAATAAGTGACTGGCCATCACAGGCCTTACCTGTGTCAGCATTGAAGTCCTTAGACGTCCTTCTATTGATAGACTTTGTCAGTGCCTTTTCCCCTAGACTTGAAGGTTTTGAAATTTCAATTCTCCTTTTGTATGATTCTTGTGAAACTGCCTAGAAGTGTTTGTTAGACTTCTAATTGAGCCTGCTTGGTAAGTAGCCCGCGACATGCCCTCCTTTTTTCAATTTTTTTTATTTGATAACTTTTTGTTAGTATTTACAAAAATACAAGTGCATTTAAATTGTGTGTGCCTCAAAAACAGTGAGTGCACATATAACATGGATGTAGGCATAAATGCTAAACTAAATCTCTTGCCGCATTGTAGACAGGTCAATAAAACCCTGTAAGACTCTCATATCAGTCCTGGAATGTGTCATCCACGTGTCCAAAATCTTTTTATATTTATATATATATATATATATATATATATATATATATATATATATATATTATATACACAATGCAATAAAATATAGTAAATAAATAATACAAGCATCAGAAGGTGAATTTTACAGATCACATTGTGTAATCGCAAACAACCAACCTTGTTTACCCCCACCCCCTCCCCCGACACCACATACACAGCACCCATTGTTTAGGAGACTCAGCACCCCAATGTAGTCCTCCAAACAGCACGTCTGCATTTCCTTTCTTCTTCAAGGAACGTCCTGTCTTCTCCTCCCACTGCTATCTATTAGCTCGAACATGTAGCACTGCAGCCATTTACCGCATACATTGGGAAATTTTCTGGGGCAACCCCTACTGGCTTATGTTGTTTTTTTGGCCATCGTATACATGACCATTCACTGTTTCCACTCATCCCTGGTAGGGCAATCCCGTGACCACCAGTGTCGGGCAATATCTTTTTTTGGCTACAATAATGTCAAGCCACAGAGAAGTAGCTGAGCTTGTTGAAGATCTATGAAGGAAGTGACTCTATTAGAGCCACCGTGTCACTCCCAACCACCTCTCACTCTTCCATACAAATGAAGAGTCGGTCAGACAGTAGGGAATACAAACCAAGTGTATTTTATTCAGGTACACTTGAGCGGAGTCCAGTCTGACCAGACTCCTGGGATTGCTGCAGAGGGACTGACTTAAGCCAACATAAAGAAACAGTATGTACATTTCTGAACCAGGAAAGTCCCGCCCATAATGGAATTCTACTAGCAGATGTAGCTAAAACAAAGAAGTACAGAAAGATTAGTTTCGACTCTGAGGCCGGGCACACTTTATCTCTATGCCAAGGTCGTTTTGTTCGTGTCTACCGCTAGACTAGTGGGAGAGAACCTCTATCAATGGGAAAGGAATGCGTTAATAAGAACAGTGTTTTCATTAGCAGAGCAAGGCCTAGAAACTGAACTTTCCACAGCCTGCCTCTCGATTCATGGAATACGCAGCTGACGACATGATTCAAAATGGCGACTAAACATAAAATGGTGCCACGAATGCTAACTTAACATGAGAACAAAGCCCAAACAAAATAGCAAAACATTTTCATTTCATCAGACCCTCCTTTTAGCATTCGTTAACCCATTTTAGATCGTGAAAGAAAACGGTGTAATATTCTGAGAAGCAAAAGGACATCAACACTCGGAGCAATCCATATACTCCGTATCGGGAAGCAAGGGATGATGTGGAACCAAACATGCCCTCGTCGATCTGCATCATGTCGTGAATGTCCATTTGGAACATGACTGCACCTCTAGTGTCATGAACTGCCATTTTCTGTTTAGGGGTGAGAACATTTATACAATAGGTGCAGCATGTTGGGAGACAGTGTACACAAGGGCAACATGTGAAGAAGATACCAGCAATCGCGGCTAGAAGCATGAGGATCTTTCAACCCCAAGACGTAAACATTCCAGAACCACCCTGATAGAGTCCGGGTACCATTTTCTTGGTGTATGTCAGATGAGTCTATGCAATTTCTCTATAGCAGCATACACATTGGGGGCGTGGTCAGGTATGTAAATGCAACAGCTATTGCTAATGACGCAACATGCCCCACCCCTATCTGCATGTTTGACGTCCAACACCATCCCGTTCTGAACGGTAACAAACCTCGTAGACTGAAGCTCAATAGAGATGTTTGTCAGTATACCAGCTGTTGTATTAATAACCCTTCAACAACCCTTGCAAACAGACACATTTTAAATCTATTTGACATGGGGCCCCAAAAGGGTATGAGACCCTTCATGGCATCCTCAAACTATTGTGAGGTGGTATCTGTCTGATCTATATCCTTTGTGTCAATGACCCTTATGACTCGGGGCAAGTAAATAATCCTACGCTGCAGCTGATAATCTTTGTTAATTTGGCGGAGCAACATACACTGAGGGAAGAAGAAAAGAGAACATCTGCCTGACCATCCCAGAGGAAGCCATACATAAGCTTGGGATCTACAGACAAAATAGACATTAAGGGGCAGAATCAAAGGCAAAGCATTAATCGTGCTGAGTGTGTAGGTGAAATTAAATTTACTCTCCCCCGCCTCTATTCCCCTGGACGCAGAAAGCAGCTGCTGAGCTGACCGCAGGCTCCGGTATTGGTTTGTCCTTAGTGACATTATGATCTTGGAAAGATTATAAATACTCGGAGGTGTTAAACTCCTGAAAATCTGCCGTTTCTATTTGAAGCCATGTGGTGTTCTTCACCTTTTTCATACAGGATTCTGGGGACAACTTACCAGAAATCCCCTGGCCTTCCTTTCTTATGGTGGTAAACCCATGTTGGAAACTTATATAGTCTACCACAGTGCAAGAATCGTCAGACGTTATGTCCTGAGTAGAGAGCTGGAAATAGTGGTGTACCATAACGAACAGTTCAAACCAACCCTCACAATTCCCAATGTATGACAATGGCATGGATGACAAATTATCACTTTTATGAGTAACTGCGGGGAGCAATCCACAAACACAACAATTAGTGGTATTGGACACATCATGAGCTTGGTGCAACATTTGTATAAAGACATTATCTGTGTAAGTCTTTCGGTGCTCTTTGTGAGGGGCCAAAGTAACAACAAGCATTGGCATAGCCAATAGGTCTCGCTTTTGGGACCTTATAAGTATTTAGTTATGCAGCACAATAGCCTTGGTGTAACAACATCAACTGTTGTATGGGTATACACATATAAGGTCCCAAAAGCGAGACCCATTGGCTATGCTGATGCTTGTTCTGTGTGAAAATGGTTCACATGGCAAGCTCCCAAGTGAAAAAGTGGTCCTCGCACTCAAAAATGGTCTGAGTTGTTAAGGTCACTATTTTACAATTAAGTGTAATATACAAATACCCATGGATTATGTCTTCAAACAGGATTAAAGCAGTCAATAGCTGGAAAAGAGGAAAGCATTACCTCTCTTCCACGTGCTAAATTTAATAATAGCCATTGTGCTGGCAAGAAAAATAATTTTCCTGGGTTGGCAGAGAAAGAGCCAATATGTGTCAGTAAATGCCATTAAGATTATTATATATGACTCTGGGTCAGATTCATTCAGAGATTGCACAGATATTACTATACAAGTCTTCAGCAGCCTGTACGTGGGTTTCTGCAAATTGGCCTAGGATGGCAGTGCGACTGCTTGTGGGTAATGGATTAACTGTCTGTCAGTCTGAAATTCATTCATTTCTCCTTATCATTCACAGAGCAGGTGTCTTGTCACTCAGAGAGCAGCATGTAGCCGCGTTCCATAAAGATGCCCGTGTCTACTCAAAGAAGTGGACCCAGGCGCACGGCAGCGATGCCAGATTGCATTTTTTTAAAATAACAGTCTTGTATCGAAGTCTGACCTTTCATACCTGACACCTAGGCAATCTCAATTAGGCTCTGTCAATGACGCTTGCATATGTATTTAAAAAGATAAAATATCTCAGAGTAGGAAAAGGGCTTTTTAGTTGCTCTGGATAAAAAACAGCCCATTAACCGCTAGGCGGGATAGGGAAAGGTGTGGATTGTGCTCGCACGCGGCAAGGAAGATATTGACGGGAATCAAGCAGACTGTGTATCAAGGAGCAGCTATCATCTCATTAGCTGGGGCAGTGTCAGAAACAGGAGCAGCTCACGTAGATTTTTATAAGCTAAATGCTATCAGCAGCGAAAGCTAGCCAATTGAAACATTTAAACGCTAATGGGAGCCTAAAGCAAACTAATCCCGTCTTTTACTAATAAGCAGCACAAGTGACGTGCCTAGACTGCCGTACTGCTAGAAAGGCTAAGTAAAAATAAAAACAAGGAGGAGCATAAGGCACAGAGACAGGGAGCAGTACACGGCATAGCAGTTAGTGCCTCGGGAGCACAACAATAAGAACAAGGCAGAGCTGGGAGGGGGGCTGGGCACGAAGGAAGGAGAAATGCCAGTCACGGCCGGAGGCCGGCCGTGGAAACAATGCAGCGCTGGGAGGGGGGCTGGGCAGAAATGCGAGTCACGGAGGAAGGAGAAATGCGAGTCACGGCCGGAGGCCGGCCGTGAAAACAATGCAGTGAAGTGTGAAGCAGTGGGCGGGGAGGCAGGAGCAAGCAAATGGTAAGGGGAGCCTTTGAAGAGCAAGGCAGGGGGATAGAAGCGTGGTCACGAGCACGTGCACTTCTACAAATCCGCATCGTGGGGGAGGAGAAATCCAAGTAAGGCTGTGTGCAGGGAGAGAGAGGGGAGGTGCTGGAGCTGGGGAACAGATGGCCGTGAAAGTTTATGGCCCAAAAGCGCGTGTCTGTGGGCACGTGAACTCGAAGAAAACCGCACCAAAAAACCCTTGGTTTGACGAGTATTTTGACCACTAGAATTCTCTCCATTTTCTATTCCTGCTGAATGGAAAAAAGGCGAGACCTAAAAATGTGTTCAGGGGGAATGGCCGTTGTACCAGTCAAGGAATGTACAGGATACTTCTCCTCTGGAAACCAAGATATTCCAAGTATCGCTACTAGTGCAATCACAACTATTACTGCAAAAACTATTTTACTCTTTGTAGACCAACACCGCGCTGGACGTGGTGGTGCAAATGGCTGTTCCTCCACATTAATAGGCTGACCAAACGGATTCATTATGAAGCAAGAAAGAGAATGCAGTAAAAATTGATAACCAAGGCAATTGTTCCCAGTGTCCGTCTTTGCCTCACTCGTATAGTTCTCTTGAGAACCGGCGGTGTAGCTTGCTCAGTCCTAACCTCTTGATGAATCCCACGTCGATCAGGATAATGTACCCCCTCCAAAGGAGCACATTCAGTCGATCCTGTCCAATGTCCGAACAGTGCACCAATCTTGCCTCTCCCTAAACTAACTTCGTTGGTACTACAGCAAAGTACACCCTAACTTGCACAGTCCATCCCTTACTAATCTGACTCCACCTTTGGTACACCGTCCTTCAGCCGAGGATGCACATTGTACCTGGTGACTCCAGGCACAGAAGGGTCAATGAAGAGGGGCTCTTTAATGGTTCGAATTTCTGGAGGGACCACTTCATTTAGTAAATCATTGTTCTCTGCATCAGATTGGGTCCATATAAGCTGCGCATCACCAAAAGGGATGAACTGAGATACCATCTCACCCTCAGCATCCCCATTGCCCTCCCTTACCCATTGGTCATAGAGCATGGGTATCCGGCGACAATGGCTGGAATGGATCCAATTCTTTCGGCCTGCAATCTTCATAGCAGTCAGAGTTGCAAGGAGAACCTGCTCGGGACTCCAAGCTCTTCTTTCTTCCGTGGGAAGTTACGCAGCAGAATCCAGTCTCCCGACAGGATATTGTGACCAGGCCCCTCTGGAAATGGGTGGGAGTGACTCGCGAATCTGTTGGTGAATAGAACACAAACTTTTAGTTAACTCGTACAGGTAATCTGTCAGCAAAGGGTACTCCATCTCTGAGAACCTGCGCAGCCAAGGGACGCCCCAGACATTTGCGGGGCATCCAAATACAACCTCGTAGGGTGACAATCCTGTTCTAGAGTGTGCTATAGTTCTCGTTGACAAAAGAGCTAAAGGCAAATAATCTGGCCACTGTAATTGTTGTCTCTTGAATTTTTGCTAATTTCAGCTTGAGTACCATTTTACTTTTCAACCAAACCTGCTGACTGGGGGTGATTCGCAGCATGACATTTCTGTTTATCTGCAGACCCTCGCAATCTAACTGTATAACCGTGGCATTGAAATGACTTCCGTTATTACTCTAGATCAAACTGGGCAAGCCGAAGCGAGGAAAGAACTCCTTCAGGATTACCTTTGCAGTCGCAATGGCAGTATTTTCTTTGGTGGGGTATGCCTCGTCCCATTTACTGAATGCACAAATAACCACCAACACATACTTCGAATTATTGACTGTCAATTTCGATATAGTCCATTTGAAGGACCTCGAAAGGCAAAGTGGGCGGTGCAAATTTGCCGGGTGGTGTAGGGGTACCATTACCAGAATTGTGCATTATGCACACCATACAGTATTTCACTAAATGCGCAGCAGTCTTTGGAATGTTATCATTCTGCCATACGGCGTCTAACAACTAACAAATATCCTTCGCACTGATATGAGCTGGCCCCTGAGCCATAGTGACTACAGGAAGAACATATGCATCTGGCAACATCCATCTCTGCTTCCCTGACTTGTCAATCCAACATCCCTCTTCATTCAGATTTGCTGTACTTTCTTGCAACACCGCTAATTCATCCACCGTGGCCACCCTCTATTTCCTTCACATTTCCTAGTGTATCCTCAAACATGGTGACCTCGGGCATCCACCTAGTGGGACCTCTACAAACATTATTTTCTTCTTGGGTCGTGCGGTTTCCTTAGCTGTCTGATCTGCAAAGGAGTTCCCCCTTACCCACGTCTTTAGTGAATTTCCTATGGGCATTGCACTTCACTATTGCCAATTCCTTAGGGAGTGTCAAAGCGGATAGAAACCTATATTTGAGAGGGCCGTGTGCAATTCTCGTCCGATGGGAAGTAAGGAACCCTCTCTCTGCCCAGAGCCGCCCAAATTTATGGGCAACTCCGAGGGCATACTGACTATCAGTATAAATATTGACAACTAGTCCCTCACTCAATTCACAGGCTCGAATAAGGGCGACGAGCTATGCAGCTTGGGCCAACTGATAGGGAACCCTTGAAGTCTCAACTACTGTGTGCAGTGTAGTAATAGCGAACAGAGCCGTTTTAGTGCCATCTGGTAACTTAAGGCAAAAGCCATTGATATATAGTTTTCCTTGAGGATCAGATAAGGGAACATCAGTCAGGTCTACTGGTCCCGTCGTCTCTTCTTCAGTCCGGAAGATACAATTATGTATGTCACTCTCCTCATCCTCAGAAGGGAGGAGTAGTAACATGGCTGGATTCAGAGTGGCACACCGTTTAATCGTAATGTGCTTCGTAAAGAGTGTTCGCTCATAACCTGTCAGACGTGCACTGGTGAGGTGCTGTGTCCTTGTCTTATTCAAAAGTGTATACACAGCATGGGGTACCATAACTGTGAGGTCAGTATCCAGTACTAGTCCAGCCGATTGTCTTATTGAGACAGCCACAGCTGCGACCGCTCTTAGCTCGGGAGGGTTCACGCGACGGGATCAAGCACAGCAGAGAAATAAGCACACAGTTGTTTATCCCCAAACTTTTGTGTTGAAACAGAGTGCAGAACCACCCATCTCATGGACTTCCAATACAAAGCATTTTGCGTAGTTAGGGGTACCAAGCACTGGAGCCGAGCAAAGTACAGTTTTTAATTGCTCAAAAGACTGCTGATACTCTGGCGTCCAAGGCAGGGGTTCATTCATATCTTTTAGTGTTAAAGCAAGCAGGGGCTTAATAAGCTGGGTAAAGCCAGGTATCCACTGCCTGCAATATGAAGTGATACGTATGAAAGCGCGCACCCCTTTCTGAGTTTGCGGAGCAGGCATTTTAACAATGGTACTGATGCGCTCAGGGGTCAATCTCCTACCCTCCTTTGACAGTAGGTGACCTCCTGCAGGGGTGTGGAATTTAATAAAATATCTACTTGTCCATGGGGCAGGTTGCTTCATAAATCTACTTGTCCTGTAACAAAATCCACTTGTCCCCGTTGTGCCATGTAATGCGACGACAAATTATGGAAACAATCTCATTATATAAGAGTTCTGAAATAGCTCTCTGATTATGCCAGGGCACCTTCCATAGTAGGGTTTGCATACTAGCAATTCCCTTATGTTGCCACGTTTCTGCAGATCTGCATACTGGGGCTGAAGTTTATGGTAAGCAACAGTTACATGATTGCCCTTTTGAGTCTGTGCAAACCTACTAACTTGCATGCTTTAAGGGGTTTCACAAACTCTTCTCTAATCTTTTCCCATACTGAGAGAGGCTGGAAATTTATTACTGACAATGGCAGACATAACACTTATTCCAGAGTTGGAGAAAAAGTGTTTGGAGGGAAAGTGAACTTGAAAATCTACATCTGCATATTTGCTCATTTTATTTTGAAGGCAACAAATCATCAATCTTGCTTTCAAGCTTCTGCAAATATGTTTCTAATCAGAGAGCATTCTGGGAGCAGTATACATAGCTTCATATTGCTAAAAATTGAAAACGTGTGTACACATTTTTATACTGGAACCACTGTGAGTAGTGCAGTCAGAGCTTACAACATTTACTTTGAGTGCTCACCCTAATAATAAAGACTTCGCTTAAATGAACCATATATACAAGTTTGAACAGCTTTACAACCTGGACACAAATATTACCTCAACTGCAAGCAATGCCTTTCACTGATCCATAATGTAAACTGGCAACCAAAGGGTTTGTGCTGCAGGGGGTTGGGCCTCCTTGTCCAAAGGACAAAATACACATGAAAACTTGTTGCCCTTGACCCCAAACAATATGTCCTGGGCGTCTGGCTATAGGAATTCCACATCCCTGCTCCTGTCAACAATACTGAAATTTGGAAAGGGAGACTTTATGGCCATGTTGAGCAAATTGGAGCAACAATTTAACTGTACTGTCTCTGCAACCTTGTTCTGAATCCGAGCGATGAGCACATCATTGACATAGTGGAAATACAATAGATGTAGGGAGCGACAAGTAATCCAGCTGACTTTTCAATGCCTGACGCTGTATAGCCTTGTGAGCGTTACGGAATCTGAAACTTCTTCCAGCTAGTGTGGAACCGTACAGATATCTTCTATCAAGATGAATGGTATTACTGAAGAATGCATTTTTGAAGTCAATGACAGAAGAATTTAACAGAAGAAGGAATCATTGTCAAGAGTCGTAATGTCCGGGACCACCATGAGTCACTATTTCATTAATTTCACGCAAAACAATCACAAAACGATAAACGCCTTCGTGATACCTGGAGGCAGCCGAGGGTGTCCTTTTGAGGATGGGAAGAATATGGCTGTTACAAACATTAGCATTCGTCTCCTCAACCACTCCTTTCTCAATCAAATCTTGCACAATTTGTATGAAAGCTCGCTCACCTGCCTGCAGAATTTTATACTGGGGGATTCAGGGTAAAATAGCACCCTCCTTTACACGTATCTGAACAGACAATATCTGCCACAATCCCACATCTGTGTCGCCCGTTGCCCACAGTGTGGTTGGCACATCTTTAAATTCAGCAGGGACTGGCACATCTTTGGATAGACACTGCTTAACGCTCACCACATCAGGACCCATTGTTATATAAACACCTGCTGGGAAAGAAATATAAATCGTAGCATGCAATTTTGTTAACAAATCCAAACGCTGCAAATTCTCTCCACAATTGGAGGTCAACAAGAATGGCAAATCCACAGTGAAAGGAACAAAAGTTAACGCAAGGGGTTTCAAAATGGGGCTCACAACCGGTACACCAGAAAAACCTACCAAAACATTATTATGGCCAGACAGAGCTGCCACGGGGACCAAGGAACGATAAATCCAGCGGTTTCTTGCACCTATATCCAACAAAAATTCCATAGCCGAACCATACACATCCGCACTAACATACGGACCGCGTTGATCTACAGGTATCTGAACTGGTCCCTCAGTCTGTCCCTGGCTTACATAGCTGTTAGCCATTCCTTTCACCTTATCCGTATCATAATCGTCATGATAATACAGTCCACCCGAGCGTCATTAAGATAGTTCTGATCTGAACTATACTGAGAGGCCACCGCATTCTGTGTCCTGGCCACCAACTCCATGACCCTGTCCATGAGAACCTCATCTTCTAGGGACCGCGACCGTCTGCAACAACACCGGACACTCTGCTCCAGTGTCCATCCTCTTTACAGTACGCACACTGATTCGGTCCTAGAGGTGTAGTATTCTGCTAGTGTGTGGGAGCTGTCTGGCCATACCACCACGTCCTCTACCGTTTCCCCTGGAAGCCTGCTGCAACAACACTTTCATCTTCAAATCTTTATGCTTCTTTTCTGACCTCTCCATATCCTAATTTTCCATATGTTCCTAATACTGCACCATATTCAGAATAAAGGAAGGGGAAGATGTGGACCAGGGGCTTTCAGAAGCCTGCAATCGGGTCGCAATATCAGGAAGCAAATTAGAAACAAAACTATTAACAAACAGTCGCACACCACCTTCAATCGACAAGTCCTGTCCACTATAATCTAGAAACACACCATCAAACCGAGTGGAATAATCGGACACCCTCCTCTTTCTTCTGGCGACAAGCCAATAATTTGTCCCAATCAACCTTCCTCAGAGTGATGAGAATGCATTTACGTTATGATATGACCGGGCAAAGCAAGTATTTCTGCTCTAGGCTTATCACCTAGCTTTTGTTCCTGATCCCATACGTTCATTTGATCCCAGGTACCACCCAAATCACGTGATCCCGCTTGTGCACTTGTCTCCAAATATCAACCAGAACTAGCAGACCAAAACACATTTCAACATCAGCAAGGGTCATTACAGTTGAAGAGGCTGCTTCAGTCAGCTCCTTATAATAAGGAGTAGGATTGTTCCTAGGGTCAGGTAACTTTGTCTTAAGAGACAAAACCTCACACCTCTTCCATGGAGTATAAACCCATTGTTCTTGAAAACGGGCCTCTACCCATGGCCTAGTCACATTATCATGTTGATCCCTTAGCTCTGGTATCTCAGGATGGTATATAGGATGTACCTCCCTCATCAGGAACCGCGGTACCGGGGGGAGGCTCTTCTCCAGTAGCCTTCCCTGAAAAGCAACCAATGTTGCAACTTTACCAAAGACATGAGCAGGCTCCATATCCGTATCACACATTATCCCTAATATCGTATAGGATTTGCGGTGCTGCACCCTTGAAATACTGCTCCCAAAGACCGCTCAGAGTATCCGACATGTGCTTAAGGGCATGTTGCTGTGCAAAAGGTTCATAATCTTTCATCACACTCCACATGTCTTCCACACTGTAAATGGGGTTACGAGCCCACTGCGCAGCCTGATTATCCATCACCGGTTTCTCTGCATCTCCCACATCAGATCAGATCAATGTCCGCCCTATGTGCTCCTTACATTTCGTCCAATCCCTATCTTCAGGGCCGCGCACTGGTGTCTCACTATTCAGTAATGTCGGGGAATGGGGCAACACAGTGGGGGTGACAACAGAGGGAGCATGCACGAACGTCTTTGTCTGTTGCATCGTGGGTACAAGAGCTAGAGAGAAAGACGCAGAAGCAATAGGCTTTGCAGGAGTACTAACAGTCACAGTTGCCACAGACGGCGAGGGCAAGGAAAGGACAGGAGGTGCTGTGGCCAAGGCAGTCTGATCAACAGTAAGAAGCAGAAACTGCAGAGGCAGACGATCCGGGTAGCTGGGCCTGTGGGGGAAGAGCAGGATATAGCCTCTGCGGGGCATGTGGAGGTGGTGGTTGAGTATCTAACAATTGCTCCACAAACTTATCATTTTCATCTTGGGCCACGTATGATTTATCAATCTGTAAACAGAATCTGCTATCTTCACGTTCTATCTGTATCTCCTGCTTCTCTTTATCATGCGCTACAGCTTTCTGAGTCAAAATGTGCATACTCCCTTTCCGGGCCACTTTCTCTGCCTTCATTCGCCTCTGTTTCACCTCATTTTGCCATGTTCTGAGGGAATCAAACATAGACTGCCTACTTCTTGCAAACAAAGAAAAACCAAAGGGGGTGATGGATGGAGCGTTGACAATACAAACACTCCTCCCCAGTCAACTGATCTGGGTTTAATCCATCACCGTTCTTTAGCTCACTCCGCCACCCCAGTTCAGACATGGCCATATGCAAATCAATCTGACCCTGTGCCTCATGGGAACTGTCCAGCCCGAATTGCCAAGCCATGTCTTACCTGGACCGGAATCAAGCTTCCCAGGACCCGAAGATGGCCCTGACCTCCTCACCTGTTCCCGGGCGGGGATGGGTCACCCGATGGAGTCTCTGTTCAGGTGCCAACTGCAGGAAGTGACCCGATTAGGGCCACCTGGGTCACTCGCAACCACCACTCAGCCTTCCATACAAATGAAGAGTCGGTCAGACGGAGAATACAAACTATGTATATTTTATTCAGGTACAATAGAGCGGAGTCCAGTCTGCCCAGCCTCCTGGGATTGCTGCAGAGGGACTGACTTCAGCCAACATAAAGATATATTATGTACATTTCTGAACCAGGAAAGTCCCGCCCATAGTGGAATTCTACTAGCAGGTGCAGCTAAAACAAAGCAGTAAAGAAAGAAGAGCTTAGACTCTGAGGCAGGGCACACATTATCTCTAAGCCAAGGTCGTTTTGTTCGTGCCTACCGCTAGACTAGTGGGAGAAAACCTCGATCTATGGGAAAGGAATGCGTTAATAAGAACAGTGTATTCATTAGCAGAGCAAGGCCTTTGAGAAACTGAACTTTCCACAGCCTGCTTCTCGAGTCAGGGAATACGCAGCTGACGACATGATTCAAAATGTCAGCTAAACATAAAATGGTGCAGCGAATGCTAACTTAACATGAGAACAAAGCACAAACAAAATAGCAAAACACTTTCATTTTATTATCTACATCATTGGGGAACCCCAGGATAAGGAATTTGGGATCTAACGGAAGTTGGACCACAGTGATATCCACCTAATACTCCCGAATCCAAGGACTGCTCCAGATCGTGTGAGAAAAGGAACCTGTGGCCCCGACATCTCAGACACTGCGGTGTCTGTGCCCTTCCCATGTTGACGACGTCTGTCATAGTACACTCTGTGAAGTATTTTAAATTGGACTAGACCCAGGCAGGGTTTAATTGCTACCTCTCTTGGGTGCATCAGAGCTACCTCCCAGTCTGTTCTCCTTTTCTCATACACCTCCTTCCTTCTCATTTATCCCATAGCTTACAGAAGGTGTCTGGCATGTTGTTATGAGGGTCTATTAGGTCGGAGAAATCGCTCCCTTCCCTAGCAGCTCCGTTAGGATTCGGCCCTCAAGGGGGCTGTATCCCGGGATACTCTCCCCAGGAAGTCTCTCGGCATGCTATGCATATCATATTTGTGCATATGTTAGGAGCTGGTTGGCGTTCATCCAATAAACTAGTTGGAGCGAAGCAAACGGCATAATGTCTCCATCCTCGAGCAGGCCTCCCACTTAAGATATGCCAAGTAAGTCCCAGTCCTGTAGTTTCTGCATTTCAGGGAGCTGTTTCCCCTCCCACAAAGGTGTTTCTCTAGTGGTTCTTCCATGCTACCATATCTATTTTATCGCCCTTTCCCACACAGCAAGTGCGACCTGTGTGGCTGGGAGGAGCCGCCCTGCCTCCTCCATATATACATAGTGGAGACCAGACCTCTCCCTCCATTGTGCCTGTTCTATCCTGAAAGTTGAATGGTCCCACTGGGCAAATAACCTATTGTTAATGAAGTGGACAACCAAATAATTTGCCCGTATATGTCTGGCAGGGCCAGTCCGCCGTTGTATTGGTTATGCTGTAGGGATTTGAAGGCGATCCTGGGGTGTCCACCCTCCCAGAGTAGCTTTCGCATGTCTCTCTTGATCATTTGGAATTTCTCGGGAGAGATTCTATAGTAGTTATTTTTTAGGATTTGGAGCAGTTTGGGTAAAGAAATCATCTTAAACATAGCTGCCCTCCCCCATCAGTGTGAGGGGCAGCCATTTCCATTTCTTCCCAACAGGATCTAATCACACTTCCGAGGTTCCGAATATAGCAGGATTACTTTCTAGTGTCATGAATTTACCCAAGTACTTGAACCCGAGGGTGGTGTGTGTCAGACGTCTGTGACAGGAAAAGCACTGATTTATCCTAGTTAATACAGTAGCCAGAATAACTCTCATACTCCAATAGTTGAAAGGCTGCGAGGAGAGCCAAGGATGGGTCAGTCAAGTATAGAAGGATGTCACCCGCTTAAAGTGAGATTTTCTCTTCTGTAGCGGCCTCACCCATGAGCGGAAAGCCACGGATTCTGGGATGATCCTGGCCTGCACAGGCTAAGGACTCTGTTGTCAGGGCAAAGAGGAGAGCGGACCAGGGACAGCGCTGTCTTGTAACTCTACTGATGCGAAACCCATTAGTTACTGCTCCATTGGCCCGCTCCGTCGCCACTTGGGCCTGGTATAACAACTTGACCCATGTCCTATAGCTGGGACCAAACCCAAATTTAACCAGGGTACTATCAAGGAAGGGCCATTGTACTGCATCACACGCCTTTTCAGCATCAAGTGCGAGGAAGACTTGGGGGTCGGGCTCTCCCAATTTTTTTTCAGCCAGATACGGACTCTCCGTAGATTGTATCAGGTGCATCTCCCAGGCATAAACTTCAGTTGGTCTCTGTGAATCAGGTGCGTTATGACTTGTAACAGTGACGCCAAGATTGTGGCCAGATCTTTAACCTCGATATTAAGTAAGGAAATCAGGCGGTATGAACTGCAGCAATCTTTTGGGTCTGCCATCTTTAGATCTGGAGGGAGAATGCCCCATTCGCTTGCTTCGAGAAACCTATTCAAGAGATGGAGTCTCAGTAGGCCAGAGGATCATTTATAGAATTCATATGGAATCTCATTAGATCCCAGGGTCTATTTAGCTTCAAGCTTGGTTATAGCAGCTTGGGACGTCTTGCTGGGTAATCTCTGCGTCAAAAGCTGCTCTCGCCTCTGCATCTAGTACTGGCATGGTTATAGACTCCACGAAATGGTCATTGTGGGTCTGAGTTTGTAGCGGTCAGGCCCTATAAAAGTCCTCGTAGTAGCATGCAAAGGCTTCTGCTATAGCTGCGTCCAACTCTACTCGATCGCCCTCAAGGACTCTGACCTGATGCACCCTTCTAGCTTACGCTTCCTCCTACCCAACCAAGCAAGGAGTTTACCTGCTTTGTCTCCAGTTTCATAAAGGGTGTGCAGGGAGGCCAGCATTTGAGTCGTGGTCCCTTCTTGGGCCAAGGTCTTCTATTCCTCTCGAAGGAGGATTAACTGTCTAAGGGTGGAGAGGGGTCTGGCTCTGGGCCAAGGTTCCCCTCCATCTCAAACAGCTTGCTCTCTGTCTCTTCCAGGGATGCCATTAGTCTTTTTCTTGTGGGCTGTGAGGTTTTGGGCACTGTGTCGGATGACTGTTTGACATGCCTCCCCAAAGTGTTATTTTGGAGGTGACTGAGTTCTCATTTTCTTGAAAATACAGTTCAAAATCTAACTTCAGACTGAGTGCCACCTCCCGGTCCCTCCAATCGCACGCGTTCAGTTTCCAGCCCAGTTTCACCAACAGAGGGAAGTGATCCGAGAAGCCCCAGGCCAAGTATTCCCCCTATTGGATTGTACCCACCTCTCCTGCTGGGGCAAACATACAGTCTATATGTGAAAGCACTTAATGGGCCTCTGAGAAATAGGTGTATTCTTGCTCAGAGGGATGGGCGCGCCGCCACGGTCCAAGCGGCTCAGTGTATCTACAAAAAGGGAGGGGGGGGGTGCATAACAGTCCCCCAGGAGCACCAGTCCCCCAGGAGCATGACCTATCGATCTTGGTTGTCATTACATAATTGAAATCTCCTCCTGTGATATGGAATGGTGAATCCGCTTCCAACAATTCAGCCAGCTTTTCCAGTGTGGGGGTGCTGTAGCCGGGGCGGTGCATAAACACTGATCAGCGTGACATCTGTTCTGCTCCAAAAACCCCAAACACCCACATATCTCCCCAACGGTTCCATCCACAGTTTCATTATTCGAACAGGTGGGCCTTTTCTAATCAGGATAGCTATGCCCCTGGACTCAGAGGTGTATCGTTTGTGGGCAGTTGTAGTGTAGGCACCTGTCCCAAGGAATTTTTTAAGATGGGTCTCTTGTAGAAGTATCACATCTGGGTAAGATGTATAATATATTGGGCTACCAGACCCCTCTTAAACTTGTCTCCAAGACCATTCACATTCAATAATAAGATCAAAAGGGTCTTTGTATCCACCTGTGATGTAACCATCATGTGCAGGACAATACAAGAGGAAAATGCTCTCCCTTATTAACTGATGGGCAATGTGGTGCATGTTGCCTTCGCTGGGGCTGGTCATAAACTGCTGTGTGTTGCCGTGCCTGGAACTGATCCCTCCAGAACCCCCTGAACATGTGACCCCCTCTAAAACACTATAACATAACAGCCACTCTACAGAGAATCTGAGAGGTCTGTAGCCCCCCCCCCCCTTAAGTCCCCTAACAATCGCTCACTCAGTCAAAGCCAACCACCCATGGAAGCGGTGGTATCAGACAAGGGAACAATGGACCAGTCTGTGGTCATGAAGTCTTTCTCAAAGCATGTTACCATCGTCTGCCATTGCCCGAAGTTTTGATGCCACACCCATGACTAGTTAACTGCTGTCAGAACAGATGCAGTGCCGTCCGGCTCTTTTTCTAGGCGTGCTATGGCAACCATAAGGGAATGAGGAGTCTCCGATTCAGTCTTCTCCTCATCTCCCATGTTAATGATAGTGAAACTTATAAAGCGCAGGAATACCCTGAGGTGTCTTGGCGCTGGACCAGAGTAATACCTGAAGACGACGAAAGAAACAATGCGACTAGTGTGAGAATAGCCAGGTTTTTAATTGTTTTCTGAAGGAGAGGAGGGAGTTCAGCTCTCTCAAAGATGCAGGGAGAGCATTCCATAGTTTTGCTACACAATAGGCCGTGCTCCGACCTCCCCAGCTAGCAGTTCGGATCTTAGGAACCAGCATTAATCTGGCGTTTGTCGATCTTAACTGCCTGCCTGGGTGGTACCACGAGAAGAGATGTTTCAAAGGTACCTGTCCTGCCTCATTCAATGATTTATGGGCAAGGCAGAGTGCCTTAAACTTAGAATGTTGCACCACAGGCAACCAGTGGAGATTCAGTATCTCTTCTTTATTCGATTGGTACTTAGGGATTTTCAGTAGGAGCCTGGCTGCAGCGTTCTGCACCATCTGGAGCTTCTTTAGATGTTGTTTCTGTAACCCTTGGTATAAGCCGTTACAGTAGTCCAACATAGGCAACACCAAGGTGGTCACCACTGTTTTTCTAAGATCCTGAGGAAAAAATTGTAAGACCTTTTTAAGTTTCTTCAGCAGATAGGAGGCTGAAACTATAGCGTTAATTTGATGTGCATAAGTGAGACCGTTATCTATCAGAACTCCGAGGTTTATTGCCTTCATCACTGGTTCAGGAGTCTGTCCCAGTTCAGCCGGCCACCATAGCCCATCCCATTTTAGCTGTAGATTGCCCTCCTCCTGATCTGCTGTCCTGCTCTTTTTAGGGGCTGAAGCACCACCATTTTCCGAGTCCAAGGAGCACGCTGCTGATTGGAACATTCCTGCATGGCTCTAAATGGCCTGTACATGCCCATGGATGAGTAAGCGTTACAGTGGTTGAAAGGCTGCCATTATGAACAGGGGGAGAAGGCGGGCCGACCGCTGACTGCCATATTGCGACAAGATGAGGCCTCTCTGGCTATCCCTGCCATTCATTCCACGAGTGGTGAGGTCCTCACCCGCCCGCATTTCAATGCATAGTCTATTAATTTACATAGTTTTATCGGACCCTGTATACTCTGGAGACGATGGCCAGCACGGACAAGGTAGAGACTTTCCAGGAGGCCGTGCTCCTCCCCTGACTGTCGTACGAGGTCTGTGCACTGCTGGAGGGGGAGATCAGTAAGATTGAGATTGCACAGGCAATCCCCAAGCTACCCTACCACAAAGCTTCCGTGGAAGATCGCTTCCCTGTGGAGTTTTATAAATGGTTAGGGAAAAAGGTTGTCGACTTCCTCCATGCTGCCTTTCAGGAGACTGAGCAGGCCTGGTCCCTGGGCTCTCTCTCCAACAGGGCTGTGATAGCAGTCCTCCCCAAACCGAGGAGGGACCCCCTCTTGTGGGACAGTTATAGGCCCATATCTCTGCTAAATGGGGACCTCAAGATCCTCCCCAGTGTCCTAGCAGGTCGCCTCAGCAAAGTCATCCAGTCCCTGATACACCACACACAGGTGGGATTTGTCCTGAGACATACCTCCAGAAACCATCTTTGCACCCTTGCCCACTCCCTATGGGAGGCCAGGGACCTGCCCGTTGAGGCCTTGGCCCTCTCCCTCGGCTCCAAGAAAGTGTTCGATCGCATTGAATGGGGACATCTCTTCGCAGCCTTGAAACGTCTTGGACTGGGAGAATAGTTCATTGACATGGTTTGCTTGTTGTATGATTGGCCTAGGTTAACTGCGGGGGGGGTTCTATTTGACCCATTTCCGATCCAGAGGGGTACGCAACAGGTCTGCCTACTTTCGGCCCTTTTATTCCTGCTGGCGATGGAGCCAGTGGCCGCTACCATCCGCCAATCGCCTCCCCTAGCAGGGGTATCCATTAAGGGCAGAATGTCCAAAATCTATTTATACGTCGATTATTTCCTACTTACCGTAACAGATCTTTTTCCATTTCCCCTGAGTCCTATTAGAGATCACTGATGGCTTCGCAACCCTGTCTGGTTACTGTGTAAACCGGGAGTGAGGCTCTTCCACTATCGACCATAACCACAATATTGCAAATTTATGGTTACCCCTTCTGGTGGAAGTCGTCGCGCCTCAAATATCTGGGAATCTTGGTCAACCTTGGCCTGGATCGAATGGTTGCGGTCAGTCTTGTTCCCCATATTGTTCATACGAAACTGGACTTTGAGAAATAGTCCCATCTGGGCTCTCCATGGGGGCAGGGTGTAGGCAGTACAGATGCTCACACTGTCACGATTTGCATACGCTCTGGGCATGCTTCCTGTACTGGTGCCCTTGGCAACCTTATAGATGCACATATTTGTGCCTTTGTGTGGGGCTCCTGACTGCCTTGACTGGCGTCCGCTAAGCTCATAGTGCAACACTCGTGCTGGGGCCTCGGTCTTCCATTGGTGGACACTATGTCCTAGCTCTCCACCTCACAATTGGCGTATATGCTCCCCAAGATGCCAGACCCACCACAATGGGTTAACACAGAACGACTGCTGCTTTCCAGCATTCACAACCTCGACGTGTCCCCCCTCAGTCCTGTTCTTTCTATCACATGCTACAAGCTTTGCAAAAGGCCGGGCACACGCCTCTCCATTTTGATCCCTCATTTACAAGGGCGGGTGCCCCTATTGGGCAATGATTGCTTACATATTGGCCTTCCACTTGGAACCGTGGGGAGCGCCATGCATCCACTGTCTGGATCAGGTCCTGGGCGACAGCGGCCATAAACCATTCAGACAACTTAGTGAGGACTTAGGACTCCAGCCCCACCAGACATGGCAGCGCTTATAGCCTGTGGTGTTGTCTGGGAACCTGGGCCTGGACTCTACAGACCTCACCCGTGGTGGCATACCTCAGAACTTGGGGTTGTTTCAGGGGAGTGATGTTGGTAGTCCGCGCCATCTCTTCACACAGCCTTCCTCCACAGTCTCCGCATCACATGGCAGTCCTGTTTGAGGAAGATTGGTGTTGTGATAGATCAATAGTAAAAAAAAATCCAGAAGATCCAAGACTTAGTGAAGAGGTGTTTAATAGAGCATCCACCTTCTTGAAGATCAGCAATGTAACTGACAACTGGCTGATCTTCAAGATGTAACAAAACAAACCCATTCAAAGAGATACAAGCCAAGCAAAGAACATTGTACAGGAAACATTCTACATAGAATGAACTAGGAGAATTCCTCAGGAAATTCTCAAGTAATAAACATTCTGTTAATAACACAATACTACACATCCCCTCCCTTTTATAAAATGAAAGAAAAGAAGATGCACAAATAACTTATTTGTATAATACGAAATCATCAAATTTCCTAGGTATACATTTCTGTCTTTTAGACAAACGCTGAGCATCACTTCCATCAAAACATAGTTTGTGGAAATGAAGAAGGAACAACATTAGAATCATTAACTATATGATCAGTTATCTCACAACTTGTTCCTTTTTCTAAAACAACAGTATCACTTGAAAAATCAGGATCCAGAGACATACGATATTTAAAAATAGAAGGATCAACTTTAGCAATTTTTGAAATGTTCCACCAGGATCCATTATCCAAGAGAACAAAAGTTTTGCCAACTTTATAAATAACAAAAATATCTGAAAATTTGGACTGACCTTTTTTAACAAAAATAGGTAGTTTAATTTTGTCTTTGTCACCTACATGCAAATTTGACTTAATTGTTGAAGGAACAATATTATTCTAAAAAGAAGCATTATGTTTAGCCCTTTTATAAATGATACTCCTATCATTTTTTGATTTGACGTTTTCTACCCAAGAAAGAGAAATCTCTTGCTGAGGATTCCTGCCTTTAAACAAAAGAAAAGGCGAACATTTTGTAGAAGAATTTGGAGTACATAAGTAAGACCAAACTAAATTTGCTACATGGGTTTTAACATCAATGCGAGATTTAATAGCTAATTGTATTCCTTCAACTAAAACTTTATTAAATCTTTCCACAAGACCATTTATTTTAGGCGAATATAAAGCAGTCTTGACATGTTTAATGTTATTCTTTTTGATAAAAACATCGAACAAATGTGAAGTGAATTGTGTTCCATTATCAGACACTAGAGTTGATGGTAAACCTTCTCTTTTAAATATTTCTTTAAGAAATTCGATCACAGTAATAGTGTCAATTTGTGTAGACCATTTATATTCTACCCATTTTGAGAAATAATCAATAACAACAATAATGTACACTTTGTGTGATTGAATATCTTCATATGGGCCTAAAATATCAATCGCTATTTTATTCCATGGAATATCAGGAATCTCAACTTTTTCCAAATTCGAATGTAAAGGCTTCAAAACTTTATCCGAATTGGCACATAGAGAACACTTCTTGACAAAATGAACAATTTGATCATCCATATAAGGCCACCAAAAAATGTCCCTCACTTTTTTGATAGTGCTAGACTGCCCTAAATGACCTAAATGAGCAACAGAAATTATTTTTCGTCTAATAGACATCGGAGGAACACAACAATCACCTTTCAGAATTAAGTTATCATTACAAGTCAAATCATCTTTAACCTTCCAAAATACTGCAAGTTCCTTTGACAGATTTTTCTCAATTGGCCAACCATCCACAATGTATTTGCAGACTAAATTAAGATCTTCATCCAAATCCATAGCTTTAGACCACTCATCTTTTGTAATTAAATGTGACACAGAAAAGAACAACATTATCCACAGATGCTACCACACACTCATCAAAACTTTCAGAATGATTAACAAAATTTGTATTAGGCAATAACCTTGAGAAACAATCAGCTCTCGTATTTTGTGAGCCAGGAATGTAAATAATTTCAAAATTGTATTCATATAGTCTTGCGAGAATGCGCACCAACCTCGCAGATGCTTTTCCAACACCATTGTTAGATAACAAAGAGATTAAAGGTTTATGATCAGTCTTTATTTTAAAAGACTTTCCCCATAAGTAGGTTTTAAAATGTTCAACTGCCCATGAACAACCTAACGCCTCTCTTTCAATCATGGAGTATTTTGTTTCAGCTGCTGACAGTGATCTTGACGCAAAAGCATTAGTTACTTCTTTATCACTTTTAACCTGACTTAAAACAGCACCAAGTCCAGTGGCACTCGCATCCACAGTAATCACGTTTGATGCATTAGGAGAAAAAGGAGAAAGAGGTTTGCAATGAATTATTGCAGATTTGATAGCAGACCCAGATCTAGAATGTTCATCGGTCCATTCAAACTTTCATCCCTTTTTAAGAAGCAATCTTAAAGGTAAAACAATATCCGAAAATTTTTGAACAAACCTCGAGTAATATTCACAAAGACCTAAAAAATGATTTAAGTTGATCTTTATCGTTAGGTTCATTCATGTGTTTGATGGAAGAAAGAAGGTCATTCTTCGGAAAAATACCTTGTGGATTGATCATGTATCCTAGATATTCAACCTCAGATGCAAAAAATGGGCACTTATCCTACCGAATAGTCATACCTCTAATCTAAAATAGATAATACCTTGTCAAGAGTTTCTCTGTGTTTTTCCACAGAATTTGAAAATACCAAAATATCCTGAAATGCAATTACATTTTCAGTGTTTTTAAATAATGAATACATCAGTTTTTGAAACACTGAGGCTGCAGATGAAAGCCCAAACGGCATCCTAATGTACCTGAATGTGCCGTCAGGAGTAATAAAGGTTGTGATGTCTCTTGAATCCTCAGTAAGTTCTACTTGATGGTACGCAGACTTTAGATCTATACTACTGAAAATGTTTGCCCCATCCAATTAAGCCAATAAATCTTGTATTTTGGGTAATGGATGACACTCCATGACAATTTGTTTGTTTACGGACCTCCAATCCGTGCACATCCTAAGCTCACCATTTTTTTTTTTTAACTAAAACTATGGGAGAAACCCATTCAGATGCATTAACAGGTTCAATTACACCTTCCTTACATCATTTTTTTATCATTTCAGATAATTCACCTCTAACAGATAATGGAACATTTCTTAGTTTATGGTTTGAAGGTACTGCATTCTTATTTTTTTTTTAGCACAATTTTGTGTGAAAATCCTTTAGCTTTTCCAAGTTCTCTTTTGAATACATCACTATGTTTATTAATAATGTCTGAAACAAGACTTCCATTTTCTCTGTTTTCCAGACTACTAACATGCAAATCTTCAACAAAGCACACTTGTACTTTGGCATTGGGACGTAAGGTGATGTCTAACTTTCCTTGGTGCTTCCAACCAAGTACTTGTAAACCATCTACAGCAACAAAGTTTGCCACGAATGGTTTTTTGCTTAAAAGTAATTTCAGTAACAAAAACCCAACATTTTAATTTCTTTACCACCAAATCCAAAAACACGAATATCATTCGGATACAAATGTTTGTTATCCCAAGACTTATAAAAGAAAGAGTAAGAAATAATTGTATAAGGAGACCCAGAGTCCACCATACTTCAATATCCCTACCTTCTACTGAAATAGTGCACATTGGAGGAATATATAATTCAGAGTCAATATCATCATCATTGGTAACTACTTGTCCTAATCTATGAACTTCTGTAACAGCAAGAATCTCATTTTCAAAATTAAATTCTGTAGGTGTTTCTTCTTGAGATTCTAATTCTGAAAGAACTGCCACTCTCCTATTAGATAGACAATCTGTGCCAAAATGACCAATTTTTTTACATTTAAAGCATTCCTTACCTCTAGCTTGGCATGGTTTGGATTGAAAAGAATGCGTTCTGGAACCACAACGATTGCATCTTTCTAGAATTAGTTTGTGACTTCACATTACTCTAAATAGTAGGTCCCTTAAAAACATTTTTGCTTTTAGCAAGAAATTGAGGTTTTGAATCCTTCACATTGACAGCAGCAACACCAGTAGTGATTTTTTCAACATTAATAGTATTGAAAGATATAATAAAACGTTCTACACTTTTTGCAATTCTTACTGTTTCTTCCAAAGTTGGATTACGTTGTCTAAGTAACTGCTCTTGAATCTTTTTATTGGAACAACGAATAATTAATTGATCACAAATGTATTTATCAACTTGGTCCCCAAAATCTCACTCAGCCGCCAAAACTCTAAGGCACTCAACATACGTATCAACTGGTTCATTAAGTAATTGATGTCTGGTGTAAAAATTATACCTTTCCATGACAATATGAGGTTGCTCAGTAAATCTCTTTTTTTAACCTATCAATGGCTTCTGAAAAACAATCATAATCACTATGATCCATTCCTGTAGGTGTAGGAGAAGGTGGCAAGTGTATAAACACATCCTCTGCATGACCGCCTAAAGTGTTTAATAAGATAGCTAGTTTTCTAGAAGGACTAAAACTTGCCCCATCAATTGCTAATAAATAGTGATCAAATATCCTATATACCATTTTTCCCATTTCATACCTGGCTGATTAGGTCCTGAATAAAAAGGAGGTGGTGGTGTACCACAAACAGTACTCATGGTGTATATAAATATATAAACAGTAACAAGATAAATAAATGCAGCACAAATCACATAAATGTGATAAAACACATTAATAGCGATAATGAGTAAATATTAGATTAATAAATTACCTTCACTGTTTGACCACCTCAAAATGAAAATAAATTGAAATATCTGCTAAACCAGAATAAATACTCGTTTAAATTGCCCACTAAAACAGTAAACAGATCGTGAATCCGTTACCAAGGTGATTAGAAAATAAATAAAATGGCCGCTGAAACGTGCTAAAACGTAATGATGTAAACAGCGTGATGACGGTATGCGCGTTGCACGTCACAAAATCTTGAAGGTGTGCGCATCACCGAAGCGTGCTGGAGTTTCAATGTGGAACTGTTGACACGAATCAAAGTTCTTGTGCGTCAGGATTCTATACTGTAGGTAAGCTCTGTGTTTAAAAGTCAACACGTTTAGCTCCCGTTACGAGATGCAAAGATCGCCGTCTCCCCGCAACTCCAGTCATCCACAAAAACATCAAATGTTACTGATCGCGTAGAGAAGATGACAGTCGAAAACACAGTAGCACAACGCAACTCACCGCAAAACAAGTAGATCAGCAGCAAAATCCAGTTGCGCTTCACACCCAATGCAAAATAGATCACCAGCTAAAGACACTTCTCATAGTCGATCTGTGCCTTTAAATTCAGTCAGCAGGCCAATTAGATTGAAACTTCCACAATATCTCGCGTCCAAATGTTAATCTTTGTGACGATGAGACAATCAAAATGAAGTTAAATCCAGATTCTTCATGCGGCAATTCCATAAACTTGTTGCAAGAATAGAGTACATCGCAGGGAAATTCATTCTTAATAAAAACATCGTTGAAAATATGTCCAATATTTCTTTACGAATATTCCTTAGAGGACAATCAAAAAAAATGTATAAAATTTCCCAAAAATGATCTGTGGATGCTCAGATCAAATTAAAAAAAATCCCAAAACGTCGCCAATATGTTGTGATAGATCAATAGTAAATAAAATCCAGAAGATCCAAGACTTAGTGAAGAGGTGTTTCAATAGAGCATCCACCTTCTTGAAGATCAGCAATGTAACTGACAACTGGCTGATCTTCAAGATGTAACAAAACAAACGCATTCAAAGAGATACAAGCTAAGCAAAGAACAATGTACAGGAAACATTCTACATAGAATGAACTAGGAGAATTCCTCAGGGAATTCTCAAGTAATAAACATTCTGTTAATAACACAATACTACAATTGGGCTGACTAACTGGAGGCTTTGGATAGGGGCAAACGAGAGGCACGGCTGCGGTTCTGTCTCTTCAGGACACTGCTTGAGTGGCACGTGACCCCAGTGAAACTGCACAGGGCAGGTTTGCTGCCACATGCGACTGCTGGCGATGCACAGACATCCTCTGGAACCTTGCGCACATCCTCTGTTTATACCTCTCGCTTTAGCCCTTCTGGGAGGCTATCTGGACTACATTGGGTAAATCCAAGACGCTCCAGTCAGCCTCCCCACTCTGATTCTCCTTCATGACATACAGCTCTGGCGACCTGTCAAATATGTATCCGCCGCCAGTGGCGCTCCCCTATGTCTCCATCGCAGGAGGACCAGACAGTGGCCCATGAACGTGTCATTTATAAACCGTCAGAAGTGTTTGGGCAGACATGGGCTCCTGTCCTCCGAGGCGAATTCTAACGCATCGGGCAGCTCATACCACAGAAAGCGGATAATGCTATCAGCTGGACTCCAGAGGGATGCCAGCCGTCCCCTCTCCCTTTCGTCTTCATCACACCCCCCCTGCATATTCCTCTCTTCTTTCTCTTCTCCTTTTCCCTACTCCTCTTTTTCGTCGTCTTAATATTCTCCCTTGCCCCGCCCTCCTTGATCTTGTTTTTCTCCCTCCCATTCCTCAATCTTTCTCTTCCCCGTCTATTTCCCCCCCCCCCCCTCCTCTGGCATACCCCGATCCACCACGGGCCCTGCCAGGTTTGGCGGATGTGCATGATTCCACCTCCTAGTCCTGGTGATGGCTCCTAGTCAGTAGCACAGGACCCATTTCCCCGTCCCCTCTTCTTTTGGTCGTACCCCACCACCCATCATCCTCCCCCCCTCCCCCCCGCCCCCCAACCCCCCATCCTTAGTGCGTGTACCCTATTCTGATGGTTCTCCTCCCTTTCCTTTGCGTTGTGGGCAATTGGAACTATTACTCATCGTGGTCTTTCATAATTGTAATTACTGTTTGTTGTGCACATTTTGTGATCTTCTCCCACCCCGCCCTCCCCCTATTTTTTGCCCCATTCCCTTTTAGTGCAAAAATTGCACTTTATGCTACTGTACTGTGCTTATTGTATTGTATTTTCTTATAACCTACTACTATATTTACAATTAAATATTGCACCACAAAAAAAATTACAGAAAAGTCGGGATATCCAGCCTCCATAAACACAGCTTTAGGTGCATGAAATTTAAGCTTTACGAATAATTTCTTGTCACGCAACTTCTCGTAGTGTTACGCGAGAAAGTTATAAATATTACCTATTCATGTGTCCCTTGTGTATTCCATTATTCTTCCGGAAGTGGGCGAATCATACTCCTGGCGTATATTATGTTAAAGCTACAAAAGACGGCACACACAACAATTTTTGTGTGAATGATATGTAGTCCTTAATGCAAAACATGTGTCTGGCATTGCAATTAAAGTTGTCAGTCTTGTCCAATAAGGTTAAACGTAACACTGAGCACTGCACAATAACTGAGAACTGTACTAAAATACATACATTATTAGGTCTCTGTATTCACCAAATGCAGCAATTTACTTTCCAGTATGTTATGGAGCGAACTTTCTAGTTTTTCATTATTTATTTGTATTGATAATAATAAACATGTTTATCACTTCCCGCTCTGAGGAGTGTATAAACTGCAGCGTTCCCCAAGGACGTCCAGGCCAACCGAAACCGCAAGGACTGACCATGCCAGTAGGTCTGGCTTTAAAGAAATGTTGTACGATAATTTGAAGTAATTACAAGTAAATAGCATGGGAATAGATATGTATTTGTGTGGAAGCGAAGATCCAGTGGCGTAACATAAGCCCCCGCGGGGCAGGGGTGCCATGAGCTCCAGGGGGCCCCCATCAGCAAAAGAGGTAAGTAGTGGACCGTGGAAGGGACCCCCGTACTTTGCGGGAGGGGGGGGCACACCTTTTGTTACATCACTGCAAAGAAATTTAGAATAAATTGGTGTAGGTTAAAAGGTCAGGTGACAGTTGCATTGTCAAGCCGGACCTCAAAAATCTGTGTGAATTAATGACTGCCGTCCTCATGTACTGCTGCCAGAGAAAAACATGAAATATTTAGTTATCTAAGAAACTTTAGTAGCATTCCAGTGTGGTGTGTGCCTTGAAAGTTCAAGCTTAGGCAGCGGGATAAATGAAAAAAATGATCTCAGCCGGGTGGAGGGCAACACCCTTTTTCTGCGGAAGCACATAACTTCTGCCCAATCAAAACATGTACTCCTAGCCCCCAATGTGTAGGCGGAGCCTAAACTTTTATGTATTAATGCTCACATAATTGTCTGGCGATGGCGCTGTCAAACCAGGCCACAAAAAGACCATGAGGAGAGGGCAAGAGGGGTGAGGGCTGTTGTACTGGTGTGACCTCAGAGCTGTGAGGTCACAGCAGTTTCGCTGCCCAGCCTTGCACTTATGTCGTAAATATATTGAGAGTTTTGCAGAGGACAAATATTGGTTCCTGCTCTGTCAGTATTTTGCTTGGGCTCTTCCCAGTCAGCTATCACAAGTCTTACTGCAGCATTTGCAGTTAACTAGGCGAGTATAATTTAGAACACAACCTTCTCTAACCAGCTTCAAGTCTCATCTAAAAGCTTATCTGTTCTTAATTCTGGAGAAAGAAAAGGGCAAACGGGCCTAATTGCTAGGAAATGTAGTCCTAACTAACTTTTTACTTCATTCATTCCTTCATACTCTGGTTTTAGAGAACCAATTGTTCAACTGGAAGAGCAATACATACTATGGATGGTCGAGGGTGTGTCTGCCTCTGAAATTGTTTGGTTTTCTGATTACCTGTAAGGCTATAAAAAACAAGCACTGGCATAGGCAACAGGTCTCGCTTTTGGGACCTTATAAGTATTTAGTTATGCAGCACAATATCCTTGGTGCAACAACATCCGCTGTTGCATGGCTAAACCTTGTACCTTAAATGTGTTTAGCCATGCAACAGTTGATGTTGTTGTCGTGTTCACCTTGAGGTAAATTAAATTGCTGTGTACAGTACATTTGCGCAATTGTGCATGTAGTCATGTATTCTAGCATTTTCATCGGAAATTTTTAATTCCACCATAGGCTAAAATATGAAGTGCTAAAACTGGAAGTGGTTCAAGAAGTTCTTGTGTGGCGTAGTTGCCTAAAGTTTTAGTAGATAGTTGCTGCACTGCATCAGCGTGCTTAAACCTAAACGGATTACCTCCGAAGGAAAAAGTATCAACGGGAAAGTTAGACCGGTGCGCTGGTATGAGCTAATGTATCGCTCAACAGGTCATTGGGGTGAAATGTCGAGGGCAACCTGTAGCTCACAGATTCTGGTCTCGGGGGGCCTGCACAGCCTATCAGCATTCCGATGTCGATGAAATGTGTTACACTCACAATATGGACGCGCTTAGAGACTGGTGCATACAGCATAAGTAGTCTGTATTACGAAGTGCCTCGGTGTGTTAGGACATGTCTCTCATTTCACAATACGTGAACGATTGAGGCTCAGACCTGCAAGCGTGTTAATGCTGAGGCAGCAGTTTGTGTGGGACGAAGTATACATAGAAATCGTGAGTGTAAGGGTGAGCACGAGGAGTTCCTACCCACGGTTTTCGAAGGTCAACACCAAAATAAAATGGTTTTTTTTTTGCCATTTTATAAAGTGCAAATCGATTTGCACAAGTTGCAATTACATAAGGTCCCAATCATCTTTTAGGCCCCGGGAAGTTAAGTGGTATGCCCAGAATCACAGGATGTGGAGTCAACGCCGAGACTGGAACCTTGTGCCGCCAATTTTTTTATTTATTTTTATCTGTTTTGTGTGTCACACACATTCGTAGGTGCGTGTTGAGAGCGTATTGCAGTTTGTGAGCAATTTTTAAAATGGCATGCTCCTCATAACGTAAGCATTTTTTGGACGTAGTAAATCAAATTTCTAATAGCATTCTGCAAATATTAAGTCTGCACCACAAGTTTGGCGATAATGTATCAAGATTTAAAATAGGTTTTGTAACTGATTTTTAGCATATTTAATATGCTCTATCAACAGATATATAAAAAATGTGAAATTTATCGCGCGCCATAAAAGAAATGTAACCACGCGGAACTTTAACCTTCATGCAAAATAATTCACCTGGATGAATAAGAAAAAGTGACACGACCATAACCACAGTGAACAAAGTCACACTTACCGAAAAGATAACGGACGCAATACTCACAAACCTATTCCCTCTGTGTATCCAGATGTTATGCGACATAATGGCACGTGCGACGGTATCAAATTCACAGTTCTGCACCCAAAGGAACGTACATTCACTCGCATAAATGTGTTGACACATGAATGGTGATTAATGGTAGTACATCTACATTTAAGGGTGTAAAATGTGATCACTCTTGGTTGGAGTACCTTCAGTGAACGAATGCACGCTTAAAAAGACACCAGTCTATAGAACATAAAATAATTCCAATTTATTGAAGAAAGGCGCTTGAAGACGCATGAAAAGCTCTGTATGAATGTGCATTTACATACTGTTCACCAGAACAATGTGCTTATTCAGCCACTGTTGCTCACAAATAAAATAAAATAATTGGAAATACAACTTCGCAAATAAAATTAAGGAAACATTGGGCCCAGGCCACAGCAATGCAAAAAACGGACTTTCGAAAAGTACCAGGAAGTTGAATCACGGTAATTTAAAACAAATAACTTCACAGATCGGTACTAAAATACTAACACGTTTCCGTAAAAGCTTGGGAACCCATGGTATGACACTATGAATTGTTCTGTGTGGATGTAGGTTACTGACCCAACAAATTGTTTGGGGTGTATAAAGATTTTTGTAAAGCTTTAAAACGTTTTTTTTTTCCTTTTTGTTCTTGTGAAAACATGTTTATTGATGTGTTTCAGCATTTAATGAGACATCTAATTTTTTCACTGGGTTAATTTTCAAATACAAATACAGTTCTTCTCGTTAGCATGTTTTGTAACCTAAACTCATGTTGAAAACGCCCTCTACTTACAGGTGTGCGATCACATAAACACACAAACAAATTCTACTTCTGATATACAGGTTGCCTATCATAATATACCATATGTTTCAAAGTGCGCTGTGTGCGTCCCTTCGGCTCCTCATAGACAGACCCACAGCTCGCACCTGGTGCTGACTTCTGAAGCTGGAAGGCGTCTTCGCAGGTGCACACTTTGTGCACCATAGACCGAGCCCCTGTCCCCTTGTCACATACACCGTTCCTAGACATGAGTAAAGCGGTTGAAGACCCTGGACTGCAGACCACTGTGAGGTTCCATGTGGTCACGTGCGGTTGTTGCAGTTGTCGACGCCAACCTAGGACTCCCCATAAAGTCTTGGTTTAATCGCGAAAGTAAAAGCGCAAGCTGAAAGTGTTACTGAGGAAGAGAGAGGGGTGGCGGGTTGGCACGGCCCTGAAAGTAACGCACGCGGGCACACAACTTTAAAAGTGAAAGCAGGCTGGCGAGTGGCAAATGGCAGCTGTGCACGTCGCGCGCGCTTGTGCGCGTTACAGCAAGCTGGTGGCCAAGCCTTTGCTAGCAGCACTTTTAAAACCCGCTTACAAAATGTCTCGCAGAGTAGCACATGCGCTGACTCGGCGAGACCTAAAAATAAATAACACGAATACTGAATTTGACTCAATGTGGTACGTTGCTTCCATGGCAGATTAGATATTGGATTAGAACCCTGGTGAAATTCGTGACCTGCCTCAGGTACTTTATTAATTCCTAGCACGCACTCTTGGGTTTGCTGCACTCGCATGTTTTTTCCCCCTTCACTTCCATGGCCTAGCTTCTTCATTCCAACCTTCTCGCCGTCCAGCTATGCATTCTATCCTCTGAAAGAGACTCACCTGCTGACTGCATCTTTTTTGGTGATTTAAATAAATCATGACTAATAGAATGTCTATCCACTTTCTCCTATATTGGATGGCATTCGGGCTGCTATACATAAACCTTGAGGTAAAGGACCATCTCACTGTAATGTTGACCGCAGCGTCATTCCCTTCTGCAAATCCGTAATATAATTGTATAATCAAAATTGAGTCCAGTATTGCATTTTTTTTTCGTGTATAACTTTTCTGTGACAAATTTGGAAGAACTGTCTAAAATACTTGTATGCCACCTCTTTCACTTTTAGGTTACTTATATTAGAAACTTGACATTATTTAAAAGCCAAGCTCTCCATACATTTTGCAACGGTAGCACAGATTTTCATAAGGAAGATCGTATTATTTTTCTTAATTCCTGCACGTTCAATAAGATTCCTAAGCTGTTCCTTTATATTATAATAATGATTTGTTGTGATTTTATGGTGTTTAACCTTTTTATAATCTGTATTTTTTGGTATTTCTTGTAGACCCTTCCACTGCAGTACAAGTTACAGTTCCGAATCCATTCAACGTGGTAATTTTATTCCAGCCTATCACATTACAGTGCAATTATCAAACCTCTGCTCTTCAGCCTCCTGTTGTCATCTGGAAATATAAATCTTACTGCAGGAGCCGGCTCACAGATGCTTTAAATCCAACCAGCCAAGACACTCAAATCAACAGTGTACTACAGGCAAACAGCCCAGGATATAATCCTTATGTGGAGTGCCAGGACAGCACAAGGACTGTCCGAGTGGTAGCTACTAAACAGGGCTCCGCTGTCACTCTGGGAGATTTCTACCAAGGCCGTAGAATCACCATTACAAACAGTATGTATGTTTTTTATGAAAAGCTATTTATTTTGCCATTGTAATTTAAGAGATTGAGAGAAACCTGTCTGTTGGACGATGGATGCAATGCTTGCATAGTACCCCCTAATCTGTGTAATCAGATGTTCTATTAATGGGCCCCAGGCTCTAGACCAGCTGAATCTTTTTAGACTTGATATCCATGTTACATGATGGGGGGAGTGCTATGGCGGCCTGACTCACTTATCAGAAGATCATTTTCTAATTTCTATCCATTTGTATAACACTAGCAAGAAACCTGTTTACACTCAACATGTTATCCAGTGTTAACATTTTAAATGCTGATCAACGTAGTAGAGCAGCTGTTCTTATCCTTTTGACTTTTGTGAGCCCCCACTGAATCATTACTGGAATCCCTGGATCCCCCACTGAATCGTTATTGAAAGCTGTGGACCCCGGGCCTAAGCATTTCTATGCTTTGAACCTCAAAATGATCAACCAAAACAAGTATATACCAAGAAAATTCTCACACATTAAAATATTTTATTTAGTACACAATCACTTGTAGAGAAAATTCCAACACTTTCAATTTTGCTTCTTTACTTGTAGATACTTTATTAATTTTAATAAATTTGAATCATTATGTAAAACAGTTGCTGACCCCCCTGAGTAGGTCTCGTTGACCCCCAAGGATACTCTGACCACAGTTTGAGAACTGCTATAGCAACTAATAGTAATAGCAATAACTCACATAAATGAGAAAACAAACATCAACATATGTATTAAGTTAGCATTAATTACCTTATTACTGTTAAGAGATTGAAAGTTACCTGAGTGTTGTAGGATAGATGCAAAGCTTGCATAGTAGCCCCTATGTATGTTATCAGATGTGATATAATGGTATCCTGTGGACCAGCTCAATCTCTCCAGACTTGATATACATGTTATATGATGGAGGGAACTCTGTGGCATGCCTGGCTCACTTAACCAGACGGCCATTTTCTAATTTCTGTTCATTTGTATAACTCTACCAATAAACTTGTTTATGCTCCACATGTTCTCCAATGTTAACATTTTAAATTCTGTTCAACATAGTCGAGCAAGAACACGCATAAACTGGAAAACAAACTAGGATCGACATCTTTGGTTTAATTTAGCATTGATACCTTGCTACACTTAAGGCATTGAAATAATATCTTGTTCATGTGCAGTTATGTTAGTTCCAATGTATATACTTTACATTTTCAGAGATTATTATCACATGTTTCATCCTTCAATCTCTGTGGTATTGTTTTGCCTTCCATATTTAGTATTTTTGTTTTTGAGCTAATGTCGACGCTCACTAGTAAGAGTTTGTATGCTTCTGATAAAGTCCAACAGTGCTGATAAAAAGTGGTTTAATTATATTTAAGACTGCATGCTGCCAAATGTGTACTCTGTGCTTCACTAAGCATATCTGTGCTCCTCACATTTACTCACAAGTGCAGCGGCAATCTTTTACACAAACGTGTGTGCTTGTGGTGAATTGTTTCAAAATATGTTATTAGATATTTTTGCCAAATTTGCACTGATCATCTGCTGATTGTTATTGGTGGTGGGCAAGTGGTTAGTTCTAAGCAACTTCATCAGTTCCAGCATGGTTGCAGTATGAATCTATTGTACAGCAGCATGCAGACCCTTATTCTTTCTTCTAGCTGTTTGATACTATGGTTACAAATTGTGCTTTGGTGTTTTTTTAAACACATTATATAAAATGAAGTACAGTAGAGTAAGTAAACCCTTTCTTTTTGGCTCTTATCAAGTGCCTTGTGTGACGTGAAATAGAAGCCCACAGTAGCACTTGAATGTACGCTTTCTGCAGTGAGACTTACTATGAAGCAGCTGTGAGGATTATAGGCTTTGTACACGTTACTCAATTGATGCCTCAATCTCCAGGGGATGTGTCAAATTCGAGACTAACTTTGTCAGCCGATTGGACAATGCAGGAACAGGTTTTATGTACAGTGTAATCTAAATGGTTTTGGTATTTTGTAAAAGGTTTTCATCAGCTCATACTTTTCTTGGTGAAAAGTGCCCTTAAAAAGGTGTCAAAATAAATTTGCAGGCAAATAAAGAAGCACACTAGCAGCATTCAGTTGTTTGTGTGATTTGGTGATGAATACCTCAGAAAGGGAGGCCATTTGTTTTCATGATCAGTATGATTCTGAACATGAAAAATGGAGCCTCGGTTTGAGATTCCTTGAATAAATCAAGAATTAATAAAAGCCTGGCTTAGAAAGTGTGTCTTAAGTCTCTTGTGAGTTTGGGCACTAAACACGTCATACGTGCATTTTGTCATTCATTCTTGCATTCATTCTCTTTCCCATCCACACTAAAATACACATACAAACTTAAAAAGCATATGTAAACTAAGTTTAAAGAATGCATTTTGAGAAAAAAATGCAGCAACCTAAATGACAGGCATGTGCTTACAAAGAAAACATTAGTAAAAATTGAACCTATCAATTGTTAGAGTTCCAGCATGTCAGTCTGACACGTTTCGAAGCAATGTGTGCACCATCTTTCAATTTTACAAGCAGTATGCAGTTTAATTAATGCTGCTTTTTTGATATCTTTATGGTCAATGTTTTTTGTCATCGATGTTTTTGGTTTACCAACATCTGTTTTTTCAACAGGCGGAACGGCTTGATAGCAATTGATGAACTGACAAACACAATATTATTTTTGTATTCTGTTCTATTTATTTATATATAACCTTGAATTAAAAGATAAATAAAATGAAAGAAATATTGTTTTGCCCACATCTTAGGGGGGATATGTATGCTTTTTTTCCTTTCTTTTGATGTTTTGGACAATTTCTGTGCCAAAGAACAACTTTTTTTCTGTGGAGTCTTAAGTGTTGTCAAGCTTGTTAGACTAGTAGGGAGCATTAACGAGTGAAAGGTAGGATGGCGTCGAGCAATCAACGCAATTCAGAAGATGTATTAACCCCTTCGACGCTGATGACGAGCTGGGCTCGTCATGAGGTAGCCTCCTGCTACGCTGATGACGAGCCCAGCTCGTCACGTAAAGTGCGCTTTCGCAAATCTCAGCGTACGGGCGGAATTCCGCCCGCACGCATGCGGTTAAAGAAGATTTGTCAGTCTTGCTTGGTGCATTCATAAGAGATGACTTGGAAGAAAGTAGCGTAAGGCGAGCAGCCGATTAAAAATGCCCTATTGAATGCACAAAAAAATGAACTACCAAAGCGTACTCTTGTTGTGAACAGTAGTAGTGTTAGGGATGCTAAGAGTAGTTTTAGCTGTTTTGTAACCGTAACCCACTTTCTCCCACCTCCAGACGTGCTCATCTCCACTTCATTATCTGGCTTTTCAATCCTTTCCAGATGCTGACCTCAGTTTTGACCAGACTGCATGGGGTGACAGTGGAGTTTATTACTGCTCTGTGGTTTCAGCTCAGGATCTTCAGGGAAATAATGAAGGTTATGCTGAACTGATTGTACTAGGTAAGATAAGATGTACATGTAATTTTTATACTGTTAGTGGGTAAAAAGCTTCCAAAAATCTTATATTTTGTCCTATTTGTTATAGAGTTGCACTTCTGCACAGTTGTTGATACATTTGTGGCGTAACAGAATTTGGGCCCCTCTTTCACACGGTGTAATTTGGCCTCATGACTAACTTTGTCAAGCGCGCCTAGCTCACGACTTGCCGCTCGCCTATGACCCGTTCAATAGCAATAGCTTGTCCTCTCAACACGGTCTTGTAAGCCTCCCATAGAACACCTGGGGATTGTACGGAGTCTACATTATCTTGGAAATAGTGCTTTGTGACTGCGATAATGTCCTTTCGAATTTTGGGGATCTGTAAATAACCAGGGGAAATTAAGAAAATTTGTTTTCGAACCTTAATGTGTAAAGTATAGGTCATAAAGACCGGTGAGTGATCTGAAAGGCCCCTGGGTCGCATCTGTGCCTCCGTCAAATCGGGATGGCTGTCTGCGGATAGAAAAAAATAATCCGTACATGAGACTTGTGTACTCCCGATTGGAAAGTGTAACTACGCTCCTCAGGGTGTTTGTCCCTCCATCCGTCCGTAAGGCCCAGTGCATCTAAAAACCCAGTCATTCGGGAGCCACCTGTCCCCACTGTTCTGCAGGGGTCGCCCTTTTCAATTTTAATGCTCCTTGTGTGGCTTGCATTATTTTAGGTTAGGCAGACATGCAGCGAACACCCCAACCCTTTGAGGCCCTGCGTACCCTATACCTTGGGATCCCGTCCTATTGTTAGAGAGGAGGCAAGTGCCCCCCCTCCTCCCCCCTCTTCCCGGGCCATAAGGAGGCCCCCGGTGGCCCGTACCCCAGAGCTGCAGCAAATATAAAAATGTTGTGCATACCTCAATACCACCCGGGACACTCGGAGGCCTCTGGGGGATGCGAGGGGAGCTCCAAGGCCCCCTTTAACTCCCCTACCTGCACCCATCCCAGGTGTGGCCGGAGCAGACTTTATCGGTTTACTTTCTGCTCTCGCCAGGCACCAACGCAGGAAGGGTATTGAAACTTTCCCTGCCCACGCTCTTGTGGGCTTGGAACAGCAGTGTTCCAGGGTGCTCAGCCCCCTGGGAACTGCTGCCATTAGATCCCGTGGGACGAGGTCCTCGTATCTCATCCAAACATCAGGGAGGGAGTCTGCATGCTCCCTTTCCCATCAAGAAGATATCTGCCTCAGAGGTGCGGTACCCGGGGACTAATAAAGGATCGGGAAGGGGGAGATTCACCTCCAATTATTTGCTAAAACATGGAGCCAGTTGTGGGCAAGCAATTGGAGAGTAATTTTTAGACTCCTTAAATCATAAATCTTCAGTTTAATTTTTATCCTGTGCATCGGAGCTGAATCCTCATTGGCTTTTTAGGGTTGGCTCCTGTGATCTAGGGACAATGACTAACAAGCCTTGTTGTTTTCTCCTACCATTCAGTACTGTTGACCATTCAATGCTGTTGAAATATTCAGAGGGAGTATTGGGTATCAAGGGGCAAACAGTAAACAGATACTTAAAACTGGCCTGCATTTTTCTGCCCCAGCACCTGCAAGCTGCTGTTCTGCAAGGCTTCATCCTTTAACTTTCACTGCCTAATCTCTATATCCAACCACTAGCTGAGTTACTCGGAAATATGTGCTTCTTACACCCACATTGCCACAGATGAGGTACTATCCAAGGCACCTCCTTCTAGCCTTGAATGTGGCAGCAACAGAAGTCATGGTGTTTTGGAAAATTGTGTCTCATTGGGCCATGCGCCAATCTATCTCTTTGTGAAAAATTTCAATGTCTGCTTGGCTATTGATGATCTTTCAATTAACTGACTGATAATGGAAATCCTCTCACAACCTGCATCAGCCTCGTACAGCTTCCTCCAGTGCTATCGCACAAAATACCATGCTCTATGGTGTGTGGCTTGAGACTGAATTCAATCTTTTCTTCAGAAGAATATCCGATGTAGCTTCTACTCCAAAGGGGACAACCCCACTAAGTAAATAGCTACAGAGTTGTGTGCTCTCTTGAGAGAGAGCCCGTCAACTTTTTCTCTTTCCTATGCACCGGCACTTACAAGTCTGCTTTCTTTTCCCTTTTAGTTGAAATTTCCTTTCCTGCTCACACAAGAAGCAAGGCCTCTGTGTGGCTCTCTTTGCACTTTTCCTTGTGCTTCAACAACTAGATCTTTTAACTTATTTGCCCTCCTTAAACAAGTGGTACTTCAAAGACTCTCAAGTGAGGCATTTCCTGTGGGTTTCAAATCTCTGGCCATGGGTATTATCTTCAGTTACACTGTATCAAACTTAAGCCTCAATTTTCTTCCTCACTCCTCCCATTCAAAACTTTCTTATTCTCTTAAATGACTTAATTTATTAAATTGACCAACTCTTTGCTTCCACTTCAAGTAGTCAGGCTAACTTCCCACTAACCAAAGAACCAGAGAGCACAACTGGACACTGTACAGATGAACACACTGAAACGGGTGTAAATATAGTTGCTGCACTCATCTAGTTTATGGTCCTTTGTGTGTAAAGGTGATACTAGAAGAGTGAGTTTTGCTGGGCATTTCTGGGAGGCGTTGTGAGATTAAGTTTTCGCACTCCCATATTTTGGCTTGCCAACCCTTGAGAAATGCAAGGGTGATACCCATCCAACACACAGAGCAGATCACTACAAGCACATATCTCTGCCTGTGGTCAAAGAAAAGATCAGCCTAATGTACAGTACTTAAACTAATTTTAATAACAGACATTAAAATAGCCATGCAAATAAATGAAAAATACCACACCACCCTTCTAGGTTAAGCAAGATCGCTATTTAGATGTTTCTAGAGGACCTGTCAGTTTGGAATTGCATATTTGTCTTAGTAACTTGCTGCTTTCACACTTGTGCCTGTGTTCCTGGTGACAACAGTTCTTTTGCTCTTCACCTTATGACAATGCTGAACTGCCATTGTTGTCTGTGGAGGGAGCAGCATTTAAACCATGTCTTTCCCTGCTCACTCTACAAGAGCAGAGGCAGGGAGCTCTTCATTAGTTCCACCACGAGAGCAGGTCATTCCTGCCGGGTGAAACCACAATATCCACATATGCTCGATCAAGGGTGCTGGCTGGGGGACCCCAGGGGTTTCGGACATACCCGGCAGTCCCTAACAAGTAGCTGGGGCACCCATTCAAAAAAGAAATATATATTTGTTTTCACTAAAAAAGCAACGGTTACAGGGACGTTGTAGTTGGGCTCTGATTTCACTCATACAAAACCAGTAAAAGTCAGCAGTTCTGGTTATCTGATCCATCTATAACGTACGCCCCTGCAATGCACTGCTTATGACCTCACATATTACATCACTCATGACATTGTCCGTGACATCACTCATGACATCCATGATGACATCTCAAATGACATCACTCATGACAGCATCCAGTGATTGTTTTTCTAAAAGTTTTTGTGTTAAACATATATACTGAGGTACCACAAAAGTTAAATTAGTATACTTTGTGTTCCACTGTGGAAAAGTAAATTTTGCCATGTTCTGTGTCCCTACGTGTCCTCCATCCTATGTTATATGTGCACGATTAATATGCATATGTATTCCCCATGATCGATTAAAGACGCAATTACAGCTGTGTCCATCTCTAGTATGCCAGTTTCCAGTTCTCGTGAAAGCTACGAGTATTAGGCCTATGTAAAGCTACGTTGCCACGTTTCTCAGTGTGCACGTTATTTTATTGTAAAGTCCCCGTTTCTAGGCCTCAAAAGGGCCCGGACTCAGATTCAGCTCCTGTCTCCTGAACCCTCGCTGAGGAGCGATACAGCCCCCACCTGTATCCCTGACCCTTCACTTACTTCCTGCCTCACAGTGCCCGGCTCGGCCTGGCTCTGCCTCTTAGTCTGCCAAGAGTATGTTATGATTCCAGTTATCAGTCCAGCCCTCCTTCTCTGCATTCCTAAGCTACTGAATCGCATCAATAGTTTCAGTCATCGTCTAGCCTTTACGTCTCCATGTAAGAGAAATACTGTATTAATGGTCATTTAATATTCCTCAACACGCACTACATGTAGAATAATGCATGCACCAGTCTTAGTGTCTGTTAGCCTTTGCCCTGATAACTTTTGGATTCTATCAACATGTTCTCTAAACATCAGATACTAGATAGTGTTTAGGTACATGTCGCTCTGACTCTCCAGACTTCAGTCTCTGCTTCTAGCGCAGAAGTCATAGCCCCCAGCTTCTCCTAGTAACACGTCATTGCCAGTTTGCGTGCACCACTAGGTTAGAGGTCCCGGCTCCTTAGGTAGCCCCCTCCATGTTTCCGCCCCGTTTATGACATATTCTGTTACGTCTACATCACATGTCTATGTTCACGCCTCTTGTTACACCTACTTTCACCCTTATCTCTCGCGACTGTTACAGGCCCTGCCCACTGTCACACCTACTGTATGTACTGTAATGCAATTGTTTTAACTATATATATGTGTGCACTGTTATTAAAAAAGTTATCCCTTTAGCGCGCTCATTCCAGATCCTGCCCGACAGCTGTCGGGGCCCCCCTGTTGGCTAGCCATCCCAGATCTTGCCCGTGCAGGTTGTCCTGTTCCTGTCCTTTATGCTGTATTAAACCTGCAAACTCCTACTACCTCGAATCTTGACTCTTATTTATTGAGCTATCTGTTATTGTTATATCTAGTCAAAAATAGAGGTATTATTTATTTATTTACCACATAATGGCGCCCGAATAGGGACTTGCCCTTTCCCCACGCGCCGGTGAAGCCACGCAAGCCCCCTGATCCTCTGCAGCCATGACGGAACCATACCGTGCACGTGCAGATATTTCTGCTTCAAGTATCCCTCAGGCCCACGGAGGAGACGGAGGTTGCGGTCCAGCATCCAGACGAGGCGGTGGAGGAACGCGGCGAGTCCCGACCAGAGCCCAAGCCGAGAGTCCAAGGTCCGAGGTATCCGGAGGCCCACCCGTAACAGAAGTCCGAAGTTCGTCTGTCCGTCATCGTAGCAGTCCAGTCCAGTCCGAGGCCTTCCGTTCTTGCTGCCCGGTGAGTACCGTTGCTGGGGTAGTATCTAGACAGGGTCAATTGCATTGTCTCTGGTCCGTGGGTTTGGGTACACAGATCCAACACGAAGTGTCCACTTAGGTGGATGCGGGTCCTGACGTGTCTCTTTATGAGACCGGTAAGTTTCGTACTGTTTTAGCAGTGCATCTAGTTTCTGTTCTAGTCCGTTCTGTTCTCGAGAAATTCATGTATTCTGTTTTCAGTATTCCAGGTAGTGTTTTGTCTGAACTGTTATCCTAAATGTTATTCATGTATCTCCATGTCGTGGTATGAAAGTGGTGTAATTATCGTGTTTATTGTATATTGTATTGTGTCTAGGCTCCAGCCCAGTCATGCCTTTGTTTTCTAAATTACGTCAGTTAAGAACTAGAAAAGGTCTGTTAGAAGAAGCAGTTCCTGTCCCGCCTAGGGACAGTCCAGGTCACTTTATGTATCAAAAGCATGGCATAAGCGCCATATTATATCTAGATTTATGGGTGGAGTACACCAAACAGTTAGAAGAAAAGTACAGATGGCCCGTATCGGGTACATGGGATGCCGAGTGCATCATGCGAGTAGAAGAAGTATTATGGAAAAAGAAAGCCAGACAGTCACAGAAAGATGCCATCGAGTTATGGCGCAAAGAATCTCATAAAAGAACCGAAAAAGAAATCAGAAAGTCAGAATTAAGTAGAGAATCCTTAGAAAGAGCCCAAGAAAAGGAACTAATCGAAATAGGTGAACGAGTTAAAACCGAACAGTCAGACAGACAGAGAAATGCCCTTATTAAGGGTATGTATCCTCTTCTTGCCGAGGGCTTGCCAAAAGCAACCCCGGAAGCACCATGTAATTTTCCGCCACCCTTAGTTCCGACCAAGCTACGTCACAAACCGACCGCAGCTGATATTTTTCTCTCGTCCTATTTGGACGACACAGTCCCAGAATATGCAAATCCTGTTCCACCAGCTCCTGTAAATAATGTAATTCATGGTCCTCCAGCCACCGGGGCACCTGTTACAACACCTGTTACGGTACCCCCGGTCCAGCCCGTAGTACAAATTCCCGCCACGTCAGTCACTCTGCCAGCACGAAGAGTATCAGTCGACGATTCCAGTTTAGGGGCCGCGGGAGGAGGTCCTCCTGGTACCCCGCAGCCAAATAGACGTTTAGGAGCAGTCGAGTTACATGAACGTGCGTTACAGCGTACGCCCAAATATAAGTCCATTGCAGAAATCAGGCGACTTCTTACTGAATGCTGTTATGATCCAGTCCCAGGCGAGGATAGTATGGTTATATATTCCGTACGTATAAGGCAGGTGTCCGAGTATTTGGTCACCCTACCGAATATGAAAGAAGATCTAGACAGAATGTATCGTTTCATTCGTACAGGAGACGATCCAGAAAGTATTGGTGAAGTCATGTCTCTCAGGAAATCTGAGATCCAGTTCATGTTATTAAAGTTTCTGATCAATTGTTTAATTAGGGAACAAGATTCCCCGACTAAAGATCCGAACGAAATGAAAATTTTGACAAAGTGGAGTGATAATATAGCCGAGGGTAAGCACAAGACACTCAATAGTATAGAGAATATGTACAAGAAAATACGTAAAGAAATAATAAGGTTACACGAACAACGCAAAGAAGCACAAGTAAGCGAGAAAGAAAATGACTCTTCTACTGAAGAGGTAGACGACGAGAATACCGCCAGAATAGCGTATGTAGGTAAATCTAGAATTCTAGACCGACATTTACGCTTAGAACACAAGAAAGTCTTTCATCTTCCAGCACCGGAACAAGATTCTCTGGAACAAGTATTTCAAGCTACCGATCAAATTCTGAAATCACGAATCGGTTATAGTGAATTAAGTACTATGCATGAACAAAAACTAGCCCGATCAGCAGTCCGATGGATTACTGATTCTACCACTTTTCCAGACGAAATAGTGGCACAAATGTTTCTGAAATTACCCCCAGCCGAGCAGCGACTGGTGGGTATGTATATGATCCAACACCTCATTACACTGTATGAGGGTCAACATTCTGATCCAGGTCCGTTACACGATGTCCTGAACGAGTTACTCCAGTATAGATGGAAAGGTTTAGGTACTGATTTAATTAGTGTCATTCTAGAACAGCGCCACAAATATAGAACGTTTTTGAACCCGCATTTTGTTCATGTCTCACCTCCAGAAAGTAAACCGTTTTACATAGATAGACAGCATCCGCTACGAGAAGTACACCCAGTTAGGACACCAGATGGTGAAATGCAACGAGTATTTGTTTACACCCCAGTTACCAAGATGGAACTCTTAGAGATGAAGAAATTAATTCCCTGTCACGACAAAGATCCAGCAGGGTTCCACCGAGAATTAAAAGACATGCTCCGTATGGGAGAATACACGTATCCAGATATTATTAAAATGTTAAAAGTCCTGTTGCCTGCGGGCATATATGAAAAACTCAAGGAAAAGGATTGGGAGGTGGGAGAGAAAAAGATCGATTGGACAGCTCTAGAAGCTGAAGATAAGATACGAGTACCAGGTACCGGTCTTGGAGACAAATGTAAAGAATTACCAGAATTATTGATACAAGTTTTGCCTAGATTATTAGCCACTAAAAAGGAAGACTGGGATGCAATCTCAGCCTGTAAACAGAAACAAGACGAAGACACTAGTGATTTTTATTCCAGATTTGAGAAATGCTTTATAATAAACAGTGGTTTGAAGACGAGTAGCGAGTCATACCCTCATCTTTTTGTTACTAAATTAGTCGAGAATTCAAGTCCACAAGTTAAGAATCGAGTTTTGAAAGTCGAAAGTACATGGCAAGCTAATACTCCGTCCCAGATGTTACAGATGCTCCAGTATCACCAGAATAGAATCAGAGAAGAGCAAGAACACGAGAGAAGACGTATGAAAGACACGAAAATGAAAGTACTAGTTGCACAATCTGTTCCACAGGACAGTCAGAAGAGGGGTCCGAATCAAGCCAGTCATCCTGCAGCTCCCGTTAAAGGGACATGCAATTATTGTAAACAGCCAGGTCATTTTATAAACGAGTGTGCAGTTCTGAAACACAACATAGCCACTGGTAAAACTAAAGAAAGACCACGTCCGCCTAGACAAGAACAAGTTTCACAGACTTCTCAGCCACAGAATGCACAACAGACAGTTCCAGCACCGCAGCCTATCGCTGCAACACAGCATGTTACACAGCAGATGTACCAGTATGCACAGACAGAGTATCCAGAGTATCAAGCGTATTCATGAAACAGCCTAGAGAGGGAGGTAGGCTTGCCTCTCATCGAGATTCCTGTAGATCAAGAAGGTCCCTATGTTCATAGTCAAGTATTAGGGAAAGACAGAAAGTTTCTGATTGATACAGGGGCAAGTAGGACTACCATTAGTCACGACGAGGTTCCAGGGGCTCCGCTCTCAGGCTCTAGAAATGTTTCCCTTGGATTTTCAGGAAAGCCTATTGTAAACGAGATATCAAAGCCAGTTACTCTAGAAGTAGGTCCATTGTCCCGAACTACTGATCTATTGCTTACAAAGTCCTGTCCAGAAAATTTGTTAGGTATTAAGACACTGAAAGAGTTAGGTGCAGTTATTTGTTGTTCCCCAGAGGGGGTACGTTTGTTTTTACGTGACTTCAAGGGTCACTATGTTTTACGAGATTTTGATCCAAGATTGTCTAATGTTCCGCAGCATCTATGGGCGCAAGGTCCAACTGATGTTGGTTTTATGCAAATCACACCCCATCGTGTGACTCTCAAGCAAGGTATAGTCTTGCCACGAATCAGACAGTACAGATTGCCACCTGAGGCTGTAGCAGCCTTATCCAAAATTATTGACGAGCTCATTGCTCAAGGAGTAGTTGTAGAAACTGACTCCAATGTATGTAATTCTCCTATCATTCCAGTCATGAAACGTACTGATCCAAATGCACCCCCAGTATATCGATTAGTGATTGATCTTCGAGAACTTAATAAATGTATCATTCCCCAGTATCCAGTTGTTCCAGATATCTCATCTCTATTGACAGCCATTGATTCTGAGGCTACATTTTTCACAGTCATAGACCTCAAAAACGCATTTTTCAGTGTCCCCATTCATCCAGACAGCCAGTACCTTTTCGGTTTTTGTTTAAATGGAAGGAGCTATAAATTCACACGAGCTCCTCAAGGTTTCACAGAAAGTCCTAGTATTTACAGTCAAGCACTTAAGAGACAACTAGACAACATTCACATGCCAACTGACACTGCCCTGCTCCAGTATGTCGATGATCTACTGATCACCGCCCGTTCCGAACGTGCTTGCGGGCGAGCATCACTTACAGTCCTGTATTTCCTAGCCGAGATGGGGCACAAGGTGTCCCCTTCGAAGCTTCAATTCTGTGTCCAGCAAGTGATCTACTTAGGCCACTTACTGTCCAAGTGGGGTAGGCAGTTGACACCCGATCGTATCCAGTTAATAGCGAGTCTTCCTCAGCCCAAGACCCAGAAGGAGGTACGTGCTTTTATTGGCCTTACTTCTTATTGCAGACAATGGATTCCTCAGTATGCATTTCTAGCCAAGCCACTGATACAGTTAACGACACAGGAGGCAGCCGTAACGACTGTTCTCCCTTGGACATCTGAACATACACTTAGTTTTAATGAGTTAAAGAAAGCTTTATGCCAAGCACCCGTTCTAGCTACACCGAACTACAGTAAGCCTTTCACACTTTTTGTCACAGAACGTGATGGTACTGCATTATCTGTTCTCACACAAGATCAAGCCGGACAGTACAAGCCCTGTGCTTATTTTTCGAGCACACTAGATCCAGTAGCCCAGGCTCTGCCTGCGTGCCTCAAGTCAGTTGCAGCCACAGCACTAGCTATCAGACAAAGTGATTCCATAGTATTAGGACACTCCCTGACAGTACAAGTTCCACACTCCGTGGAAGTTCTTTTAAACCGAACACAGACCCAGCACTTGACAATTGCACGTTTGACACATTATGAACTGACACTGTTCCAGCCACACACAGAAATCAGACGCTGCAACGTTCTAAATCCTGCTACACTGTTACCGTCAGTTACTTCAAATCCTGCCACACATGACTGTGTGGAAGTTGTTAACACTATGACTAAGCCAAGACAAGACCTGACAGATATTCCATTACCAGATCCCGACCTGACACTTTATGTGGATGGTTCATGTATGAGAACGAGTACAGGAGAACTAGTAGCCGCGTATGCAGTGACTACTGACACTGAAGTTATTGAAACACACCGTATTGACACCCTGTCTGCTCAAGCAGCAGAGCTAGTTGCTCTGACACAAGCCTGCATACATGCCAAGAACCTGAAAGTTAATATTTACACAGATTCACGCTACGCATTCGGAGTTGTACACGACTTCGGAGTGCTCTGGCAGGAGAGAGGTTTCATGACTTCTCATGGAACCAAGATTCAGCATGGTCTCCTTATTCAAGCTCTGTTAAATGCAATACATTTACCGACATCTATCGCTATCATGAAGTGCAAAGCACATACGAAAGTCACTGACATTATTTCCCAAGGTAATGATCGAACAGCCAAGCTTACAGCACAGACACCAGACATACCAGTTAACAAGACACCGACATCCACTCTAGAACAGACTACTTGTATGACAGTTAAGGACCCTACTCAAGATGTCATAGATATCCAGTTACATGCTACCCCCGAGGAAATTAAGAAATGGTCCGAACAAGGAGGGGTCCAGACAGATCAGGGATGGTTGACGAAGGGTAGAGCCACATGGTTTCTCCCCGACTCAATGGTTCAAGTCATTATCAATACCGCACATAGTCCTGCACACTTAGGAGAAAAAGCCATGTTAGACAGTATCCAGAACATCTGGTTTAACAAGCATTTACGAGCTGCAGCCAAGCAGAAAGTCCGTACTTGTATATGTTGTCAATTCAATCCAGGTAAAAGTGTCCCGGTGGAACAAGGTGGATTCCAGCCCCCTGACCACCCTTTTGAAGTCCTTCAGATGGATTATATTCAGATGGAGCGATGTCGAGGTTTCAAGTATGTCCTTGTAGTTGTATGCGCTTTGTCCAGGTGGACAGAAGCATATCCAGTCCCAGATTACACAGCCGCGACCACTGCCAAGCAGTTGGTTCGTGAATATTTCCCCCGTTATGGACTCCCAAGGGTCGTATATTCTGATAACGGCCAGCCATTCTCATCTGAACTCATGAAGCACGTTTCCCTTTTGTTAGGGTACCAGTGGAAGTTCCATTGTGTACGCCATCCAGAAGCAGCCGGTCTCGTAGAGAGACATAATCAAACCTTGAAAATCCGTATTGCCAAAGTCTGTAAAGAGAAAGGTGTAGACTGGTTAGTTGCCCTGCCAGTCGCTCTGTTCTATATGCGCATGGTCGCACATTCCAGATCAGGTCTGTCCCCTTATGAGGTCGTATTCGGCCGCCCCCCGAATGTATGGGGTACACCTAGACCCCGAAGTATTACAGATGTTTCCAGTAATATGCTGACAGATTACCTAGCTTCCTTGATGTCTGCCCTACACTCTTGTCGTTCACAGGTTGCCGCCGCATTTCCAGACAATACCGAGGTGAAACCGCATGAAATTGTTCCAGGAAGCTTGGTTCTCGTCCGGAATTTTGATCGTTCAAGTCCGCTGGAGCCTCGCTGGAAGGAGCCGAAGTTAGTCCTCCTAACCACCCGTACTGCCGTCAAGTTGGAAGGCAGGAAGGGGTGGGTGCATCTGTCGCATGTTAAGAAATTTCACGGACTGAGACCTAAACAGCTCAAAGACACTTCTACAGACACTTTTAAGTCCGAACATTTGCCTATTATCAAGGACTGTCCCGCAAATGACATTGATACCAAGCCTCCCCTGTTAGAGAAAACTCCACAGCAGGAGTATAAAAGTAAGCTCCGGTCTAGTAAAATAAGTCAGCCAGTTTAATTGTCTAAGTCCTCCCCTAGGTGAAACGGTTAGACAGGTATCTGACATGTATGAAATAGACCCCCATAGTGAGAGAGTTAGTCAAAACTCAATCCGATGTATCGTTTTTCTAAGTTTTATATTGTTTTTAAGCTTAATGGTTACCTGCACGAGTTATGCATTTCATTTATGTTTTCCAATTTCTCATGTGAATATGTTTTCTAATGCTACAGTAGAGCACACGTTTAGTGATCTGCCTCCTCATGAACTATCCTATCGTCTTGCTATGCGCAACAATTCATTTATCCGTATGTTACATTATTCACACCAGACCAGCAATGCCACAAATTGTTGGGTGTGTGGTCGACTCCCCCCTTTCCAGACACCGAAGGGAGTTCTGCCACTGTTTCCTTATCCGTTCTCTCATAATGGCTCATGTGGAGCCTGGTCCACGTTAACGTCATCTTCAACTGATATGTCCCTTCTGAACAGTACATGTTTTCCAGACAAGCAAGGTCTTCCCCACAGAATAGGGTTAGATCTAGAAAATGAAGTTTATAATTTGGGTAATTATTCTTCGAATTTTATGGTCCTGAATGTTCAGTCTGATCCTACTCCAGACTTACCTGCTATTTCAGTATTACCAGTCAAAGGCGAATTATGTGTCAGAAATAATGGTTCCGTATATGTAGGACATAGTGATTGTACTACTATTGTCGAGTATAGTGACAGTGGGAAATCTATTTTCAAAGCTTCACGTCATTCTTATTTTGTTTGTGGTCAGACCGCATATGTTCGTCTGCCCCTCGATTGGGAGGGAACCTGTTACATTGCCTTCCTACTGCCACCAGTTTTCCTAGCCCCATCTGATTATCACAGAAACACACATCTAGTACACATTAGACATAGAAGGGAGATTGAATCCCCGATTGTGGACCAAACTGAAACTGCTCTAGAACAGTATACAGATTTCAATAGAGGTTTCTTCTTCTTTATAGGACCTATCCAGAATAGTAAGTTAATCCGTAGGTTAACCAGAACTCTTGAAGCAGTAGTGAATGAGACTGCTTCTGCCCTAGGTAACTTAACCGAAGAGCAATCTGCTATGAGATTTGTCGTGCTCCAAAATCGTCTCGTTCTTGACGTCATACTGGCCGATAGAGGAGGAGCATGTAGAGTCATCGGATCTAGTTGCTGCATTTTCATTCCTAATAACGGGCCGTCTGTTTATTCAGCTATAACCAGACTTCATAAAATTGCCCATCAGTTACACCAGAATCCAGGCACCTGGACATGGTCCGGTTGGTTTTGGAGTATTATTTCTGCCTGGGGATGGAAAGTATTGTCATTTCTAGGTATTGCAGTAGCGATCATATTCAGTTGCTGCCTCTGTATACAATGTGGCCCTGCGATTTGCGGCATTTGTGCTACCTCTTGTATTCCTGGTCCCAAGTCCCGTCCTAGATCCCGTTCCAAGAAAATTCGAGACGAGCAAATGATACTGTATGAAATGATAGATGGTATCATGAATATTGATGTTTCCTGATGGAAACGTAGTGACAAGGAGGGAATGTGGAAAAGTAAATTTTGCCATGTTCTGTGTCCCTACGTGTCCTCCATCCTATGTTATATGTGCACGATTAATATGCATATGTATTCCCCATGATCGATTAAAGACGCAATTACAGCTGTGTCCATCTCTAGTATGCCAGTTTCCAGTTCTCGTGAAAGCTACGAGTATTAGGCCTATGTAAAGCTACGTTGCCACGTTTCTCAGTGTGCACGTTATTTTATTGTAAAGTCCCCGTTTCTAGGCCTCAAAAGGGCCCGGACTCAGATTCAGCTCCTGTCTCCTGAACCCTCGCTGAGGAGCGATACAGCCCCCACCTGTATCCCTGACCCTTCACTTACTTCCTGCCTCACAGTGCCCGGCTCGGCCTGGCTCTGCCTCTTAGTCTGCCAAGAGTATGTTATGATTCCAGTTATCAGTCCAGCCCTCCTTCTCTGCATTCCTAAGCTACTGAATCGCATCAATAGTTTCAGTCATCGTCTAGCCTTTACGTCTCCATGTAAGAGAAATACTGTATTAATGGTCATTTAATATTCCTCAACACGCACTACATGTAGAATAATGCATGCACCAGTCTTAGTGTCTGTTAGCCTTTGCCCTGATAACTTTTGGATTCTATCAACATGTTCTCTAAACATCAGATACTAGATAGTGTTTAGGTACATGTCGCTCTGACTCTCCAGACTTCAGTCTCTGCTTCTAGCGCAGAAGTCATAGCCCCCAGCTTCTCCTAGTAACACGTCATTGCCAGTTTGCGTGCACCACTAGGTTAGAGGTCCCGGCTCCTTAGGTAGCCCCCTCCATGTTTCCGCCCCGTTTATGACATATTCTGTTACGTCTACATCACATGTCTATGTTCACGCCTCTTGTTACACCTACTTTCACCCTTATCTCTCGCGACTGTTACAGGCCCTGCCCACTGTCACACCTACTGTATGTACTGTAATGCAATTGTTTTAACTATATATATGTGTGCACTGTTATTAAAAAAGTTATCCCTTTAGCGCGCTCATTCCAGATCCTGCCCGACAGCTGTCGGGGCCCCCCTGTTGGCTAGCCATCCCAGATCTTGCCCGTGCAGGTTGTCCTGTTCCTGTCCTTTATGCTGTATTAAACCTGCAAACTCCTACTACCTCGAATCTTGACTCTTATTTATTGAGCTATCTGTTATTGTTATATCTAGTCAAAAATAGAGGTATTATTTATTTATTTACCACACCACTAATGAGTGATTCTTTTTTTAACATAGTTTATATGAGTCGCTGTGTGACTGTGTATTTGTGTGTGAATGGATGTCTGACTGTACAGGTGTGTGAGTGGGCGTGTCCGTGACTGTATGGGTGAGTGGGTGTCTGAATGGCTGAATGGCTGAATGAGTGAGTAACTGAGTGTGTACGTGGCTGTATGGGCAAGTGAGTGGCTGTTTGATTTAGTGAGTTGGTGCGTGACTGGATGTAGGCGAGTTTGGGATAGGCTGTATGGGTGAGTGACTTTGTGAGTAGTTGTATAGATGAGTGGCTCTGTTGAGTGGGTGTATGGGTGAGTGTGAGTGCCTGATTGGGTGCAGAAGTGTCTGAGTGAGTGTCTCAATGGGTGTGAGTAGGTGGGTGTGTCTGAGTGGGTTTGCAAGTGTCTCCATGAGTGTGTGTCAGTCTGTGAGTGAGTACATGAGTGTCAGCGAGGGTCTGTGACTGGGTGTGTGAGTGAGTGGGTCTGTGACTGTACATGAGTGTCTTAGTGGGTCTGTGAGTGAGTGCATGAGTTTCTCAGTGGGCTTGTGATTCAGTCTCTTGAGTGGGTATGTGACTGGGTGTGTGAGTGTCTGAGTGCTCTCTGTTTTGCCTTCTTATGCTCTGTTTTGCCTTTTCTGCTTGTTTTCTGCCCTAACAAGCACACTCAGACCCAGGCGCCCACGCTCGGACCCAGGCGCCCACGCTCGGACCCAGGCGCCCACGCTCGGACCCAGGCGCCCACGCTCGGACCCAGGCGCCCACGCTCGGACCCAGGCGCCCACGCTCGGACCCAGGCGCCCACGCTCGGACCCAGGCGCCCACGCTCGGACCCAGGCGCCCACGCTCGGACCCAGGCGCCCACGCTCAGACCCAGGCGCTCGTGCCCCCACTCTGGCAGTCGCTCACGTTCCCACTCTGGCAGTCGCTCGCGCAGGTTAAGTGATGCAGTTGGGAAATAAAATGATAAGCCTTCGAAATTCAATGAAAGAAGCAAATGTACAGGAATTTATATAGCGCAAATCACCGAGCGGTTTCTAAGCGCTTGCTTAGGGAACCCGTCCTGGTATTCCCCTGTGAGATAACCCCGGCAGGGTATCCGCAAGGTGAAAGCCAGGCATCCCGCCGCGAGGGGCCGTTGTGGAGATTAAGCAAGCTATTGCCCAGAGTCGCAGAGTGTGAACCCGTGAATCGAGTAGGCACCGGAGCGAGAATTGTCGAGTCTATGGACATTTTAGGACTCAAGACCCGGCCGAGCCGGGAATTGAACCCTGGTCCCGGGCTGACCTCTGCTTCCAGGTCTGCCTCCTCTAACCAGTGAGCCACACTTCTCCACTAAGCAAAGGTTACAGGGATGTAATAGACTTAGATTTCACTCATACAAAACCAGGGAAATTCAGCAGTTTGTTGGCTGAACTAACTATAAGTTATACCACTGCAATTCACTGCTTATGACCACACATATTACATTACTGATGACATGGTCATTGACATCACTGATGACATCTCAAATGACAAAGTTGCAAATACATTTATAGCTGTTTCACGAATCTCCACTCACCTTTCAGAAAGAGTGTTCTTTTTTGCCTAGTTTGTGCTTGGAAGGTTTCAGGGATATTCGTCAAGCGTTGGCTGTGAAAAGTGGGCGCCCCAAAACGCATTTTCTCTGTTTGTTTTCCCAGAGGAACTTAAGGCTCCGCAACAGCCTAAATCTCTGAACTAATTTACAACATTTGACAAAGCTAGATCTTAGTCAAGACAGAATGCTTTGTGTGTTTTGGTGTTAATCTGTTCAGTAGTTTTTGAGCAATTAATGCTCAAACACTGTGTATATCTAGAGACATGAAGCCGCAGTGGACACCGACAGATCCCAAGCTGAGATCAGATTCACTGCCACCACCACAACCGAGACAAGATGGCAGACTTTTTAGGACTCCGATTGGCCTCGAGTCCTAAAATATAAATAAATAAAAAAAAACACAAAGGGGCATTGTATTGTATTGTATGGAACATTTATATAGCGCGAAACTGCCACCCTATGGGTATCCTGGCACTTAGACTTCAGACTAGTCAGCACGAAGATTGACCTGACCTGGTAGTGAAGATCTAATTTTCCGCCCTTGGAAATAACCAAGTTTTCAGATTCTTTCTGAAACAGGACAGTGAATCGGCCTGTCTAATCGCCTGGGGCAAGTTGTTCCAAAGACGTGTAGCTGCCACGCCGAAGGCTCACTCTCCCATCCTGGTTTTCTTAAATCTCGTAGTTCTTATTAGGCTCGCATTGGAGGAGCGGAGCAGTCTTTTCGGATTATGCCAAGTAAATCTTTCCTGTAGTGGAATGGGGCCCAGGCCATGCGCTGCTCTATACACTATACAAAGAGATTTAAAACACACTCTCTCTTTAACAGGCAGCCAATGTAGGTCTGTCAGGGCGCCGTTCGTGGAACACCTAAGGTGCCTGTTCAGTGCCAGCTTTGCTGCCATAGACTGGACTCTCTGCAATATGTACTGCGGTGCACCCAAATACAGAGTATTGCAGTAGTCCAGTCTACTAAGGATTACGCTCCTTACCACAAGCGAGCGAGTAACTTCTGGCAGCAGTAGGACGATATGACGCAACATCCGCAACATAGAGAAGCAAACATTAGCAGTTCTGTTTGCTTGAGACTCCATTTGGAGACTAACATCCAGTAATACCCTCAAATTGCGCACCGTTTTGGCAGGGGCTAGGGGATCCTCCTCTGGGATGAGCTTAAACTCCAGCATAGGGTACTGCTGCAGGCTGGTAGGCGGGCAAAATATCACCTCTGTTTTTCTGCTGTTAAATTGCAGAGAGTTTTGCCTAAGCCAGCTTTTTGTCTGGAGCATATACTCTTGAAATTTGTCCATGGACACTGCCTGTTTTCCTTCAAGGGAAAACACCATTTGCGTGTCATCCACATAGTTCAGCAGGTTGATTCCATAGGACTTGATTAGCAGGAGTAGAGGGCGCAAGTAAATATTGAAGAGGATGGGACTTATTGCAGACTCTTGTGTAACTCCATGAGGTACAGGAGAACGCCTGGCCTCAAACGGTAGCAATGTCACCGTCTGTTGCCTTCCTGAGAGATAGGATTGTACCCATTGCAGAGCTCGGCCTTTAATTCCCAGATGTATTAGTCTTTCCAACAGTATTGTATGGCTCACCGTATCAAATGCAGCCAACATGTCTAATAACACTAGAACATAAAAATCCCCCTTGCCGACATGCATCTGTAGATTATCCATTACGGTGGCCAATGCGGTCTCATTACTGTGGCCCGGGCGAAAGCCAAATTGATCACTGTCTAATAGCTTGTTATCCTCTAGATAACCTGACAGCGTTTTACTGACCAATTTCTCGAGGATTTTAACCGGGTAAGGCAACAGGTATATAGGTCTGAAATTTGCCGGGATCAGGGATCTAGGGAAGGTTTCTTAAGCAACGGGGTGACTACTGCCTGTTTCCAGGCCTCCGGAACCACTCCTTCCAGGGATTGGTTGCAAATTAATTGCAGCCAGGGAAGAGTTTCTTTTCCAGAGACGTTGCAAATTCTGTGGGAGTGAATCCCGGGTGGAGCCCGAGGTAATGCTTTGGGCAAGTGTGTCAAAAAGGTCCTCTGTGAGGTTTGAAAGTTTTCCAGACAAGATGTTGCCCTAAGCCCTTCCCCTGGTCTCTCTGGTGCATGGTAGGTATATTCTCACCCCCTCAGGGTTCCTAGAGAAACCCCGCCTGGGGCCAAAAGCGTATTTTTAAATTCAAATGTGCTAATCCTTAGTAAAATTACTCCTGCATGTTTCTTTTAATAGATTCCACCATCACCCCCCATGTTATGCAGGGTCGGGGGGTGAGGTGTGTGATATGTTTCGGGGTGGGTGTGCAGATCCCTCCCCATGCCTGTAAGAGGCCCCATGGACCCCTTTCCTTGAGGGCTGATAAGTTGGAGGGGGGAGTGGGGTGTGTGGCCCCACACCCCAGGAGAGGTCCTGGAGACCCCATCACCTGGGGAAGCTTTTCAAAGGGGAGGCGGTCTGCGTGGGCCCCATTTCCCGAGCCTCCAGGAGACACCGTGGAGCCAATCTACTGGCGCAGATATCTTAAATAGTGGGGGGGGGGTCATGCAGCCTCCCTCCCTGGGCCAGGAGTGTCCCTGGGGACCCCGTCCACTGGGGCCATATTGCCATTAAAGGGCCCTCCCTAAGTTATGCTATGGCCCGGGGACACCATTACCCTGGGCCGTCTCCTGGAGTCCCAAACCCCCGGGGCACCATCTTTTTGTTATCCTACGGGGCGATAGCACGAAGCTGCTCCCGCCTGGTGGGAGAACAATTTATAAAAAGAGAAATGCTGGCCCTGCGATTTTTGATAGCTATATTTTGAGCAACAAACCAAATCCTTGTTATGATTTGTATGGTCGAATTTATTTAAACCATTTACTTTTTCATATAAATCTCATTAAGTTAAAGCATTGATTGCATGAGAAAAACACTACGTACATACAATTTATACAAAAACATTTGACAAAGAATTTTAACAAAAATACATAAATACATATGACAAAATGACATCCAATCATTTAGTGTACATAAATATACAATTACGGTCATACGAGAAGCATCAGTCGTTATGTAGTATTAAGCAATGAAGCTATTTGCAGTAAGGAAAAGAAAACAAAATGAATTGTAACAAATACATTTCAGCAGAAAGGAATTGGCAATAGCAGAAAGAATTCAAGTTTATTTATCAGACAATTGAAAATTTGTATTTGTTACAATTCATTTTGTTTTCTTTTCCTTACTGCAAATAGCTTCATTGCTTAATACTACATAACGACTGATGCTTCTCGTATGACCGTATTTGTATATTTATGTACACTAAATGATTGGATGTCATTTTGTCATATGTATTTATGTATTTATGTATTTTTGTTAAAATTCTTTGTCAAATGTTTTTGTATAAATTGTATGTACGTAGTGTTTTTCTCATGCAATCAATGCTTTAACTTAATGAGATTTATATGAAAAAGTAAATGGTTTAAATAAATTCGACCATACAAATCATAACAAGGATTTGGTTTGTTGCTCAAAATATAGCTATCAAAAATCGCAGGGCCAGCATTTCTCTTTTTATAAATTATTCTATGGTCCAGCTGACCCTGTGTCCCGGGACCTTACTCCTTATTTTCTGCAAATGGTGGGAGAACAAAGCATTTCCCGAAATGATTTGAATTTCTTCAGCCCAGCGGGAGCAAAATATAACTGCTTCTGTGGAGTTGGAGCAATGCTGGCTCCTGCTGCCCTGCTCTGGTCCCCGGTAGCTTGTATCCTTTCTGGTGAAGAATTGGCTTGGTAGTTTGGTCTGCCCTGTTCCCATGATGCACTGGGCCAGGGACAGACTAATTTGCATATAGCCAGGTTCTGAGCTGGGATGGGGCAGTGAGCTAAATAACGGTGATGGATCAAGCCCTGATCTTTGGACTGGGTAAGAGTGGTCTGCTTAATTCATACACTCTGTTCATCACCACCCCCTTTTCTGAATCTGCTCTGGGTGCAAGCAGGGGAGCCGGCAGGTCTGTTGGGGCTGAAGTCTTCCACCTCCCCCGTGGAATTTGTCATGGTGTGCCCCAGATAAGCACTAGGGCACCCCATTAAAAAAAAAAGCAGTTTTGGTGGACACTGGGGTATGCCACTTATAAAGAAATCATGCAGGCTCCAGCAGGAGCAAGAAGCCCACGTTTCTGTGGGTCCCTGGGCCTTCCCCCAGCAGGCCCCAGTGTGGGATTCACTGTGGGATGCACTGGGGCACCCATGTTAAAATAAATAAAAATGGAATAAAGTTTTGAGGTGCCACGGGTGGGCACCGGACTAATAAACCTATGATACTGGCAATAGCAGAGAATCAGCTGGAGCACTGGGGCCTTGGGTCCCCCCCCCCCCCCTCCCCAATTGCCCCTTTAATAAATAAAATACAGTGTGTCCCTGGTGGCACAGTATTGAAAGGTGCAAAAAAGTGAATAATCAATGACCGGCCACAGATGCTCATTTATCATTCACTGCTCCTTCAGGGAGCACCCCATAATGACCTGGGAAGGCTATTTACATATATTATGTTTTTGACTACGTCCCTAGATGGGGCAAGGACATCACCAATTTTATTTTTTACGATTGTGTTGGGGCTGAAGAAAACAAACTTCTGCAGCCCGCCAACAACACAAAAAAAAAAAAAAGAACCATATGTATCCTGAGTCTTTGAAACCATGACCCCAGGAGAACTTACTATCTTTTTTTAAAGCCTTTCCTAGGCTGGAGCTTTTGCTCTACAGCTGGGATTGCTTTGCCACCTAGGGGATGGTTGTATCTTATGTGTTGCAGATGTATCACATAAAATATAAGGCCTTTATGTCGTTATTTTTACCATTGCATGTTATGGAGTGTAAAATGTTAAGAGGTAGTAGAGTTATATTTGTTTGAATTTCTTTTTCCTAAAGAAAAAAACTACTATTTATTTATACATTTTCACCCCATTAATGTAATAATGAAAACTGTGTGGAAGAATCGAAATTTGCCTAGCTTATGTAACGGTAAGTTTCAATTCTATTAAGGACACGGAGGCGAGGATTATGCTATATTCTTCCTTCGCTTTATTAGAATATTGCACACAGCAGCTCAGGAAACCAAATGTACAACCATGCTCAAAGGAACAAAGAGCATCAAAAAACACTTGTACAACTAAAAGAAACTACAAGTCCCATGATATCAGTCCTGGTGTCATCAAACGTAGTCCTTCCACTATGTCCGCTACCAGGGTAGAAAGCCAGTCCTTCCGTCGACTTCCTCCTCTTTCTTCGCGCAGATCACACCTCTCACTCACTGGTCCTGTTTGACGCCATCGTTTCCTAGCAGAAAAACAACAGCGTAAACCAGGTGCCATAACATGCGAACAGAGGAGCATCGTAAGACTGGCACAACAGAACTACAATGTAGAACATTCCGAAAACGCTTTACTTACTGCCATACGGGTGGGTCCCGACTATGGAGGGTTAGCTGGGTGGGATAATCCTCGCCTCCGTGTCCTTAATAGAATTGAAACTTACCGTTACATAAGCTAGGCAAATTTCGATTCTATGTCAGGACCGGAGGCTTCAGATTATGCTAGTTCAAAGCTTACTCACCACCAACTGGGCTAGGTCCACTACTGGTTTGAAATAGAACCTCTTAAACGTGGAATCCGAGGACCAATCCGCTGCCCGCATGAGATCCTCCAAACGAGCTCCCACTGAAAAAGCCTTCGAGGCCATGGCCCCCCTGGCCGAGTGAGCCCCAAAAAGTTTCGTATCAATGCCTGCTTCTTGCATGACCCAACGCACCCACCTTGCAATAGTGGGGGAGGAGACTGCTTTGTGTGGTTTACGCAAGGCAATCAGTAACTGTCGCTCGCCCGCCGGGCGAATGTCTAAGGTAATGTCCTCATAAGCTTTCAAGCAATGCACAACACATAACTTCGGGGTGTCCACAAAAGCCGGGTATGAAATAGATCGAGTTGCGGTTTTCGTGCGACGCCCCACCGTGAAGGTAACTCCATCCGGAGAAAAAACACGCGCGGAAACATCCAATGCGCGCACATCCGAAACTCGCCTGCAAGATATCAGGCACAGAAGCATGGCCAATTTCGCCGAAATCTCTTTCAATGACAAGTAACGATTAGCCGGCCAGGACAAAAACAAATTCAAGACCACGTTGACATCCCAAAGGACCGAATACCTGGGTTCCGGAGGCAATGTCAGGCGAATACCCCGTAAGAGTCTACAAACAAAGGGGTGCTCCCCCACCGGGGAATTCTCCACCGGTTGGTGACCCGCAGAAATCGCGGAACGCATAGCGTTGATCGTCCTATAAGCCAGACCTTTCGTCGCCAATTCAGCTAGGAATTTTAAAACGGGAACGAGGCCCGCGACCAGGGGATCCAGGTCCCTTCGAAGACACCAACGCATCCACCGAAGCCAAGCGGATTTGTATCGCTTCGTCGTGCTGTCCGCCCAGGCTTTTGACAGGAGGCCCTGAGCCGATCCCGAAAGGCCTGGGAGCGACCAACGGCCCCGGAAAGCTTCCACGCCATGAGGCGGAGCGAACTCCGAGTGATGAGAGGATGCGGTTCCTGACTCGGATTCAGCAGGAGGTGAGGAAACTGGGGGAGTAGGATTGGAAAATCCCAAGAAAGTTCCAGAAGAACCGGAAACCATACTTGCGATCTCCAAAGTGGCGTGATCAACACCAAGTCCGCCCCCTGGCGGCGCAGCTGCGCTGCCGCCCGGACCACCATCGAAAAAGGGGGGAAGGCATAAGGCCGGTCCCGGCTCCAATCTTGCAGGAAGGCATCCGTGGCCTCCGCTAGAGGGTCTGGTCTCCAACTGTAAAACCGTGGTAGTTGGTGATCCAGGCGGGACGCAAACAGGTCCACTGTAAACGGACCCCACAGGTCGGCGAGCCACTGAAACACACGGGGATCTAACATCCACTGACTGGAATCCCGCAAGTGTCGGGAATGCCAATCCGCCACCTGATTGACCCGGCCCGGTAAGTATTCCGCCGTCACTGAAACGTGCCGGGAGAGACAATAGTCCCAAAAAGTCTTGGCCAAATCCGCCAGTGCTCGAGAGCGCGGACCTCCCAGATGGTTCACGTAGCGTACCGCCGAGACGTTGTCCATTTTCAGCAGGACACAGGCTGTCGCCGAGTCCTTGGTCCAGCAACGGACCGCAAAGGACCCCGCTAGGAGCTCCAGACAGTTGATATGCAACTGTTGTTCGTCGGAAGACCAGGCGCCGCCGGTGGAGAAATCTCCGCATCGGGCGCCCCAGCCCGACCGGCTGGCGTCGGATTCGATGACCAAATCCGGGACCGATCCGAAGATCGCACGCCCATTCCACGCCTCCATGTGCGTGAGCCACCAAGACATCTCCTCTTTCACTTCCTCCGTAAGGGGCACCATCTGGTCGTAGGACATACCCCGTCTCAGATGGTGGGCCTTGAGGCGTTGAAGCGCCCTGTAGTGCAACGGCCCCGGGAAGATTGCCTGGATGGAAGACGACAGGAGGCCCACCACCCTGGCAATGTGACGCAACGACGTCCGATCTCTTGCGATCGTCTGTCGAAGCAAATGTCTGATCTTGGCGGTTTTCCGTGAGGGAAGACTGAGCGTAGCTCCGATTGAGTCTATAACGAAGCCTAGAAAGGTAAGTTTCTGAGAGGGAACCAAAGCAGACTTGGGACCGTTGATCACGAACCCCAATCGCTGTAGTAGGGAGACGGTCTGCTGAAGCTGACCCGCCAGGACCACTGGACACTGGCCCATCAAAAGAAGGTCGTCTAAATACACCAACATCCGAATACCCTGACCTCGCAGGTATTCCACCACCGGGTGCAGCACTTTCGTGAAGCACCACGGAGCTGAGGAAAGTCCGAACGGAAGGGCGGTGAATTCGAACACTGCGCCCTTCCAACAGAACTGCAGAAAACGGCGGTGTGGAGGGTGGATAGGGATGACCAAGTAGGCATCCTTGAGATCTAACCGAACCATCCAATCCAGAGGGAGAAGCACGTCCCGAAGGAGGTGTATTCCCTCCATCTTGAAATGCCGGTAGACCAACCACCCATTGAACTCCTTGAGGTTGATCACCGGGCGTTTGCCGCCATCCGTCTTGTCCACCAGGAACACATTGCTGATGAAACCAGCGGGGTGGCGCGTTGATCGACAGATGGCTCCCTTGCGGAGCAAGTCCTGAACCTCCCCGTCTATCAAAAGCGCGTCGGGTTCCGAAAAGACAATCGGCCGAGGCAAAACCTCTTGAAAAGGTTGATCGTAGAATTCTATGTGAAAACCACAGACGGTTTGTAAGACCCATGCGTCGGCAGTGAGCGATGCCCACTCCTCGTAAAAGGTTGCCAGCCTCCCCCCTATGGGAACCTGGTCCAGAGAAAGGACACTTACCATTGGTATTGTTGGGTCCAGGGTTCTTGCGGAAGCCTCTGCCGCCAAAGCGCTGCCCTCGTGTGGGATAGAAATTGTTGAAGTTGGCAGAGGTCTGGTACTGTCCTCTGCCGGAGCCTTGACCTCTGTTATTGGCATTCTGCCCTCGGCCGGGCGCGCGGCCCCTTCCGCGACCGGCCCCTCCAGAAAAACGCTGGTGAAAGACGCGTTTGATAGTGGACTGCGCCTTGTCCAACGAGGTAGAGACAAATTTACCTAATTCCCTGATGAAGGGCTCCCCAAAAAGACCACCCTGGGCTACCACACCTGCTTCAGACGAAGCCAAGTCCCCCAACTTGGGATCCAATTTGATGAGGAGGGAACGTCTACGTTCCGTGGAAAGGGCGCAGTTAGCGTTTCCAAGGAAAATTATCACCCTCTGGGCCCAGTTAGACAAAACCTCAGGGGAAATGACGGTACCATTGGCTTTCGCCTCCTCCGCCATGTCCAGAATTTTCGTGGCGGGCCCGACCGCGTCAAGGAGCTTATCCTGGCATGACCGCCAGGAGCGGTCAATGCCTTTGCGCGGGTCTTTCATAAACTTGGCCAAGAAAGTGGCCATTTTCGCATCTAACTCTGGGGTCAGGGCCACCTTACCCTCTAGAGAGGGCCTCGGACATTCACCACGCAGGCAACCCCTAGCCTCATTCTCCAAGGGCTTGCGCAGGCGACCCGCTACAAACTTAGCCACGGTCTCACCCGGTGTCCAAGCCGCAGACCTCGGATGCACTAACTCATCCGGGTCCAACATGCCCGAACCATCCCGTGGTACGACCACAGCCGAGCCCGAGGGGCGCCACGAGCGCACAGATTCGCCATCGTCGTCCGTATCGGGAGAGGACAGCACTGGAGACGGGGGAGCAGTCCCCACGTCCAAGGAAGGGTCGGGGCCCGCTAGCGGCACAGGGGAGGCATTAGACGCGTTAGCCAGGAAGGCATCCCTAAGGCGTTCGAACGCATCCCTGTCCACCCCCTGTGCCCCCAACGGAGCACTTTCCCTACGTGGCAACTTAGGGGCCGGCGGGCCCTCACCCGAGGGACCCGGGAGGGCAGGCGAACTCTGCAAATGGGCAGACGCTAACTTCTGGCACTCCTCGACAATACGTGCTGACAGGCGGTCCTCCATGGGCCCCACTATTTCAGTCACGCAGCGGTAAATGGAACTGTCAACCGCTTGGTAAAATTCATCATCCTGAAAAGAGGGGTTAGAGTCCTCAAAATAATTATTTTCCTCCATTCTAGCCATGTAAACCCAACAAGGGAGGGTGAGCAACTGCCTACCCCACGGGGTGTCTGAGGGCAGAATATGGGCAGTCCCCTAGGGCTGCAATTCAGTTATGGGCCAAGCACCTGGCAATAGGGGGCTGCACTGTGACCCCCCCAACGCGCAGACCCTCACTCTGGACTGGGTCTAAGCCACCCCCACAGCGCGTTCACCACACACAGTCAAATGCAGTGCATATCAAGCCTTCCGGCGTTTAACGCGGTCCAGGCCGCTGTACAGACCCTTAACAGGGCGTCTTATCTGCAAATAGGGACAGAAATACCGACCCGGGTCTACCGGGCGTGAAGGGGTGGCGAGGGCAAGGCTCCGGCGCTGACTGACTCCTCCGCGCGTCTCCCAGAGTGAGGAGAGCGCCGAGGAGCCAGCGAGACGTGTGGGCGCCCTCTGGCGGGCGTCTACCGCACCGCAACAACAACTGGGAGAAGACCGCGAAAGGAGCGGAAAAAACGCTCCCGCGGTCGGGGCTCTGCAAGGCAAGACGCCGCGACGAGCCCCCAACGAGCGCTGACACAACGCGCAGTGAAATCCTTACACAGGCATGCAATTACAAGAGAAAAACAAAAAGAGCACTTAACTGGCTGCGTGAGCAGCGAAGAAAGAGGGGGAAGTCGACGGAAGGACTGGCTTTCTACCCTGGTAGCGGACATAGTGGAAGGACTACGTTTGATGACACCAGGACTGATATCATGGGACTTGTAGTTTCTTTTAGTTGTACAAGTGTTTTTTGATGCTCTTTGTTCCTTTGAGCATGGTTGTACATTTGGTTTCCTGAGCTGCTGTGTGCAATATTCTAATAAAGCGAAGGAAGAATATAGCATAATCTGAAGCCTCCGGTCCTGACATAGAATTAGTCACAGACATGTAGTTCAAAAATACTTTATTGAATGTTTTTAAAGCCATTACTGAAATATGCATTTGATTTAAATTATTGGTAATTTCCGGAGAAAGATGATGGGTTTGATTTATATATAGGAGAGGAAAGGTTTGGCTGCCAGCGGGTCTTTGCCATTGGGCCTGGCGTCTTGCCAACCCTCCTCCCTCTGCCGCACATGGCCAAAGGCCCTGTGCAGCGTAGTGTTGGCGGCATGCGGGGTTGGCTGCATGCGGGGGTTGGCGCGCATGCAGGGGGTTGGCTGCAGACCCTGGCCCGAAGGCCCTGCTCAACCTGGGGTTGGCTGCATGCGGGGGTTAGCTTCAAATCTTTGGCTTCAGACCAGGTCCTGCAGACAACCCCCTGCTGCGCATGGCTGGAGGCTGTGTGCTGTAGGGGGTTGGATTTACGCATGGTAATGAAATATTACTGTAGATTATAAAAAAAGAAAAAATTAGCTGGAAAAAAAACAAAGATTAACGTAACCTTATAGTTAGGTGAACTGTTCAGTAACAACTTAATGTTTTAAAATGCATTGATTGCTCAAAATGATCTGAATGGATTTACACCAAAATACAAAAGCACTCTTTCTGGACCAAGATCAGCTTTCTGCTAAATTTGATGTACATTTGTTCAGAGGTTTAGGCAAGGAAATGGATAGCAAACTAGGATTTTGGGACCACCATTTTTTTCAGCCCCTGCTCGACGGATCACCCTGAAACATTTCATGCACAAATTAGGCAAAAAAGAGTGGCGACTGTTATTTCAGTCCGGAATCACTATAGAGGGATTTTATGTTTTGAGAATGACATAAGAGTTAAAAACAAATTCTTGACCCGTCTTGAACAGAACCAGTTAAATGAATTACACAAATTCCCTTCAAAGACTTCAGCATTAATGTGCTTTAAAAGAAATTGGCTTGAGGTTGGCTCTGACCATAGCTGAAACTTTTTAGCTTTCATAATTGTCGCCTTGCATTAAATGTGTAAAACAAAATATGCTTTTGTTGTAGTCCTTCTTTCTTCATTATATCACCCACGTTATTTCCAAGTAGCTTTCCCCATAATTGAGAACTTGTTATAATGTATATACACCACTCAACGTTAATTTTGTCGATCACATGTGGCTGCTCCCAACTTTCTGCCTTCTTAGATTCCACTTAGACATTTTTGTTGAGATTTTCGCTTGAAAGAGTTTTTTCAATTGAAAAACTTTATTTAAAAGAAAACAACTCTTGACTTTTCTCAGCCTCGTTTTGGTAACTTTTGTTTCCTTTTGTCCCTAGGTAGATCACCAGTGGTCTCTGAACTTTTGCCAGGCTTTCAGATAGTTAACATGGAAGGTAATAATGGCCTTGCGTTCTTCCATGTCAGTATTGGGGTGAAATAATAATTCGGCCCACTGAGCTCCCGGTAGTGCTAGGTGTGGTCGATTGTCTTTAATGGATTGCTTGTTATTTATGTGCCAAGAATGTAAGCAAGATTGTAGTTAGTAGTTGTCTTAAAACAGAATTTTATTCATTGCATCTACTTACTTGGCGTATGTGATAGCATTTCTTTTACATAATGCTTTTAGAGATCTCCAACTTGCTGTGTGCCATTAGACCCGTTTTATACAAAAGAATGGTAGCTACCTTAAAATACCAAGTGGCTGTTTAGACATGGCCCTGATAGACCTCAGCAAGAGAACACAGTGACCATTGTGGCTATTGTCCAAGCGGCCTGATGCTTATCTTTTAAATTAAGTTTCAAATATTTGAACATCTGTATATTCTATTTAGAGTCTCATAAGGTGTAAAGTGTGTATGCACTTGGCTATGGTACTTATCCCTCCAGCTAAACTTCTGTCCTTACCCCATTCCATACATTCACACCCAGCAAGCATTGCACAAACAGCCTAACAGAGACACTGCAAGTTGGAGCGAATCTCAGTTGCATCTGCTAATATAAGCCCCAACCCCCTAAAACCACAAACTAATCCCCAGTAAACTTCTGTCCTTAACCCATCCCATACATTTACACCCATCAAGCATTGCACAAACACCCTAACGGAGACACTGGAAGTTGGAGCGAATTTCAGTTGCATCTGCTCAAATGAGCCCCCTAACACGATAAAGTTTAACTAATCACCAGTACACCATTCCAGGTTCTTCAGTTCACATTCACTCACAGAAAAAGATTTAGCAGACATAATCACACTTTACAACATAAACTTACTCTTCATCACAGAAACAAAAAACCCAGTCACCTTAGACGTTGGCTCATTGCTGACAACTGCACAATTACACAATATCAGCACACTCCCAAAACTGGTTGCACCCATGCTGCTTTCACAAAACCAATTTGCACTTCTCCCAGCACCGTTCTTCTTTTTCCCTAGCCTAACCATAACCCCAATCAACCAATCGTACACCTTCTTGGTTAACGTGTCTGTGCTACAACAAAAGCAGTGCTTCATCACAAACTTATCTGAATTTTTATCCACTGCTAACGTTATTAACTCCATCAAACATATCAGTGACTTCAAGGCAATTCAGAGTTATGCCTCATTCCTTCATGAACCTTATATCCGTACAACTCCACTCTCATTTCACCACATCCACACACTCCAAAAGCAGCAAGATGAAGTATTTCATGTCTGCTCTTCCTTTCTTAATTTGACAAAACCCATCCCCTAGATTGCTCTGACCACCAGACACGTCCCTTCTTCATAACAAATTCCTCCACAAAGAACCTAACCTACTTGCCATTCTTACAAATACTGTTAATGCTCTCCCTCCTCCAACCACCTGCAGCATGGATTGTCTAAGCTGCATGCTCAGTAACCTCACCTCTCCCTTACTTGATAAAATCACACATCACACCCTCTTCATTTGGTGCACTCTGCAGTTAAAAATCAACAAATATAAATCACCACTTGACCTAACATTTTTCCACTAATTTCTACAACTAGAACTTCACTCCCAAAGATAACGAGCATCTCAAAATCATCCACAAACCAAAAGCAATGTACTGCTAAGAGCTGTTCTAGCATTGTTATATATCCATTCATCTCATATGGAATACAGAAATTCACTAGTATTAACATGCTTATCAACCTAGTCAAGTAGTTTAGGATATAATTTACATCGCAGATGTGCATCCTATTTTTACACTTTTCCCCACCCATGTAATCAATGTGATGGCCATTGCGATAAACTTTGAACACAAAACAATAGGATGGTGATATCTTCCCCCCTGACACTTATCCGATCCCCCAACAGGGCTCGACAAATCCGCTCGCATTTGCGAGGGAGAATTGATGAGGACGAGCTATTTTTAGGTCCTACTGAGTAGGAAGACAGTCTAACTTTTGTCCTCTTTCTTTGAAAACGGAGCAAAAGTGTCAAGAAAACCAGATTTAAAGGCATATTTATTGCGCACAAAGGGAATGAGCAATAAAGATGCCTTTAAATCTTGTTAACTTGTCGCTTTGCTCGGTTTTCAGAGACGGAGGTCAAGAAGGTTGCAGTTGGGTCGAGGGGATTTTCCAAGGTACTAGACCTGCAGGACTAGTACCATTTTTTTTTTTTGTATTTTTTGAGCCCTGCCCAAGTAAATTAAAATACGAACATTACTCCTCCCAAAAGCCAAGCTTGCCTTCCGTGGACTGTCAAACTACTGCATTATCATGCCCCACTGCTTCCTATGGTATACCATGGAAGGGAGTCATCAGTCTGTTCCAGAAACGCCTTTCAAGCTATTACAATTGTACCAATCTGTGTTGTGCCAAAGATGATCTACAAACACAGCAAATATCCAGTTGGTGGATGATTATCCAAATATTTTGGAGAACATTGCCCTTGCTGACTGGTGTTCCTCAAGCTGTCGGTGGCTTGTGACACAGTTATGTACAAGACCTTGTTACAGAGCCCATTACACACCCTCTGGCTCTCTACCATCAAGGGGTCTGGGGAACGAGAGGGATGTATGAGCTGTATACGTTTGCACCCTTCCACATCTGATAAACACCACAATAAAATTAGGGGTGGGCGTAATTTGCATAGTCACGCTATGCAAAACTCTGCGAAACTGTAAAAAATCTCAGCGAGCTCACACAAGTTCCGCAAACACGCAGAATTGCTTGTTCCGCCCGTTTGCAATGCTTTTTTTCCTGTTCGCGAATGCTGTTTGCATGCTTGTGGAGAAATATCTCGCACACACGCATTTTTAAAGCACGAACAAGCAAAAAATTCAGCGGATTGCGGAATTTTTGGCAATTGCGCGTTCTCTGCGGAACGCGAAATTACCCAAATTCTGCGATCGGAACGGAATTTACCGCCCAGGCCTAAATAGAATGAGTCTTTTTGCAATATGTGTTGCTACAGAGCCCCTTAGCATGCATAGGCTTTACTGATATGGTTCTCTTCCTTCTCAAATAAAAATCAGTTTAATTCCGCCAGGTCTCACTTCACTGTCTTCTCCTGCTTCCACAGGTCTTAAAGCTTGCTTCTTTGTTATGCAGTATTTACAAGGAGTCACAGTGGTTACAACAACACGATTTCACGCTAAACGATTGTGACACCAATTGCAACTGTACCTCAGAATGCCTTTGGCCACTAACGTCCACAATCTCTGATCATATCATAAGCGGTTCAGAAACTGGTTCAAGTGCTCCCCATGCAATGCATCTGGTACAGGCAGTACAAAATAATCCTTACTTGCACTGTTTGTCGCTGAAGTCTTGATGTGCAGCCGGTGCTGCATAGCCTTTTACGCTAGAGTTTTGTTCTTGAGAACTCATCGGAATGTCGAAAGTTCTACTGTATGAGAATGACTGGCTGCTGAGTTTATATGGATAAGTGCTAAACAGTTGACAGTTTATTTATTTTTATTTTAAAAAGTTTTATATAGCGCTGGCTAAACCCGGAGGTATCAGAGCGTTTTACATGAGCATCGGATCATAGTTACAGGTTACATCGGTACAAAGGTTACACAGTTCTTAGAGCATGGCAACATAGTTACTTGTAAGGTCGAGATAAACAATAAGCACAAATACGTAAGGGGAAAATAAGGCAAGGTGAGAGATTCAGGGAAGGGGGGTTGGAATAGGGGTAGTAGACAGATAATGAAGGCGGGAAAGAGGAGGGGAGGGTGAGAGACACAGCATAGGGAGAGGAGAGGAAGGGTGACGGGGACACAAACCGGTAGACGAGTCAAGGCAACGTCCAAAGTCGAGTAAGCTGTGATCCCAAGGGAAGTGGTATCCCTTCCCTATCTCTATTGCGAGAGGCACCCTTTACGCAGTGGACTCTCTCAGAAGGGTCTCTGAGACTCCAAGGCCTACATACTGGATCCTTCCCCAAAAAGGGGAGAGGGAGTGCTTTGGCAAGGGGTGCCATACCATACCTCCAGTGAGAGTGGCTCCCTTGGCACAGTGGACTCACTCAGCGGGTTCGCTGAGACTCCAGAGTATAAATATTGGATCTTTCCCCAACAAGGGGAGAAGGAGTGCTTAGTCAAAGGGCACAAAGGACAGGGGGGTAGGCAGATTAGCAGGCAAGGGGAGATATTCAGGGGAGAGAGGATAGGAACTATGGAAGAGACAATAAGGAGAGACGAAAAGAAGTCTGCCTAAAGACCGACTGGGTAGGTGACAACCAAGGAGGGAATCCATGGCCCATCTCCCCTATAGCTAAACCAAGTAGCTCCATCGGGCATCAGACAAAATAGTTCGGTCTCAATACATTGAGAGAGGAGGGAAGGAGAGACATAAATAGATGGAGGATGCGTTGGGGGAAGGGGGAGGGGGAAGGTAAGGTCAGGAGAGACGCGGGCGCGTTAGCCCGAAGTCCGGCTGGGTAGGTGAAAGTCAAAGGAGGGAGCCCAAAGTCAATCTCCCCCATAGCTCGGCGAGTCAGCAGGCCCTGGTTCGTTCTTGCTCTTCTTTAGTTGGGTCCGCATTTCCCTTTCAGCCATTTTGGTGTCTCTTGTGTGTGACTGAGGGTAGGGTACCTGGATTACTTTCCCCCAGAGTGATTTAGAGTGTGGATGTGCTCTATTGTCTTTGTTGACTAGCGTTGGGGTTGGCCCTGCATCTCTCCGGCGGTCTCGGTGGGCTTCTCCTACGGCTTTTTGGCAGCTTTGTGGTTCTCCATGGTGTTGTGTCACTGCGTCACTGTGTCGGCGTGCTGGGTATCCTGGTTGATAGGCTTAAGTTATAAAACGGGGTGGTCAGTTAGCTTCTCCTTTCCCCTTTGTTGTTCAGGTCTTCTCTAGGCGCCCCCTTTGCTCAGTAAGGGGGATCGTGATAGTTCTTGTGCGGGAGGATACGGTGGTTCCCCTTGGAGGTCCCCTGCCTGCACACCCGATTTTCCCTCTCTCACTGACCCGTTTAGCAGCGGCGGTCTGCGGGCCCTTTAAGTCCTTGTGTTTTCCGTCCCATGATGGCTCCCGAGGTAGGACCCCCCCTCCACTCCGTTTCTCTCCCCCCAGGAGCTCACAGCACGTGCAGGTGCGCTTGTTAACTCGCACTGTGTGACGGCGATGAAGCGTTGTGGAGTTGCGAGTTGGGTGTCCCCTTGTGCCGATTCTTGCCCTTGTGCTGTGATACTGGGGGAAGGGCTCTCCCTCTCCCACTTTCGTTAACTGTGACTCTTGGCGTGGCCCCTCTCTCACCTCGCTCAAACTGTCGTTCGCGGTAAACCGTTTATCCTTTCAAGGACATTCACAGGGCTTACCGGTTCTCCGTATCCAGTGGTGACTACATCTTAAGCGGCGAGGTATGCGGGTGTCAGGCTGCAGTCTTGTAGCCCTGTGATAAAAACTTCCTCCACTCTGGTATACTGCACAACGCTGCCCAACTGAAAACAGATGCAAGATGCAGCCTCATATGATACTGGTGGTCACCTTAAAGGATTAGGGAGGATTGAGGCATGAGTGGGGGCCCCCCTCACTTTTTTCCGAAGCCCACAAATCAGTACGCAGCTCCCCCGAGCCCCCCGCACCACCACACCTGGACCCTTCGTGGTTCAGGGATCAAGCCAACAGGAATTTAGTTGCAGGTCACAGACCCCAGTGTTGAGGGAGGGAATTCGAGCAGTCATCCAAAATGGAGTAAGAGTGCACAGATGGGCGACGATCCTGAGACTGGGGAACAGCAGCGCCACACTCACCAACAGCGAGGGCCCCAGGGCAGGGAAAGTCCTTAGCCGCACCCACAGCAACCAGCGCGAGGCCCTGATCCAGCCGCGTCCTCAGGCTCAATTAATTGCTGCGCCGGGAAGCTAGCCGCACAGCTCAGTGTTATTACGGTGCCGGGAATATCCGCAATGGAGGCAGAGCAGCACTACGTGGTGAAGCACACCGACCCTGGAAGGGGCAGCGTCTGAAGCGCAGGACCGGGCCGCGACGGGTGTAAGCAGCGCCGATCAGCTATCCAGTGTGCTCTTTGTCTGGCGGTGCTTTTCGGTTCACAGCTGCATTTTCACTTCGGTTTCAGCTCTGATGGTGTTGGGCCGCCATTTTTGTCTGCATCTCGTTCCCCTTTTTTCTGAGGAGCCTCCGCAAATTTCCTCCTTTTCTCGGACACCGAAGGTCGTCGCGATGGTGCCCACCTTGGCAGCAGGTTTTGTGAAGTTTAAATTTTACATTTGTTGTCCTCCCTCGCTCGCATACTCCTCGGGATCGTTGTTCTTTTCTCCGATCCGACGGAGCGACGGAATCAGGCAGCCATTAGCAGCCTCAGTCCCGGCAGGGTGGCGACAGAGGCAGGAGAAGGCCGGTCCGGGACCCACGCAGATCGGCCTGAGCCCTGCGAACACAAGGGGCACTCGCTCTCCTGCGGCGGCGGCACAGGGTGGATCTTGAGCCCAGGAAGGGACCGCGGCACTCCGGAGCAACCGGCCGTCCCATTCCACTGTCTCAGCACACCACAGTTAACAGCTCCTGGTCCTCACTATTAAATACCTTCTCCCACAAGGGGCAGGAGCTTGAAATAAGTGTCTGAAAGTGGAGTTGTATATTGCTCACAAGCCTGTTTCTTTCCTCCCCAGGCAGTTTATTATGGTACAGGTAGTACAGGTAGTACAATAAAGCCCTTTCTCATAGTTTGTTGTCGCTTTGAGTCTGAACTCTCAGCTATTGCTGAGATCACGATCCAACACCATTCAAACAGCGGTGACCACTGTTTAGGTCGAGCCTGGGCAGCGCATTTGCTGCTCTGCGAGGCATGCTGTATAAGAGTGTGGAAATAAAGCCCTGCCCACTCCCCATATTTTTCATTGGCTTGTCATTGTCCGTCGTAAAGGCTGGCCTCTGATTCATTAATGGGCTTGTTAGTCCCTCCTTAGTACTGCCTTGTCTTCATTTGTAATCTTCCATGAGGAATGGCCCTTTTACTTCTATTGTCACACGGTATGTTTATTTTCGTCTGTAAGCACTATTTTCTTTAATGAGTTGCTGGTTTTGAAGGCACTACGTGCACCACGCCATGCGTGCTTCCTCTTTCAAAGCAGCCCGCGACAATCGAGGCCGCTGCTTTACAATGAAATAGGTCTTGCATTTACAAGAGTTTGAGCTATTGCTATTATAAATGACAATAGCTTAAACTTTCGCAAATGCGAGACCTGTTGCATTACAACTATTTTTTTTTAAAAGCACCCCCATACAACGCTTTAACTTCAATGTTGGCCACGTTTCTTTTTTTACATGCAGCTCATCTAAAGAAACGGGTGCAGCCTCTATTAAAGTGAAACCGCGTCATGGAACACATTTACAAAAAAAGCATGTTTGTCAACTTGATTAACAGATTTTTTTTTGTTTTTTGTAAAAGCGACCCATACGGCGCTTTCACTTTAATGACGGTTGAACCCCTTTCTTTAGACGCGGCTCGTCTAAAGAAAGGGGCGTGGCCGACAACTTAAAAGCGTGGCATGGGGTACTTTTCCAAAAATTGCATTTCCAATGCAATAGGTCTTGCATTTGTGAGAGTTTAAGCTATTGGCATTGTCATTTACAATGCCAATAGCTCAAACTCTCGTAAATGCGAGTCCTATTGTATTGGAAATGCTTTTTTCCTTTAACAGAGTGTGCTTTTATGTGATCCTTCTGTCCATCAAAAAAAGGGTAGAAAGCCCAGGCAACATGGTTCCAGCTGAGTGTACTGTACAAAATATAACCTTCCTACCAAAACACATCTTCCGCTCTTTAATTCTGAATCCATGCCCCCACATTGATTAGTGCAAACTAATGTTTTCTGCTCTCCCTCAAACCCCTCTGACGACACTAAATTCTGCTTTTCCTATTGTAGGCCGTCATATTACAACCAGCAAGCAATTTGACCTTACCATCTCTATTCTAAAATTTCAGTTGTCCCACTTTTTCACAATACATTCACTACAAGCATGACCTTCCAAACATGTTAATACTACATAGTTAACGATGTCCACATCACTGACATTGTCTATAAAACAACTAGGTCAAAGGTGCTTCCCTTGAAATCCTAAAACATACGCTGCATGTCGAGCTAAGCTTTGTCTTATTCTCCAAAGTTGTGCGATAAACTCCTCCTGCACATAAGGCTTGCGTCTTCCCTGCCAGTTCTTCCAAAACGTGTGATTTCATCCCCCCCTCCATCTTTCTAATCCATACCTTGTTGTAACATGCTTATTATTCTTTTAAAAATATCTGCATGCACTCTGCAGGTCATGTATTCTTATTGGCATGGGCAGAACGATGCTGCTAATCTGTGCCAGATCAAGACTCAATTATTCTATTACAATAAAAAATAAAAAGGTTGATTCTTTCAAAAGAATGAAAACAATATTATGATCTATTGGTGATAATATGGAATGAGAAATAATGTTCTGACTGTACTTTTTCAGATGGCCATGTGGCAATATGCAGTTCTTCCAGAAGAAAACGCATTACATATCTGTCTGGTTAGGAGCTGCCAATGGGGCTAATCGCAAAAGGAAGACTGGCACTTTTTCTTTGAGTCCTAGGCTAGTGCCGTAAGACACCCCAGTTCAGTTTGTGAGATTTGGGATACAGCGTTCAGAATCTGTGTTTTAGAGGGTAATTGAAAGGGGTGTATTGAGTGCTCTAAAGGATAATTCTTGTCAGAATAAGAATTATAAGAAACATGAATTGCAGTACATTACGAAAACCTTCCAATATCGATGTATTTGTGCAGAGATCTTCAACAAAAATGTATTTATTTCCTATATCTATAATCCCAATCAATTAAATATACAACCATGAGAAATTAAGAACAATGGCTCAGATATAGATGGTAGTTGTAACTAAAGATGTTCCAGGTACAGCATGCACCACATTGATATAGAATAAACCTAGTCCTGATTACATTCAAACTGATCTCATGTCCATATCCAATGCAAATGGGTTTGTGTGGATCAACAAGTTTTGGCATTATTCTGCCAATGAGGGGTACATTCATTATCACAGCTGTTAAGACTTTAAAAACAAAAAGGAAGTAGCCCATGAATCTATAAGAACAAAGCTTTTGTAAGGTGTGTCAAAGAGATCAGGTCGTTATGTTGGCGATTCCTTACATTTTTCTTTTGACCGGGAATGGAACAGCAGCATTGCACTGAAAACGTCCCCCACACAGGGATTATTTAGGTCTACATTACAGATTCACCACCAAATAGCAACCAGGAAGATTTTCAAGGGCCAACCTAGTGCTGGTCGAAGCAACTAATGTAATAACAGTCTGACTTGCTTTTTCTTAATACAGTTGTAGAAATACCATACACAACCAATGAAGGGTAGCTTCTAGATACTCAGTTGACCAGAAGTTGATGGAAACCTAGTAGAAGTTTTACTCTTAAGATTTATTGAATCCCATAAACAGTTTAGCCGTTTTGTTGAAGGACTCCGAACTGCAGGCAGAGGATTAGAATGTGTTGATGCACTTTACTTTGTGGATATATCCCTCAGGTTAGTTTTTTTGTCTTCAATCCAGAAGCTTTATTCGACTCTGTCTTCTTCAGCACTAGCGTCTGTCTGCACAGCTGGAACTTTTAACAGCCAAGTGGTTTAGTGCAAAGTGAAGGTATTCTTTTAACACCAAGAGCTTTAACATATGGGGAGTGTTATATTTAAGACTGAAATATTTCAAGGCAGGTAAACTAGGAGCTAGATGTAAATGTAAATTGATACTTGTATAGCGCACTACTCACCCGCAAGGGTCTCAAGGCGCTTGTACGAATACTAAAGTAATCAAGTAGAAAAGGACACTTGTATCTGCAAACCCATTGGTTCACTTTGACAACCCTCATAGAAGCCAGAAGTTTTTTACGATGCGGTATATTCGTTTGTCCGCCCCTCTTCTAGCGACATGGCATAGTCATCGGGCTGTCAAATGTAAGGTATGCCTGCCTCACCCGAGGCACCTCTGGAGAGTGTAGAAGTGTCCAGAGATCAAAAAGATAGGTGCAGTGGCCAACCAGTGAGGGTATAGTTAAAAAACAGTATAAGCACCAAAATAATAAATAATTAAAAAAAAAAAAAAAAAAACAACGTATATGATAATCTAGTCACACGATTATCGAATATATCCATTGACTTTTAGTTCACAGTATTCACCGTCTTTATTAAATTTGTTTTGGTGCTTATACTGTTTTTTAACTATACCCTCACTGGTTGGCCACTGCACCTATCTTTTTGATCTCTGGACACTTCTACACTCTCCAGAGGTGCCTCGGGTGAGGCAGGCATACCTTACATTTGACAGCCCGATGACTATGCCATGTCGCTAGAAGAGGGGCGGACAAACGAATATACCGCATCGTAAAAAACGTCTGGCTTCTATGAGGGTTGTCAAAGTGAACCAATGGGTTTGCAGATACAAGTGTCCTTTTCTACTTGATTACTTTAATATTGTCCTTGGGGAACCGAACGGGACAACTATTCCTCATCCCCCCTCTTTTTGATGAACGGCTTGTACGAATACCGCTGTGGAGCCCATCCTGGCTTTCCCTGTGAGGTGCCCACTCTTGGGCACCCCCAAGGTGGAGGCCAGGCATCCTTAGCGTTGTGGGGGCCGTTGTGGAGATTAAGCAAGCTATTGCCCAGAGTTGCAGAGTGGGACTCCATGATTGGAATAGGCACCGAGGCGAGAATTATCAGGTCTGTGGAATTTTGAGCCCAAGTCCCGCCGAGGCGGGGAATTGAACCCTGGTCCCGGGCTAGACCTCTGCATCAGGGTCTGCCGCTCTAACCATTGAGCCACACTTCTCCACGGCATGAAGACTTTAGCGGGGTAATGAGTTTTGTAATCTCTCTATTGTTTACAAGGATCCTTTGATGGTTTCTACCCATTGGACCCTCTAACAATCCTTCTGATGACTTGCAAGATTTTAGTCACTCAACTGGATGTACTGTTGCCTATTACATAAGAGTCTCCTCTAGATGACCCTTTATCAATATCTGATATGATGCCATATTTGCTTGGCAATATCAGATTCCCTGGCGATAGTTTGAGTTGCAAGAATGCTTCTTTTTTTGGAGACACTAACCATCTTCAGCACTTAAGGGTTTGTGCCTCAGGTCAGGGGATTTTTTCCATTTTTTTTCTTGCCACTGTCTTCTATGAAGTGTTTTTAGAAATATTTTTAACATACTTGGTTACCTAAATACTATGATGGTTTCTCCTGCTGGCTCTCATGGTAGCGGTTGTGTACAACTTTCTGCAGAATTAAAGTTTCTGTACTCAGGTTTATGAGAAGCCACAAACTGGATGTACTAGAGAAAAACATGTCTGCTTCACGAGGGCTGTAACCCTGCGAGCAGTACATACTACGTTTGTTTAAAAAGGGCTTCATTTCGCTAGAAGGGATACGATTGCAAGTAATTCTTTTAATTCCTACTTTATTAGAAGGGTATAGAGGCTGAAGCTCTGCTTATTGAGGGCCATGTAACATCGAACCAATTCATTTGGGCATCCGTAGATGTGGCTAATTTAGCAGCTAACTCATCAGGGAATCATAAAAGTCATAAAAACCAGCAGATCCATAAAATCACCTGAAAATACCTCAAATGTCACATGGTGGAGTGGAACACCCCTGCTAAGAACCATGATACAAAAAAGCAAACCTTATAACTAGATAAAAATTGGAGATATAATTAAGCTGGCCATACTTGTACAAAGCTGATAGACAAAAATAACGGGCTTATATACTAGCAACGTAGTTTGGCAAATTTCGGGCAAATAAAAACTATTTGTAAATTGTCAAGTGCAGCCATTTCACATGCGCAAATTGGAGGCTCCGAGAGTCTATGCCATCCTACTAACAGCTGAGGGAACAGATTCAAATGTAAATACGATAGTAGACGTCTGTGTAAAACTGGCATATCTAATGTCAAATACAGTTCTAATTTGCTAATTGATTTTTCCTTAAACTCATGGGAACAGGAGTTTTTGGACAACATACATTACACCCTTTTTTTTCACTTTAAGGCGGAATGCTGCCTTCCCCCACACATCTGTTTTACTAATTTGCTCAGGGTCAGAAAAAAAGATTAGGTCTATCAAGATCAGTCAAAATACTTTTGACATAATAATGCAACCATGGAATATGATTATCTTTCTATTAAACTCCAGATAATTTTTCAGCCAGACAGAAAACCACAGCAGTATGAGTTGAATTTGTATACAATCAGAATAAATCCTTCCCTTATTTCTTTATGCACTATATCCATTGGTACGCTCTGGGATATCCTCAGAATTCTCCTAAAAAATGGGTTTTGCGGTACTTGAATAGGATGACCAGGCTTGTACCCCCAGATATCGACACCAAATTAAACTGTTGAGACACACTTTGCTCTATAAATCTTCAATATTGATTTCACATGTATATGGCCAAGGTGCCTGGCAAAGGCATCAATACTATGAGCAACCCTGTTAAAGAACTAGACATGGGTACTTATCACTGGGTCCCAATTCATTTTACTGTCCAGCTAGATGCCTAGATAACAACATTCATTGGTGTTACCAATATGGTGTCTATCGTTCGTGAAATTTAGTTTTAACATTTGTTTGACCTAGCACCATGGTGTATGATTTGAAGAGTTTGAATACATAAAAACAATCTAGACCGAGTTACAGGCAATTAGCTGTGCACACAATAAATACAGTGTTGTCTGCATAAAATAATTCGGGAACTGTCCTATTGTTTACCATCAGGAAAATCTTGCACTTGGCCACTTAAAATATATCAAGCTGATTAATATATAGTATAAAAAAGCAAAGGGGGTAAAATACCGCCCCGGGTACTCCTCTCCCCAGTTGAAAGTGCAATGTACATTCCCCATTGGGTCCGAATCTTACGGAGTCCTCCAACTAACAGCAAATTAGATTTCCCATGATATGGGTTTACATTGGCATTCCAATGAATTTGGTTTGCAGGCTGCATACATGGGTCTAAATCTTTCCATATAGTCTTGAGAAGGTCCAGTGAATGCAAACAAACTGATTGTATGATCAGTAAGGCTTTATCAAAGATGGCCACCAGATTTGAAGCATTTTTGTGGCTCAGTAGGAAATCCAACTTGACCACTGTATGACCATAGTCATGGTAGACACTTCGTTTCCAAAACATTTTTGTATCAGATTCTGATAGCAAAGGAATGAGGTAGAGCTTAGGTTTCTCTACCACCTGCTGCCAAGGCATTTAACAATAAACAATGACCCTTTATTGTGAACGCTATCCACTGCATTGCTTGGGGGGGGGGGGGGCTGGGTGCAATTTTGTTTTTTCGATGAGGAGAAAGAACTACAATGTATACGTGCTAGAGATTCTGTGCCTCTGAGTCCCTCATTCCCTCTGCACTACTCTTTAGATACCTCACTCTGGCTGGTGCATTGCCTCCTTCAGTGTTTCTACTAGCTACTGTACAAAGCTGAAACAGTACTATTACAGGATATTATCTAAAAGCTTCATTACATCAGAGACAGAGTGTACTCCAAATACTTTCTGGTAGAAAAATAATACATAACTAAGGTGAGACTTATGTTAGATCTCATTATTTTATACACACCCCTTGCAGCAATGTTCAGAATGGTAGTCTGGCAAACACACTACCCTTCTTCCTCAACAGATAGCAGTTTGTTGTACCTTTGAACCTCAAAGGCTAATGTTCACATCCACGTTCTCATAGTCATAGGAAATGGCTTTCTTTTGTAGTGAGATGGGGGACTTGCACATCAAATGCAATGTACTTCTCTTTGTACCTAGATCATTCATCAGATGCCCGGCCCATATAGTAGCCCAGTTCTTTGCATCAGGGCATTAGAATTTATCTTCATCTGATGTCTGTTTGCTTATTGCTCCATCAGAGGAATATTTACTTGCAAATACCGACATATTAACTTTACATTTTGAATTTAGAGAAGTCCATGTTGATTCCTGTGCAAGAAGTTCAATTTATGGGTGCAATTCTGAACCCTCTACAAATTAAAGCTTCTAGTTTTCAAAAAGTTTCTATTTTACTGGAGAGGTGCCATAGATCAACTCTTACAGGCTTTATGTTTCTTGTCCTGATTTCTCATGTGTGCCTGCATTTGATGCCTTTGAGATATACCTCCAGACTGAACTATTCTGACAACTCCATGAACAAGGTTAAGGTTTTTCTCCAAAAGCCCTCAATAACCATTGACCAATCCATGCCCTTGTATATCAAGAGTTTGTTAGTGGGTGTTGCAGTTGGAAGTAAAAGGGCCTGTAAAGCCATAGATGGCTTAAAAAGGACAGGTAAAAAATGCATGTCAGTAGTGCAGATCACATTAACTAGAATCAGTTGTTGACTAGGAAGCCGGTGCAAATTTTCCTGAATTTGAGTGATTTTTGAAGAGGTGCATGGTGACGTTTTCCCTATTTTCACTCCAGGCAGGTTAAAATGCAGGGCATTGTTATAATAAGAGTAAAATACATGTTCTGGCCACAAATACATCAAAGAGATGTGGATGAAAGGAACACTTTACTTATTGACTGCAGTTGGAGAAGAAGCATACCAGCAAGATTTATTAGCCTGTAGAGGAGGTCTTGATCTGTAATATCTTTTTGTATTTGCTTTTCAACTTTTGCAACTGAGCCTGGTAGATTTCCTATGTAATCTGGACAAAGATTAATGGGTGTGGTGGAGAGATCTTGGCCAATATTTAGAACATTTGTCTTTTCTTCATCCAGTTGTTGAAATACCAAACGCAACCAATGAAGGGTAGCTGCTTGGTACTCAGTTGACCAGATGTTGATGGTATGCTGGTTCAATCTGATGGAGTGTTCTCAGTATAGGCGACTGAGCAAAACCCACTGATCAGTGGTTCTGCTGCTGAGGCTCTAACTAGATATTATACTAAAAATGTAATAAAGAAGAGCCCTGGGGCACTCCACCTGAAAGCTGGTTAGCAACGTACTGAAAATAAGGTACTGCTGCTCAAATAAAATTGAGTGAAGCCCACCAAATATAAATGGAGTAAACCATTGTAGGCAGTGCCTAAGAAAAATAATGTGAGGCAGTTGATCAGTAACTCATGGATGGGCATTTCAAATGCAGTGGAGAGGTATAGATGCCTACCATCTCTCCACATTGCTGCATTGCACTTCGTACCAGTGAGGTATGTCAGCCTTTGCAATATATGGCCTGGGATCAGTCGAGAAAGATTCTTATAGCTGATTAAATAGCCAGCAGGAACCATTGCTGGAGTTAGGAGAGTGAATGTTTGATAATTGGCCAGATCTGCAGAATGTCAGTTGGGTATCTTCAGTTCTGGCTTAATACCACACATTTGTCTGGTCCAGGGACATTCCAGAAGCAAATAAGGCGCTGATATTAATAATCACTGAAATCAAAGCATGTGCCAGTGCTTGAATGGCTGTCCTAGAGCTGCCATTTTAAACCCAAGCAAAATTTAGCCAACAGCTTCTGATACCGTGGGACTGTAGACTGTTGAGAGCATAACGTTCTGCTAACAAAATGCATTCTAGATCCTTTTGGATATTCCTAGAGCTTAGTTAGCGAAAGAAATCGGCCTCTGCTTATTTGTTTTTTAATGGCCCTCACATGGATACCTGTCAAGCAGAGACCTGGCGATCTGTACGTACCTTCTGCTGTTATTAATTGGATGTGACAACCAAGTAGGTCAAGCAATGAATTTTTAAATTACCCTTCTCATTTGAAGATTTGCTATATATCTAAAACTGAAAAAAAATAAAGTTGGTCTATAGCTGAAGTGTCTCGGACCAGAAGGAAGCCCCACCCATCTTAAAAATAACATTTAAGGAGAAAACTACTCTTTCCTCTGGGTGTTCTAATGAAATGTCTTCTCAGATTTCGTTTTAGAAAGTGGTAAATAAAAAAAATGTATGATAATTTTTTAACATGCAATTTAAGGATTTTCAAAGGTCCAGTCTGGGGGCTGGATATGTCAAAAAGGTTGTGAATCAGCAGAATACCCTGGCTGGAGGAATACTGTTACAGGTAAGTAGCCTTTCGTTTTTAATATATTGTTATAGCATGTAGCTAGTTGTTTGATTGGAGAATATTACTTGTACCCTAGCTATACATTTTTTCAAGATTGGCTGATAGTGTTGTCATTACAGCTATATTTAATGACCAGCAGCCCGTCCCGACGCTGTCCGGGATATAAAAAGTATGTGTGTAATGTTTGTAATGGCAAAGTTTAATTTATTTTAAGATTTCACGGTATACAACATTTTTGGTTTCATTGGAGTGCGTGCGCGTTGGCCGTATCTTTATTTCCTTCGTGTGTGTGCGTGCTGATTGTGAATGTTTTTCCGGCGTGAATGTGCGTGGGTGATGTTTTTACATTTTTGCCTGGAACGTTTAGAGTGAATCGCAAAGTGCCCAAAACAGAGTGAAAGTTTGACGTTCTGGCGGAGGGCTTTTTTGAGTGCGCGTGCGTTGCCCATATCTTTTGTTCGTTGGTTGTGTGTTTGTGCTGATTGTAAATGTTTTTCTGGCGTGAATGTGTGTGCGTGATGATGTTGAATATTAGCCTTGGTCGGTGTAGCCCTGCGACGGAGGCGTTTAGAGTAAAGCGCCAAGTGCCCAAAACAGAGTGAAAGTTTAACGTTATGGCGGTTCGTCAATGTTTCCGGAAGGCGCGTGTTTTTTTCTATACTTCCTTGTATTCGGTGACGCGTCCAATCATGAGATAGGTATGTCGGTACGTGATTGGTGTTAGCCGTGCCCCTTTTTATGCGAATTAATAGTACGCGGCGATTAACCGGTCTATTCGGTGACGCGTCCAATCATGAGAAAGCTATGTTGGATGCGTGATTGGGGTTGGTAGCAGCGCCCCTTTTTATGCTAATGAATAGTACGCGGCGATTAACAGTTCCATATGATTAACATTGCGCACGATTTGTGGCTTGCATATTGTTGTTACTACTTGGATATTTACTTGTGCCTATGTCGAAAGTAGACCATTTTCTACAACCACTGGTCCCCCAGACGAAGTCTTATGTACGGGACTCAATGCATATTATCAAACTATTGGAGAACCAGCCATATGATAACACCATACAGTTCATGGTGACCCTGGATGTCTCCTCGCTATATACCTCGATACCACAGAACGAGGCCATAGAAATCATCAAAGGAGCATTGGATAAACGTCCGGCACCCCACTGGATCCCCACAAGCTTTTTGACTGACCTACTAGAGATCGCAATGAAGAAAAACTACTTTCTGTTTAAGCAACAGTTTTACTATCAGTGTAAGGGAGTAGCCATGGGCGCGACATATGCACCCAGCCTGGCGAACATATTCATGGATCATTATGAAGAGGCACATCTATATTCCCACGAAAATCCATATATAGATTCGATATCTATTTGGAAACGATTTATTGACGATGTCATTATGATCTGGTCAGGCACGGAAGAAGATCTACAAAAGTTCTTTGAGTGGTTGAATGGGAGGAATAAGGATATCCAGTTCACCGCGACATATGATCGAGAAAAAATAGCTTTCCTTGACCTCTCATTCCAAGTGGAGAATGGAATGATATATTGTGACCTCTACAGGAAAGCAACAGAGAGGAACACCCTGTTGAAATATGACTCTCACCATCCTCGCAGCCTTCGCGACAACTTACCATATGGACAGTACTTGCGTATGAGGAGGAACTGTTCCAGACGGCCTGACTTCTTCAGGGAAAGTGAAGTACTGACTAAACGCCTCCGAGAGCGCGGCTATCCACTGGGCCTGCTCAAACGTGCGAAGAAGAGGGCTTGGTACTGCCCTAGAGAACATCTATTGGACCCCAAAGAAAAGAAACCTACAACGGACAATCTAGTATGCGTCACCACTTTCCACTCAAAGAGCAACATGGTGAAAAAAACTGTACTGAAATACTGGAATTTAGTTGCACCTGAACTCAAAACGGCTGAGCAACCATTGTTCGCATTTAAGAGAGGCCGCAACATAAAAGACAGTATTGTTAAAGCCTACTTGGAACCCCCAAAGCCCCCCAATCTGAGGGATCAACTGGGATTACCGCCAATCTTGGGTCACTTCAAATGTGGAACATGCAAGGCATGCCCCCTCAGTATTGAGGGTGGCTCCTTTTCCTATGAAAACAAAACATATCGCTCACCCTCTCTGACTAATTGTAACACAACTAATGTCATTTACATCATCCGTTGTCCATGCAATGCAATATATGTTGGGCAAACGACACAAAAAGTCAAGATGAGAATCTTACAACATTTGAGCAAGATTAGGTGCAAAGTTCAAGGAGCGCCCCTAGTGGAACATTTCAACAGCCACAATCACAACCCCGAGGACATTCGCTGGAGAGTGATTGAAAAGATCAACTTGAACCCGAGGGGTGGTTCCATGACGCTTGCCCTAAACAGAAAAGAATGTAAATGGATACATTAATTAATTCTGTAGCTGCTGGCTTGAACGAACATGAGGAGATATCAAAGCAGATGGGGTTACTATAACTCAACTGAGGCCCCCCTATAGATTCTGTCATTACAGGAACAAAGTGGCCCCTAGTCTATAAGACACTTATATGTACTGCTTTGTAATTCTAATGCTTATTGTGGATACAACGCTGATTGTGGATACAATGCTAAGTCTGACCTAAAACCCTTTTAATTTGCACTGTTTGTTAACCAACTCCATACCCTCTATAATGATACCATTAAGCGCTACTGGTATATAATGTAGATACAGTGCTGATTAATAAGTTTTATGTAAATTGTAGATGTGGCTCTCTATTTGCATTTTACAATTGTATGTAATGACACCATCAAGAGCGAATTTTTGTTTATCACTGAAAATCAATGGAGCCTCTGACACTTCCCCGCCGCTCCAACCAATCCCGCCCCACTAGCATTACACGCACCGCGTCACGTGGTTGCTTAGCAACGAACGTGCTCTGCGTACACGCCTGGTTGTAATACCCGCCCCGCCTGGCTCGCGCTTCAAGCTGCACTTGGACACAGCCGCTGAGAGCGAGTGAGAGCCGTTTCACTGTTAGGTAAGACGCGAGCGCCAGTCATTCCTCGCATGCCTTTGTGAGTTTAATTACCACCCCCTGTATTTACTGTCCCATAAGCACTCCCAAGCACCGGAGCTAGCCCTCACAGTATAACCGCTGGTATACGACATCAGCGCCAGCCGCCCGGCGGTAACCCACGCTTGCCTGCATGACCCGGAATTTCACCCGGCCCATTTAGTATCCAATGCGCATTCCTGAGATCACACGCAGTCACAGTATAACTGCCTGCAATAAGCCCGGCATTGTCCTAGTGTTAATGAAGTCTGTCACTTCACGGCCACCCTTGCGGACGTTCAGCCAATTAGTGTTAATTAAATCAATGTTCCTGAGATCACTCGCAGTCACATTATAGTAGCCCGGCACTGTTCTAATGTTAATTAAGTCAGTCCTTGCAGTTATAACAACCTAACCAACCACTGGCTTGTTTTAACTTCACAAGACCGCAATTTTTAAACCTAGCACCATCGAGTGTATGTAGCAACTCTTGCTACATCCTGACTTTCACCCTCCTTCCCCCACAGATGCGACGGGCCACTGAGCCTTACAGGATCAACGAAAGGAATCCCTGCTTTGATCTATAAGTGAGTACATTGATTAACTCCCAGTTCACCTTGGGTTGCTACTTAGTTGGGCAACACCAGTCTCTCTGATACCCGGTCTCCTCTTTTCCTGCAGACTGTCCTCCCCCTTCTGTCTTGAGAAAGACCCGCCGTGACCACCTACAGGGGCACACCAGGGTCGAAACGTCGATGCATCCCTAGGTTCAGATCCACCAGGATTCCCGCAGAAATCATAGGAATCCCTGGCTGAGACCAATCCATCTTCTGACCAAACTTGAATTGTACCTGTATATATACCTGTATAGATTTATCTCCCTACACTGTATATATTATCACTTACACTGAGCACTTTTGTCACAAAAAGTCACAATTTTGTATGACGGTCTTGCTATGTATTCAAAACTGATCCATGAATGAAGTAATTCGGATTTGCATAGAAGCAACCATGTAATAATAGTTACAATACAATACCTTGACCTTATGACTTTGTTTGTTTGTGTTTTGAGCATTGATTTCTCATTTAACGCTAAACATTGTATCAGAGAGCTGATTTATTTTTATGTGCATCTATGAGCATAGACCAAATAATCTGCCTTACCCAACAGAACCAATTTTTGTTGAACTATCAAATACCCAGGTTCTGAGGGACACCGGGTCAACCCCCCTTTCTTAAACTTATGTCGAAAGTTGTGCTTGAAGCGGCGGCGCTTCATTTGTAGTATGCGCTGATTGGGCTTCATTTGTAGTACGCGCCCATGTACCCGCCCATGTGATGGTTGCCCACGATACGCCCACATTGATTGTAGTACGTGGCCAACGGCATGCCGTAGACATTTACTGTAGCATAACGCCCCACAACCACGCCACGCCCACTGGAATTAAGGTGGCGAAGTTGTAGCTTGATGAGACGCCACAGCATAACTCCCCACAACCACGCCCACTGTAGTGAAGGTAGTGAACTTGGAGCTTGATGACACGCCACACGCCACACCCCACGATCACACCCACGACACGCCCACTGGAGTTTAACATGTCCACAAGGGACTACTTTACCCCCCTATGTTCTTTGACCTTTCTAATGTATTTGGTGGCCAGCTGTATAGCGTATGTCTATCTGCGGAACCTACCCTTTACAATGGTGTATTGGGTGTTGTGATTGGTCCTGTACTTATTGAGTATACCCGCCTCAAAGGTTTCCAGTTCTCTTTATAATAGTAGTATAGAAGATGTAAAGTTGATCAGCAGCAACAGTGCATGGGCCTTATTTTGTTACATGAGTCTGCTGCAGTATTTGATTCCATTGCTCGTGAGACTTTATTAAGTATTGCACATGATCCTAAGAGTGCAGTCTTTTTGTTCCTGCACGGCACACGTAGAATGGCAATATAGGCAGGGTTGATTGAGTCTTATGTCAATCTGAGGTCAGTAAATTGAGTGCCATTGACTTGGCTGTTCTTTACTATGCCTACTTATCTAATGAGTTGTTAGAGGCCCATCATTTAAACCCCAAACAGATTCTTGGTGGCTGACTCTGTCCCACTTTTTTTTATTGTACACTTAATATCTTTTGTTTTTTTTTAGCCTCATTCACTTTTGGAATCCTTTCTTTAAAATATGCTGATGATGCCCAGCTGCTTTTTAAACTTTTTATCAACTGAAATATCATAGAGATTTATCTAATTGTTTACTAGGAATTCATGACTGAATATGGTGAAATTATCTCCAAGTGAATCCTACTAAAACTGAGAATGCAGTGGTAGGTGTCGCAGCCACATTTTAGCTTGCAGGCAATCTGGCCATCTATTTTAGGCACCTGCCCATCCTCTATGAATTTCAGGCTGCTTATGGAATCAGAGTTAACCAGATATATAATTCTTGGTGTCGCACTCGGAGGCTGCAGATTCTACAGTTTGCCTATTTTATGATTAGGCCAGGTTTAATCTTTCTGTAAAGTAGAGCTGACTACTGTTTAACCCTCACCATCCAAGCAGGTGAATATGTGTCTATGACGAACTGTGATTAAAATTTTCGAAAACTTATGTTGGATGATGCTTTTTTAATAAAGGTGCCCAGTCTTTGGAATACATTCCCATCTTACCTGCAAAAAATCATTGACAATCTATCATTTGGACATATGTTAAGGATCATCTGTTCCTAACATCAGTACTAAGCTAGCAGCCCTATTTTCTTGCATTCTCCGCAACAAGAGTTCATTTCGGTGGCGACTGCTGCATATATTAAGATATTTAATCAAATTTTACTCCTTGTTAAACGGCTGAAGACAAAAGCAATACAAATGTCTAAATTATTATTTGGTTCACTTAAGTAAAGACCACTGACTATCCTTCAAAGAGGGTGTGGTTTACTTTTTTTTCTTATAGATTGAAAAGACTCGAGTTGTATACATTTTCAGACAATGGTACACGCTCATTTTCTGACTTCACCCTTGACATATATCCTTAGCTGGTGCCTCCCTTGATGATCACCTACTGCTAAGTAACTGGAATGTTTTAAAGTACTTTCTTGTGTCAGACACTGTAACTTTAATAACAGGCTTTCATGCAGTAAAAGCCTCTGGATCTTTCAGGATCCCTGCTATATGCTCAAACCTCTTAGCTTCAGGTGTCAGTCAAGCCACACTATCCAGTAAAACCCTCCAATGCAAGAGCGGATTTAGGCAGACAGGTAGTCCTAGCTGGCTTTTGGTATTGGGAGGACTTGACTTGAAAATCTTTGCTGGTCAAGCATGGTTCCAGAGTTAACCCCAGAGACTAGGGAGCGGAAGAAAAAGTAGGTGCAGAGCTTATGCATACATAGAGCCACTTAAGGGTGTGTTTGATACATGATGAGGTTTGTGGCTTCGAGAAGCAGGTGTCTCTCTGCCTTGATCACTTTACAGGAGATCCAGATCCCTAATTAAATGGTGAAAACCTCCAGTATACTGTTGAAATATATATATATATATATATATATATATATATATTTTTAATTCATTTTATTTGAGTCTTATATAGCATAAACCTGACCCAATGGCATCTGAGTGTTTCAGAGTTGGCAAATATTTGCAAATATTTGAGATACATTTGGAGTAAATACAGATACATGTGACAAAGTGGTGAGGTATATGAGAAATAGCATAAGCAGCAAGTATGTAAGATACATGTGAAGTAAATATAGATACATGGTGACAGTATGTGGCGAGGTGTGCAAGGACATTAGGCAAAGATGCGATACAATTTTGAGGTAGTTACAGTACACATAAATACACTGTGCTTTACAGAGTACATCGGCAATTGTACGAGATTACCGTAGGCGTAACATATAAAAAGTACATAGTAACAGTAAAAACGGCAATCCACGATGAACAGAAGTAAAGATGGACTTAGTAGTTCTGAGGTAGCTGGGGTAAGACCTCGTGAGGATGCGGGGAGGGGGGGGCATTAGAGGTACAGTTTTTCCTTGGGGTAGTGACGCACAGATTTATTTAGAAGGTGCAGGTAGGGTGTCTGCAGGCTAGTCTGGTGCTTTAAGGTGGTGGGTTTAGGTATTTGTTAAAGAGAAGAAGCTTAAGTTTCTTCTTAAAATGCGGGAAGAATTAATTTCCATGCAGGTCCTAGTACTGCGAGTTCCAGATTCTAGGAGCATTACCAGAGAAGGAGTGGGTGCAAGCTTTCTCTCGCTTAAATTTTGGAGGAATCAAGAGTATACTGTTTAAGCTTCGTAGAGGTCTCTTTTGGCCTGCTTTTGATAGTTTATTTGTGAGGTATATTGTTTTTTCTGTGTAGAGCGCTTTGTGAGTTATGCAGGCAGTCTTTAGGTCTTGCGCCTAGCGTTGCAATGCACAGCACTGCTCATGCAGCGAGAGACCTCTTTGAGGGGGTTTGAAAACGGCCCTAGGAATCCCACACGCTCATGCGTGTGCTTTTCCTTTTGGGTCACCCTATTGGCCTTTGCGTGCGTCTTTTTATGAAACACTGCACGCAATTGGCCAAAGGCGGGCACATTGCTCCGCCCACGGCCTATTGGTGTCTATTACGCGCACCGCTGACATGTAGTTTCAATTATTATGCCCAGACACATGCGCGATAATTGAAACCACATGTCTCGCTGTGGCGCGCTGGCACTACTCGCGGGCTTGTTGTCTATAGGTAAAGGGAAGCTCACAAGATGTGATTTTCAACAAATACCACCAGTAGCAGCTTCTGCCAATCTTAATTCACAACCACTAGTCGGATCGGAGGTCGTTTCTGGAAAAGGCGTTAATTTTATGCTACCGCGTGAAACCATAGCAAAATACAATAGGAAAATGTCATCATGAGGATGGAATCACTAAATAAGAAATGGTGATTTTAGTATGCCTACAGCCATTGTCTAGCGAGTTTTCGGGCTATCGGATACAGAAATGACTGCATGCGATGTGTTGATTTTGCGATGCTTTCTCAAAATGCCCATGCATTCAAATACCGGGTTGATGTCGACAGCCAGCCATTCTTCCATGCATTTGAGGATGAGGTATTTTCAATGTCACGATCAAGGTGAATATCTTCAAGCTGCGAAGGTGTAGACTTCCACGATAGAGGAAACATTTTCTATAGAAAACTGAAGGGTTACATGCCAAAATCTAATGTGTAGGAATGGCAAACTATAAGAGCAGGCAGCATAAAATGCATTAGACAGCATGCCAAACTATTCCCCTCCTGAACTTCCCACTAAATTCGGCTATGTTGCATGAAACCCTTTAACTGCAGTTTCTCATTCATACCCGAAGGCAGAGCGTTTCATCATCCCCGGTGAGTCAGCGGTCGCACCTCTTCCCTCCATACTGACTGACGGAGAGTTCCGCACCCACCATCCCCCTGGCCAAGACATCTGCTGCTCGTCCTCCAGCATGTAAAGTGCCTCGCTCCTCTGCCTGCACAGGGCTCTACCCCACCTAATAGCACCCTTCCTCCCCTACGCCCAGTCTTGTGCATGGCTTCTCCTCTGCCTGTGAAAATGGTGGTTGGCCTCTCGGCGCTGATTGGAATGTCATTTCCGCCTGTGTCTTCTCACCCCCGGAGGATGAGCGACGAGGCCCCACGGGGCAGTATTTCAACGTTCACGCGCCCCTTCCTTTGGTCGCAGCCTTTCCCTGCCCATCGCGGCTCATTCCTCTGCTAGTGACTACGGAAGAGCGTCTCACGGGCTGAAGCACCTGCATGGACCCACTCAGTGCACTAACCTGTAGCCAGCGAGTACCCGGATGCGACACACAACCGATATTTTGGGACGATGTAATTGAGGGATACTTTGTTTTTATATGTTGAAAAAAACAGCAGCAAAGCTTGCACTTTAAGAGGAGAAAAACAAATGCATGCTATGCCAGTAAAAGTTGTAGGGCACTCAGCATCTCTGCGAAAATGCATTTGTTGTATGCAGGACAGTGCCCTGGAAGGAGAGCTTACATTTCAAGTGCTTTACTTAATTTTGCTTTAAAAGCATTCGGTGAGACATCAGAGGGATATGCTGAAATGCTGAGCTCATCATCTCCCTACCTCATCCTTGCATAAATGTGGCACCCCTCCGCATTTGTTTGATATTGCATACCAGCGCTGCAGCTGCCCCCTCCTCCACTGCTTGGTATTTGAAGGCATTTAAAAAAAATATTTTGCAGATTTATTAGCGTGAACTCGACCCGAAGGTATTGAAGCGCTTTACATAAGCACTAGTTACGTTACACAAGGACACATTAGGTTTTTGGTCGGCACGGGCAGATTAAGTGATTCGCCCAGAATCACAGGTTGCTGAGCTGACACCGAGGCTCCAACTTCGTTCCCCAGCTCCAAAGTCAGCAGCTCTAGCCGCGAGGCCACATCCTCTCCCCTTTGCATTGTGAAAGTTAGGAGAAAATAATAATTAAGACGTTCACTACTAACGTCTTAATTGTAGCACTGTATAAATGTAGATGTATTTTCTCTTACCTTTCATTGGTTCCAGGGTCGTGACAACATCGCAACCTGCAAGCTGCCTGGGGCACAGATCCTGCATTTTCAATGCAATAGGTCTCGCATTTGCGAGAGTTGTAAGCTATTGGCATTGTAAATGACAATGCCTTTAGTTTATCTGTTTTTAAAAACCAACACATAAAAAAGGGCATTGTCTTTTACAATGCCAATAGCTGAAACCCTTGTTTAATTATCTTGCGGGTAGCACAGTCATGGCAGAGGCAGGGTCTCAGATAATTAAAAGGTCTGGGGTAGGTGAGGCGATGAGCACGCCACTGCCGCTCGCACTACTGCACACACCACTGCCCCTTGCACTACTGAGCATGCCACCGCTACTCGCACTACTGAGTACGCCACCACCACTCGCACTTCTGCAGCCTTACCTCAGTCTCTGAGGTCCACCGGGCTCCACAAGCATTGGCGGCTGCGGACTCGCCATTATGAGCCTGCCGCCATGTAGCAGTGGATTCCAACCAGCTGCTGCCCCTGGACCAGCTAAAGTGCCTCAGCACCTCCAAGGACCTAGTGAGTACCGCAGCACTACTTCCCTTCTTGACTGCTTGCTTCTTATGCTGTGAACATGCTGCACGGGGCTGCCATTTGCTACCCCATACCCACCTTCCCCATGTCTATGTCCCTAACTCACTGGCCATCCTTCTCCTCATGTTTATAATCCTGCCCGCTCATGTCTGTGCCCCTGCCCACTTCTGACTGTGCCACAGCCCGCTCCTGTCTGTGCCCCTATCCGCTCCTGTCACCATGCCTGTCCCTGTAGCCCTGCCCATAAACCCATACCCAGCTGCGCCCTATGTATGTGCCCCTAACCCCATGCCCGCTCCTGTCCTTGTGTCTGTGTCCCTTTAACACTACCAATATCTGTACTCCCTAACCACTACTGTCCTCCGTGTTTGTGTCCTTGCCCTGTGATGTATTCTTATAGGTTCTGTATCGATCCCCCTATTCCTGACCCTGTTCTGGTTAACAAGTTAACTAGCAGCCATCCCATGATGCAGAAACCGTTATCTGATTAAGCCACACTACGGCACAGGAACGTGTTATCTGATTAGGTCATAACGCTTGCCATCTAATTAGACAAGCGATATTCCTCCAGCCCCCGATAAGGCATACAGAGTTCTCAAAACAAATCAAACCTATGACAACCTGGGAAAAACCCTGCGGCCATTGTTTTGATTTCATCGAGAACTTCAGCAAAAGAATGTGCTAACGACCAAGTCGTATGACATCCTTATTGACGTATCTATGTCCATCCTTACGTCAATCTCGGCACCTTACAGGTATAAATATTACCGGTATTGCCTTAAGCAAACACACGCGGTGGTGACGAGATCGGAGCAGCCAGACTTGCCGAAGCCCAGAGCAGAGCAGACCCCGCTGGCGCAGCCCCGCCTTCCTGACGCGCTGAGAACGAGACGCTGCTTTCTCCTGCCGAGAAATCCAGCTCCGGCGCTTCCGGGTAGCCCTCGCAGACAGCCTGGAATATCGAGACCAGAGACGAGAGATACCATCCCTCATTCATCCTAAATTCCAGGTACAGAACTGAATAACCCCTTGCAGAGAATTCTTGAGTCAGTCACTTGGCAAAACAAACGTAACTTAAACTGCTACTTTCTATTCCCGCCCACGTATTAGGCTTAGGTCAGGTACACCGGGGTAGGCGTAGTTAGAAACACCAGTTGAGTACGATTAGTCAAATGTATATGTGTATGTAGCTATTTTATCCATTTTAAACCACCTTATGGCTTAGAAACCATATAAATGTTTTTACAGTATTATTTTATACTTCTGCTTTTATTGTATGCACTTTACTTAACCATAAGTATTGCGATAATATCGATCCATTTCTCTTGTATGAGAAAAGAGACTGATCAATAAATAACATCTTTTATTGAACACGCCCGTCTCTTCCTTTTCTCTACAATCTGGTGAGACTAAGAATGCACGTACTGACTGAGTAAAATAAGTTGTCTTTTGTTTTCACACGACTCTAGAGATACACTCTTGATTAGGGGAGAGCAAAGTTGTCATGTTCTATGGTTGTCAGAAACTAAATCCCTTCTTGTCTATCCAGGGAGGTTCAACTCCTCCTTGCCTATTCGAGAAAGTTTCTAGTGAACTCTGAGCTAGCTGGCAAACCCAAAACTTTAAGTCTAATATCGACAATAGAAGACCTAGTTAACGTCTGGTCTAGGCCTATACTATTGAAGGTATTATTCCAATGCGCAGAGCCTATTGGGATAATAGGAACTACACTACAGCCCACTCCTGCACCGGGTGCCTGTAGCCCTGTCAAAAACACTCTACCCACCCCTGCCTGCTATAGCTGCCCCCTGCCACAACACACAACCCACTACTACCGCGGGCTCTGTATGCCTGTCCCCACCCCGTGCCCACTCCTGCCCCGGTGTCTCTGCCCCTTTCCCTTGGTGTCCCAGTATCTCTGCCTCCGAATTAGTGTCTGCCCCCTCAGCCTCAGTGCCCACTGTCCCTGTGTCAATGCACCCGAATATGCAGCCACTACACTGCCCCATAAGCGTGCCACCAGTGCGCGCACCGCCTGCTTCAGCACCACTGCCCTCACCCTAAACACCAGAGCATATAACCCATACATGTGCAAGTCCCACGGGATGTGTGTACCACCGTCTGCAGGAACGCTTACTCTACTGCCCTCTTGCCCTCAATAAACGGCCCTACTCGCTACTGATGCCACTCTAACCTTATTGCCTAGGCTCTTCTACATTATTGCCCCTAGTCAGCGGCCCTAGTAATTGCTCCCTCATACCTCCGGTGGCCCAGCCTTTCTTGCCCCGGTGGTTCTGCCTTATTACCCATAATCACCACCCCTACTGCGCCCTCGTCCCTCCACTAACAGTCCTTCTCACATCTATGATTCTACCCCCTACCTCCAATAACCACACCTAGTAACTACGCCCTTGTAGCTCCAAGGATACTGCCCTTTTTGCCCAGGTGGTTCTATCTTATTATACCCAAACACCGCCCTAGTAACAGCTCCCTCCTACCTCTCGTCGCTCTGCTTTTCCTGCCTCGGTGATTCTTCCTCCATACCCTCAAAAACTGCCCCTAGTAACCGCGCCTTCCTGACTCCAAACATACTACCAGCGTGTAGTTCTGCAATATGCAATGTACTATTTCTCTGGTATGTGTTCCGGAAGCTGCAGTATTAGTGTAGGTGGTGTGTGCAGGACTGTTTTTCACTGGCAAGTAGTTATTTACTAGGTCTATATAAGAAATGTTTAATTGCTACTATCCATGGGTATGGGGGATGTTTGTCGAATTAACTGTGAACTGCTGTAACTGTTTGTGAAGGGAGCTCCTATTAGTAACACGAGGAAGCCTTTGGCGTATTGACATTCCGATTCTTTTTAATAATTAAGGACACTGACCCGCTATTATGTTGTATTTTTTTTTTTATGTGTTGTCTCTATAGCTTATATCGTAATCACATATCTTTTGTTTACCAAATACGTACTCCCATTGTTCTGTCATCTGTGTGTGCATTTTGTGCCATAGTGGCATAGTTAGTCCTCGCATTACTGAAAATTACAGCTATTGGTGTTGCATTATTATTTGAAAGGCCAAAAGCTCAAACTTTTACTAATACGAGACCTATTGCATTGCAAATGTTTGTTAGTATGGTCTTTGTCTCGATTGGCAGCCAGTTGAGTTGTGTGTGGGTGATGCGGCCAAAGAGCATTTCCCCCGATCTAAATCTAGCCACAGCGTGGAGTGTGGCTTACAATGGGGCTAGGTACGATTTTGTGTGCCCGCAACCATTGCGTTGCCATAGTCCAGCTTGGATAGTACTATGGATTGCACCACCGCCTTTAGGTCTTCAATGGGGATGAAGGGTTTGACTTTTTAAAGGTTTTTCAGCATGTATAATGGACGTTTTGCAGAGGCACTGATATGGTCTTTAATGCTTAAGTGGTGTCCAAGTGTAATCCCCAGGGATTTAACAGAGTTGGAGATGGACAGTTTGCAGTTTAATGTTGTGAGGTTGTTGAGCCAGCTGTCTATGGGAAAGGATTTTTCTTTGGGATGAACGAGGAGTTCAGTGTTGCTGCTGTTGAGGTTGAGGTGGTTGCTGCTCAGCCAGGCTTGAACTGTGAGGAGAGCGTTATTTAGGTGCTATATGCCTTTGACAGATGGGATTTTCATGTAGAGTTGGGTGTCATCTGCATATAGATGCTAGGCAATTCTAGTGGGCTTCAGGATCATTGCAAGGGGTTTCATATAGACGTTGAATAGTGTAGGAAAGAGGATATTCCTCTGTGGGACTTCTTGAGAGACAGGTGTTGTCTTTGAGGTTGAGTTGTTGAGCTTGATTAGCTGCAAGCGTTGGCTTAGAAAGAAGGTGAACCACTGAAGAACAGTCCCCTTGATGCCTGCGTGCTGTGAGATGGTGTTTAGGATGATGTCTTGGTTGACAGTGTCTAATGCGGCTGAGAGGTCTAGGAGGACTAGAAGCAAGGCCTGGTTGTCGTCCAAAGATCTGTGTAGGTCTATGATGTCTGTGATGTATGGTATAGCAGTCTCTGTACTGCAGCCTGTCCTGACCCAGATTGGAAGGTGTCCAGCAGGTTGTATTTTTCGATCTGGTTGTTGAGTTGAGCAAGCACACATCTTTCAATGGTTTTGGCGAGGAGGGTGAGGTAAGTTATAGGTCTGTTATTTAGTTTGTTCTGGTCGGCATCTGTTTAGGTCGAGCGACCTATCTCAATGCGCATGCGCATTGAGCGGGAGCTCGATATATAGCGGCTTAAACAGAGCTTACCGAGATCAGGCGATTCCCAGGCGATTTCTTGCCGTGCATGTGAAAGCGCGTGCACAATGCCACCAGCTGCTTGCCTCGCATTATCACATCAAAGGCGGCCGCATCTCAGGCCCCTGCTGCTTCACACCCTCATGCCGCTCTCCCCGCTGCGCCCCCTCCCGCCGTGTCCACTTCACTTTGACGGCCGCAGGCCGTCTCTCGGGTTTCTGCTTGTTGGGATAGGCGTGCAGTGCTTTGTATTTCGCGTCTGGGACCTGTTTTTTTGGGCCTAAACACACACGCTGTTAACATACAATGCCTGTGCTTGTATTTACTTCAATAAAGCGCACAATGTGTGCACTCACACACATAGTGCTGCTGCCCGCCCCATCTTCCCCTGCTCCCCCCGTGCTTATCTCACCTTATCACGTAGTTCCCAAAGAAATCTTGTATCAGAGCAGTAATTTTATCGTGTTCAGGGGCCTTACATTTTATCACGTGCTGTGCCATTATATTAAGCTAGTGGTAAACACTGCCTACTTCTCCGTAATTCTATTTTGTTTACCAATTTTATGTTGATTCTGCTGTGTATTAGGCAAAACTGTTGGGTCACGTCATAGTCAAATTAGTTCTGTAATATTAGTACGTGCACGGAGCTTATTTAGGGTGGTGTGTGGCGTACTCTTAGTACTCTTTTTAAGTTTTTCATCTTTAAACATTGTAGGAACGAAAGAGCTTTTATTTCTAAGGTGCTTTGGAATGGCGATGTGTACAGGGCCGTAATTTTAGCGACTGCAAGGAGGGGCGTGGTTGTCAGAAGTTTTTTTGGTATAGGCACCCAGTCGCTTTCTATTTCGCGTGCAGGACATATATATATATTTTTTTGGCTTAAACACATGCGCTGTCACCATCCAATGCCTGTGCACATATTTACTTCACTAAAGCACACGCTGTGTGCACCCTCATACATAGTGCTTCTGCTAACCCCCTCTTCCTCGGGTCCCCCGCCCCCTGCTTGCCTCACATTATTACATAGTTCCCAAACAAATCTTGTATCAGAGACCGTAATGTTATCGCGTTCAGGGGCCTTACATGTTATCACGTGCTGTGGCATTATATTAAGCTTGTGGGAAACACTGACTACTTCTCCGTAATCCAATTTGTTTACCAGTTGTATGCTACTTTTGCAGTGTATTAGGTAAATCTGTCGGGTCATAGTCAAATTAGGGCTGTAATATTAGTACGTGCAAGGAGCTTAATTTAGGATGGTGTGTGCAGGGATGCTTAGCACTGTTTTTAAACTTTTGTCCTTCAAACATTGTAGACACGAAGGGGCTTTTATTTTCAAGGTGCTAAGGCATGGAAATGTATACTTCTCACTTGATAACTCGCTAATAGAGCAGAGGCTGCGTAGATGTCTCCCAATATCACTCTCTATTTTGTTTTTCAATTAAAAAAAACTCCAATTCTCCTTTCTTCTTTGTTTGTTCTCATTCCCGCCACCCTTTTACATTCAACTGCTTTCAATCCAACAGACAGCTTCTACCAGGGCCGTAATATTGCGTTCAGGTGCCTTACATCCCATCACATGCTGGGGCATCATAATAAGCCAGTGTTAAAAACGGCCTACTCTCCCGTCATTGCATTTTAAAAAATATTTTTGTACCTATTTTGCAATGTAGTGTGAAAAACTGTTCCGTTTTAGTTTAATTAGGTCCGTAATATTAACACAAGCAAAACGCCTAAATTAGGGCGGGATCTGCCGGAACGCTGAACACTCTCTTTAATCTTTTTTTCTAGAAACATTGTAGACATGTTTATTTGGTCTCCTTTTCTATTAAAAAAATTATAAATAGATAATTAGGATTATAAATATACTAGGCTCCTGTCTTTAAAATTGCCTTTTGCAAGCCCGCTCGTTTACAGTTTCTGCAGGCATATGCAGCACACTTCCCCCACTTCAAATAAACTTCAGTTCACCTAAGGCCACACTTTACCGCAAATGTAATCATGGCCTCGGGCGCTCCTACTAACATAAATTAACAAGTTGTTGTCACGAAGCTTCACAGGAACCAGACCAGCGACGCCAAATAAACAGCAGGCAGTCACAACACATCTCCACCACTACTCTTTTCCTACCATTTTTTTCTCTCATCCATGGTTTGTTCCTCATACGCTTCCCTATAATATCCCATATCTTTCCACACAACTTAAAGCACGTTTTATAACAACCTCCTGTCTCCTGTACCTTTTCTCTTCCCTCAAACCCCTATTTCGCCTTAAACTCTCCATTATTTTTAAAAAACCAACATTCTCCAGTCCTCCTTTATTGTTTGTTTGTTCTTATTCCCGCCACCCCCTTATGTTACAACTGCTTTTAATACAACACAAAGCATTAATCAAAGCCATAATATCATCGCCTGCAGGGAACTTTTGCATTAGGCTACAAACTGTGCTATTTCCCAAATGTATCCGTCCTCTTATTTAGCCCCCCCAAATAATAAAAAAACAATAACAAATATTAGTACAAGCAGATACAAGTGGCCAGTATTCAAACAATATCAAACATTTAAAACATTAGTTATTATTAATACTTTTTAAATATTGTCGCTAAGTTGTACATAATACTTTCATAGTCATATATACAATAACACAGATAATTCTAACACCTAATTATTATACCATTTCAGCATGCTACAAACTTATGCACTTTATTTACAACAAGGGGTGGTGAGGGACAGAGTCTCTGAATTAAGCAGAATACTCTCACCCAGTCAAGAGATCAGGGCTAGATCCAACACCGTTTTTTAGCTCATTGCACCATCCCAGTTTCAGAACCTGGCTGTATGCAAATTAGTCTGTTCCTGTCCCAGTGCATGATGTGAACAGGGCAAACCAAACTACAAAAGCCAATTCTTACACTGGGAAGGAAACAAGCTTCCGGGGACCGGTTTCTGGCATTACAGCCGTCTTCGGCCCGGCTTGCTTGAATCCTGATGGTGCAATGAGCAAGGGACGCATGTCTGAGTATACCCTTCCACGCTTAGGGTGGACAAAATTATGTACAACAAGGGGTGGTGAGGGACAGTCTCTGAATTGAGCAGAATACTCTCACCCAGTCAAGAGATCAGGGCTAGATCCAACACCGTTTTTTAGCTCATTGCACCATCCCAGTTTCAGAACCTGGCTGTATGCAAATTAGTCTGTTCCTGTCCCAGTGCATGATGGGAACAGGGCAAACCAAACTACAAAAGCCAATTCTTGCTCATTGCACCATCAGGATTCAAGCAAGCCGGGCCGAAGACGGCTGAAATGCCAGAAACCGGTCCCCGGAAGCTTGTTTCCTTCCCAGTGTAAGAATTGGCTTTTGTAGTCTGGTCTGCCCTGTTCCCATGATGCACTGGGCCAGGGACAGACTAATTTGCATACAGCCAGGTTCTGAAACTGGGATGGTGCAATGAGCTAAAAAACGGTGTTGGATCTAGCCCTGATCTCTTGACTGGGTGAGAGTATTCTGCTTAATTCAGAGACTCTGTCCATCACCACCCCTTGTTGTAAATTATTTTGTCCACCCTAAGCGTGGAAGGGAATACTCAGATGTGAGTCCCTTGCTCATTGCACCATCAGGATTCAAGCAAGCCGGGCCGAAGACGGCTGAAATGCCAGAAACCGGTCCCCGGAAGCTTGTTTCCTTCCCAGTGTAAGAATTGGCTTTTGTAGTCTGGTCTGCCCTGTTCCCATGATGCACTGGGCCAGGGACAGACTAATTTGCATACAGCCAGGTTCTGAAACTGGGATGGTGCAATGAGCTAAAAAACGGTGTTGGATCTAGCCCTGATCTCTTGACTGGGTGAGAGTATTCTGCTTAATTCAGAGACTCTGTCCATCACCACCCCTTGTAAATTATTTTGTCCACCCTAAGCGTGGAAGGGAATACTCAGATGTGAGTCCCTTGCTCATTGCACCATCAGGATTCAAGCAAGCCGGGCCGAAGACGGCTGAAATGCCAGAAACCGGTCCCCGGAAGCTTGTTTCCTTCCCAGTGTAAGAATTGGCTTTTGTAGTCTGGTCTGCCCTGTTCCCATGATGCACTGGGCCAGGGACAGACTAATTTGCATACAGCCAGGTTCTGAAACTGGGATGGTGCAATGAGCTAAAAAACGGTGTTGGATCTAGCCCTGATCTCTTGACTGGGTGAGAGTATTCTGCTTAATTCAGAGACTCTGTCCATCACCACCCCTTTTTGTAAACAAACTTATGCACAGCACAACTAACAACATAGGCAAAGTCATTAGCTATAGCTAAACACTTATAAGCTCCCAAAGGCGAGACCTATTGGCTATGCCAATGCTTGTTTTTGATGAGGTGATAGTCTTGGCAGAGTTTGAGGGAAGCCGGCATAGAGCCTCTCAATAGGGAGGAGTTGATGAGATTAGTCCAAATAGGAGAGATGATGTGTCTTGAGATTTTCTACCATCACAGCAGGGAGGGGGTCAGAAATGTGAGATGCTGGCGAGTAACTTGAGGGCTTCTTAAGTAGTATAGTTAAATTTAAACCAGGCTGTATTGTTTTTTAGTTGTAGGGGGAGGAGGTTGGTGAGCTATGTTGGAGAGAGAGGGAGGCATCCGTTCATTGATTGTATGGCTATGGTTAAACCAGGGGACTTCTTTAGTGCAGAGTGGGGAGGTGGGTGGCTCAAGAGATAGTTTAGTGTTAGATATTTCAGCATGAAATTGGCAAACTCTTCACAGCACTTTGAAGAGTTGTTTCTTGAATGTAGGGAGGTTTGCTTGTTTGATGTTGAATAGGTGTTTTGGTCTGTTCCTAGAACGGTCAAGTTGATCTCGGAAAAACGCTGATTTTTCTTTGAAGATGTGTTTTTTGTATTTTATGTGTTCAGCCCAGGGTAGCGAGAGATTGGATTCGGAAGGATGTTGTGTCTAGTATTTTTTCAGCTAACAGAGTTGTCGCCTTTCATTGTTCAGGTCTTTGCTGAATTGCTTGAGTTTCAGTGGGTTAATTGTTTCCACTAGTTCTGTAATTTGTGTTGTAGTTGGCGTTTAGGTCCTCTGCAGATGTTAGGTCAGGTGGAGGTAGGATTTGGATACCGATTAATGCTTATAGCTCCTGTTGGGTGATTTGGTGTATGTTTCTTACCCAGTGCTTGAGGTGGCCGCATTCGTGTCAACGGTGATGGATGGAGTTGAGATCCAAGAGAATTTGATGGTGACCTGACCAGTCGGATGGTTGGATAGAGCACAGAGATAGTGTATTGTGCTTGGAGATGATTGCGTCCAGGGTAGAGCCCTTATCGTGCGGTAATGCTGAGTGAGATCGTTCATTTCCAAGAGGGTGGAGAGGGCTTGTACTGTGGGGCCGTTGGTGTTGTGCAGGTTTAGGTCTCCTGATATGTCAGTACTGTCTTGGGTAGATTGGCGATATAAAATGGTGAATTTTTCCTAGAAGTGTTGTAGATAATGTGGAATTTGATGGGGCTGGGTCAATTTTTGGAGAGCAGGACTCTTAGACATTGAAAGGTAGGGTATTTTGCAGTGCGGAAAGGAGTTAAACCGAGATCTATATTGTATATAATGGCTACTCTGCCACCTTTGCATCACTGTGAATGATTGAGAAGCCTGCTGGGGAGATGTCGATGTAAGTTGATGAATGGTCATTTAGCCAGGTTTCAGTTAGAAAGTAGATGCACGAAGTAGATGCCCGTGGTATGGTGTAGGAAAGTGTCAGCTATATTAGTGGCATGCTTGATTGCTGATCAGCAGTTGATTGGCATGCAGTGGGGCATGGGCGAAGGTCTCTGTTCTTGTGTCCTAGCTGGTTCATAGTTTAGGGGACATGACCCTCCGACCTTTAGCGTAGACATTCATGGGGTGTGAGATGCCGCTAAATAGGTCAGTGTGTGTAAGAGAGACCCTCAGGTTGTGCAGGTAATTGTGGAAACAGTGGAGGTCTGGGGAAAGCGAGCCGGACTGAGTAGTGTGAGAAGTAGCCCAGCCAAATTCCAACTTCATGGCAGCACCACCAGCCTCTAACCCTCAGCCCAAGAGTTTGGTGTATCTACACTATTTTTCCACCGGACACTGATGGAGTGTGATAACTCTTTGTTAGTTCGTAATTCTGAGCAATATGGTCGGCAGATGCAGGCAGGGGAGCGTTAGTGACATGTTGCTGGACTCCTAGTTTAATTAGTTCATAGCATTGCCTCCAAAAGCTATAAGTTGAAGTTTAGAATTGGGTCTTCTGATCAGAAATGTCCATCAACGCTGCGAGATGAAGATGTTCAAGCATAAATGTAAAATCTTCATCCAGAACACATAGACCATCATCTAATCACAGCAGAGCAGCAGTCTCATTGCTCCACCGGGTATGAGATCACCATGGAGAGGCCAGTAAGCACTCTTCTCTTATTACCTCAAACAGCGGATCCATCAGAAACAACTCCACTATTTCATACAGATGCAGGCCGCATCATTGAAACAGAACAGCCTTTGAGCCGCTTTCATACATTATTCCACTACATGTGTCTATTCCATTACATTGCCTAATGTGCTTCATATTTACTATAAAACATCTGTCATGCACTGCACTCCTCTGGACACCTACTAAAAATGCATTCTGCCTCACAAATCAATGCGCATGATACATTACCTACAGTAGTTCTAAAATGCTACCTATGACTGCGTCTCACAGGGGTCACAATCCTCTTCCTACTAAACAGCACTGCTACAGGTATAAGCCAGTGTCTAGAGCAGTAGTACTAATTCAAACAGACAAAAATGCATCCACATACCCACACACAAGATTACATTTCCCCATAAAAATGTCAATGGTGCTAACCCACCAATAGCAGTTAGAACTCATGAAGACAGGGAGCATATAGAGCAAGAGCAAAAACACTATACCCCCTAAGAAAGTTCCTCAAAAGTGGGCAAATACTGACAAAGTGGCTTGAACCTGTACTGTCAGAACAAAATAGCACTGTCAAATAGTGCAAATGCTAGCACAGGTTAAAGGCTGAGATTCATGTGACCTGATGTTACATGGCAATACCCTCATTTTTGTTTTTCGCCTAAAACCTTGAAGGTGCTATACCATGAAAGAGAAGCTTTGTGTCTAAGTTTTAGTTGGACCTATACAGCATATTCAAGATGAGACCACCAGTCAAAACCTTTAGATACTGCACCCTCCCATCAGATCCAGTAATAGATTAATCCGAATTGGCAGTGTTCTATATGATAAATTAGAGTTTCCTGGCTGTCTTGAGCCAGGTTAGGAGCCTAGTGCGTAGTACATACACTACAAGCATCTCCTCTACTCCCTCCTTTTTGAGAGGAATATACAGTGAAAGGTCAGTGGTGGTCCTTTGATTTTGATTTGTTTTTGTTTATTTTATTAGTTTAAAAAATATTTACAGACTTGATTGCTAAATTAAATGAATATTAAACCTTCAGAAAAAAAAATGGTAGCGCATTACATTGAAAGTGAAGACTGCTGAATGCGCAACCTATAAAATGCCTAGTGCTTTGGATCAGTAAAACTAGACAAGCTTGGACATATCTGTATACAGACCCTCCAGGATTTCGCGATTTGCCGCGAAATCGGCACTTTTTAAAAAATGCCGCGATTTTTACAAAAATGCCCGCGAAATCGGCATTTTTGTAGAAATCGCGGCATTTTTCGCTATATCCTGGGGGGCCTGCTTTATGTGGCTATCGCCTGTGAATTGGGCTAGCAGCCAAAGACATCCAGTGCTGAGTTTTCTACGCCACGCCCAGCCTTCACTGCCACGCCTGTCTGCCCACACCATTCATGGAGCATTCTTCACTCCGATGCTGCACCAAAGCTCCTCAGATACTCAGTAGCAATGGAGAGGCACAGCGGGATGGCAACCCTCACACCTCTAGCCCTTGAACTCCTGTTAAGAGGTGCTTCGAAGGTGACTGAGAGGGAGGGGCTGCAGGTTCAGGAGCAGCGACATCTATTGACATGCAAACAGCCCTGAATGTGTCATGTCTCTGCTATTTAGAGGGGGTCTCACACATTCCATTTCTACCCAGGGCCCCAAACATCCGAGACTCGGCCAGATTACACCCCTGATTACACCAAGGCAGCACGTGGTTCTCTTCACAGAGCGTAATTACTGTCACTAAATTGTAAGCAATCCTCGGTTCTTCAAACATGCAGTCTATAATGTAAGAAAATAAAGAAATGGCACAATCGCACCCACACTGATTAACAAAGTATGGAGGACAATCAGTTCAATCAGTTCTCTTAGAGTATCTCCTGTAAGTACTGTACATCACAGTGGGGGATGGCATTTTGGACAGAGAGCCTGTCTTCTCGTTGTCTTGTGCAGGAGGGGGCGAGGAGCCCAAGATGATACTAGAATACTGCATGCCCACCCCTGTGCCCACCCTGGTGGATCCTGTTCCCTCTCCTGTGATGGCTCCTGCCCTCCCCTCAGTGATGGCTCCTGTCCCCCTATGTGGTGGCTCCAGTCCACCCCCCGCCTGTGATGGCTCCTGTCCCCCCATGTTGTGGCTCCAGTCCACCTACACCTGTGATGGCTCTTGTCCCCCCCTGTGGTGGATCCTGTCTCCGCCCTGGGTGGCTTCTGTCCCAGTCCTGGAACGGCCCCTGCAGCGAGGGTGAAGTTCTTGATGGGCCTCTTCTCAAAAGGGCTCAGCTCAAAATTAATATGGAAAGGTCGGTGAGTAAGTAAGTGAAGGGATGGGTGAATGGCTGGATGAATTAGTGAAAGGGTGAATGGATGAACGAAAGATTGAATAAATGGATAATGAGAGAGAATGGATGGATTGATGAGAGGGGAAGGATGGAGAGAAAATGTAAATAGCTGGATGTATGGGTGGAAGGGTAGCTGGATGATGGATGAGGGGAAAGATGGATGAGGGGAAGGATGATGGATGAGGAGAAGGATGGATGGAGGGGAAGGATGGATGGATGAGAGGAAGGATGGATGGATGAGAGGAAGGATGGATGGGTGAGGGGGAAGGATGGATGGGTGAGGGGGAAGGATGGATGGGTGGGTGAAAGGATGATGAAGGGAAGGATGGATGATGAGGGGAAGGATGGAAGGATGGATGATGAGGGGAAGGATGGAAGGATGGATGATGAGGGGATGGATGGATGGATGGATGATGAGGGGATGGATGGATGGATGGATGATGAGGGGATGGATGGATGGATGGATGGTTGATGAGGGGGTGGGTGAAAGGATGGATGATGAGGGGAAGAGTGGGTGGATGGATGGATGGATGGATGGATGATGAGGGAATGGATGGATGAGGGAATGGATGGATGATGAGGGGGTGGGTGGATGATGATGAGGGGGTGGGTGAAAGGATGGAAGGATGATGAGGGGAAGGATGGATGGATGATGAGGGGAAGGATGGATGGATGAAGAGTGGGTGGGTGGGTAGATGGATGGATGGTGGATGAGTGAGTGAATGGATGGATGGGATGAAGAGTGGATGGATAAGTGTACAGATGGATAGGGTGAAAGGGATGATGGGTAATGGAGATGAGTGAAAGGATGGATGAGGGGATGGATGAAGGGATGGATGAGTGAAATGATAGATGGAAGGATACATGATGGATAGGTTTGCAAACGGTTGAATATGTTTGGAAATGGCTGGGCTTACTTATATACTATTGCGCGACCTCTGATGTCTGTAAAACGTACCTATTGTCCTGAAGTTTTGTCCTGAATTTTGAGCTCCTGTCCTGAATTTGTGTCCTGAATTTTGACCCTTTGTCCTGAATTTTTATACTCACCGTCCTGAATTTGCACCAATGCCAGTTGGTCACCCTATTCGCAGGCTTGGAGACGGACCGCCGTGCACAGATGTCTGTCCCTCAAGATAAACAGACAGAACCACTCAGCCGAGAGAGCTGAGGCGCACACGGGACGGGGTATCTGCAGAGGCGCGCTGGACAAGGGATGAGGTCAGAGGGTTGAGCTCACCTATTGCAGACCATTTCCCCCTGGGAGTGAGCCATGGGAAAAATCCTAGGGGCGAGAAATTTAACACGGGCGTCAAGTGGCCCCATGTCATGGGTGTCAACTTAAACCAGTCCCCGCTTTTAAATCTGAGACGATTTGCAGGCTGACATTTTGCAACGAAACTACAAGTACCAACATGCAGTTCGCTACTGTTTAACAAGTGACCACTTGGCGGTTTTGACTGCTCTTTCTCTAGTGTTTAGGTCTGTCGAACGGGCATCCGGTGGGATATCAGGTCGTGTTCAAAATACACTGTATTATTTAACGTGCTTACTAATAAAAGGGGCGATAGGTATAGCCATCATTAGTGCAGCAGGTAGAGTGGCACCAAGCTCTAAGGCTATTGCAAGACACAAACTGACCTGCAATGGTACGCCTCTTCTGGCGCAGGGCTTTGCAACGTGACGCATCTGGGAGATGCGTCACGTTGTAAATACCCCGCACCATGGTGCATCTTTTGCGCCACCGCTGCATCACAAAAGTGACGCAACGGCGGCGTAAAAGCAGCGCAAGGGGCTTGTAAATCTGCCCCAAAGTGTCTACATTGTAAAGAAACCAAATATACATAGCTTCATGTTGTTAAATAACTAAAAAAACTATGATATCTGTGTTTGTTGTAGGAAGAATGGCCACATAAAATGCCGCAAAATTGCCGCTAAATTTCCATATTTGTGCCGCTAAATTTCCATTTTTGTGCCGCTAAATTTGCTAATCCATGCCGCTATATCCTGGGGGGTCTGTGTATATATGTCTAAAAGTACTGATCCTGATGAATACTTCTGAGGAGTCATAATCTTTGAATATGCCCAGGCGCTAGGCTGGATCCAGAGTTTTCCAAGCAATTGCTCCCTAAGGCCTGCTGTTAATGTCATAAAACCTCTTCGAAAAGGTGTGGGCACTGTAGCCAGAAGCTTTTCACTTTCATGTTCATCCTGCATGCACAACTTTGAGGTCTGCAAAAACCTTCAGACGTCAGTCTACTGATTTATGTTGTGCAGTTCTCAGTTCCACAAACACATCTGTTTTATATTTTTCTTAGGTCTTTCTTACTAGACTGGGCCCAGAATATTTTGCTGCAATATTAAGTCACTAGTGCTAGGTGACGATCTTAAGTATCCTATCTGGTTCCATGTGGTTTTTTAATAGGTAGTATATTTCTTATCACAAGCGGCATCTCAAGTTCGTATTACGTCGGCAATTTGATCTGTGCCTTTTTGAAGAGCAAGATGAAGAGTCCTTCCAGTGGCAAGCACAACAGACACTTCAAGCACAAATGAATGTTGGGATAGCTTGGATTAACAAATCTTGGCGACGGTGCATTCTACTTATACTAGGTGTATTTAGATATATGGTGATTCAAAGTGTAAGGAGGTGAGGTGGCATCTTGTGAGTCCCACGTGTGTGTGTGGTGGCGCCACAGGGAAAGTTGCAATGAAATGTCTGCTCTTCTAAGAAATGCGAGCCATTCCCGCCACATATAGAATGAAACTATATTGAAAATTTTCAATCGAGGGTCGGCATTCGGTCAAATAATAAGCCATCAGCTACTGACGTAAGTTGCAGGTCTAATATGGTGTAGAGGACAATTCCTGGGTGGGAGTGATACCCAAGCTTCCTCTACAAATTTGAAGATGCTGTTCCAGTACTTGTGAAGGATGTGGCAGTAAAAGAGCATATGGGTCAAGTCTCCGTCGTGTATCCCACAATTCCAACATTTGGGACCTTGTATGAGGTTGAGTTTGTGAAGTTTAACCGGGTCCAATATGCTCTATTAATAATCATGTATTTGGTTTCAAATTTTAAATTGCTTCGATTTGGTTCTACTTCCCGTGTTTGTTCATTATGGGTATGGGCTCTGCGGGAATTACGGAGAAGTAATTTATATACTCTGGACACAATGTGTCCAGTTTTGTATAGGCCACTAATGGTAGTAAGTGTGGGATTTTTCTTCAGTAATGGGTGCTCAGAAATCTAGACTTGTACGAATCTCGACTGTAAAGTGGAAAAGGGCATTGGTAGGTTGCCGTCAGATGTTTGACCAGGTTAATCCTTTTGGTTTTTTTTTACCAATCAGGCAAAGATATGGGATTAGCACTAATTTTAATTTTGGAGTTGAGCCATATGGATGCCTTGTTAGAATTGCGAAGTTTATTTTTCGAAAAATAGTCCTTTAAATGTCTTTTTGTGTTTTTTTTAGTGTTAAGCAGTTTTCTGGAGTGAGGTAGGTAAAAAGTATGCATTGTCAGAAGAGCACTAATTGGTTTTCTGTTTAAGAGAGATTGCTCCAGCCTTACCCAGATTATTTGGTATTCTGACCCTTCAAGGAATTAGTTAGCCTATCTTTTTAAACAGGGCACTACGCTATCTGGTAATTTTTTAGGTCTCGTGGCGATTACAGCGCTTCACAGGAGACGGGCACGCGCAGCCTCAGGAATCGGATCAGGTCATGCGCTCGCTGCGCTCATCTCCTGTTTCCCTTGCAAACCACTGCCAGTCAACGCGCATGCACCGAAGTCACAGCTCATGCCCACATACAAAATCCCTCCGTGATGGCTGACGCCCCCCCGTTCACCCCTCACCTGCGCAGCGATCCCTGCTGCCTCTCCGGTTCCACAGCTGCCGAGACGGGGCCTCTGCCCGTGCACGGCCCCTATTAGCTGGAGCTAGCGGCAGCGCGCACGGCCAAGCGTCACTGCGCGAACCGTCTAACGTCACTGGCAGACATTGCTTGTTATTTTGATGATTCAAGTGTGCGCCGCTGTCCCTCATTTATGTCTCTGGCCCCGCTCTTTCACTGCTAGAACCAAGAGGTTCCCCCAACCTGCGCCAGTCATGCGGGGCATGGACTCTGCTCCCGCGCCGCTGGGAATGCCAGAGGAGTCTCAGCGGGCATCGCCTGCGGGTGGCATCTCTTTAAAGGAGGACACCCCGCGAGAAGTACCGCCGAAGCCTCGGACCTGTAGTGATTGACCCTTGTTTCGGATCGCACACTGCCCCGTGAATGTCTACCCAGCCGGAGGAGGGATGGCCCCGCCTGACGAAGTTTGTGCTGTCCGCCTGAGCGGCCTCGGTGGCAGAGCTAGGTACTGGCGTTTGACCCCAGAATCACTTCTCAGCAGCACCTTGCAGTAGGTTGCTAGTAGGAGTGAGATCTGCACACGGACATTATACAGTGTGTCTCATTATGCGACACCCGGCGCTTTTTCATGTTAACTTTGTGGTCATAATAAGAAGGTGGTTGCATTAGATAGGACCCTGTTATTTGTTATTGAACTTATTATGCTGGAAAAGTTTTAAAAAGTTGAACAACAGCAACACACTATGTAAACACTAGAGGACTCCTTTGATGACACACCTGTGATCTTCTGGGGCCTTCATCGTTTGTATGTGTGTATATATGTATTCATGCAGTGGCAGTAATGTGGCCCGATAGCAACTTACTCGAAGCAACTGTACTAATAAACATACATTAGGAAATGTTGCTCAAAGATGCAGAAACTTGGCAGATTGTAAACTTCACTCGGAAAGTGTGCTTTTCGCGATGTTTGGGTCCACAACTAAGGAGAGGCACTACGGAAGGTGCTTGACGCCATGTATTTTCTAGGGGACACTCACAGGTGTGAAAAATAATTTTTGCTGTGGGAAAATCCTCATTCCGCTCCCCCATCCCCCAGAAATTGTGATCACACAGCCAAAATTTTGTTTTCAGAAACAGGCACTGAAAATCAGTAAAAAATAAAATAAAAATTACAAATTGTAAAACTCACTTCGTTTGAAATGTGCATTTTTTTTTTATTTAAAAGGGTAAAACAATTGATGGTTGTGAGGTTGTACTGGTGTGTGCCTGCAGCGCTAGCCTCAAACCATTCAGCAAACCTGGCCCTGTAACAGTGTGCAATTGGCAGATTGCATGCAAAGGGCACGGCAGTGCAAAATTAAAAACATCAGAAAATTCTCGACAGTTAAATGTTCGTTATGTTCAGCAAACACCGTAAATCCCCGAAAGTTACCCATTATGTTATGCAAAGCACAATACACACCATTAATGCTGAAAGGGAGGGAAGATATCCCGAAACCCGGGCCATGTCCCGGGTCTAGAGATCGGGGGAACGACAAGTATCTACTTGCACCTACATAGGTGAACCACTTACGAACTTTCAGTAATTCTTCGAATTCAGGCACTGCACATACCAGAGTGCTTAGGGGCGACCCGGAGGAGGGGCTAGCGGTGTGCGGTCCATTGCTGTTTTTTATACATAAGGGCTCCCTTGAGCCTCCCAAGCTGACGAGCTTCTGGACGACGCAATTGCGTGCTGGGCAACGAGGCCCGTGACGGTTACGAGGCGGCCTTCTCTTCCACCCCTATTGACTTTCTCTACTGATGAGGGAAGATATCCCGAAACCCGGGTCATGTCCCGGGTCTAGAGATCGGGGGAACAACCAGTATCTACTTGCACCTACATAGGTGAACCACTTACGAACTTTCAGTAATTCTTCGAATTCAGGCACTGCACATACCAGAGTGCTTAGGGGCGACCCGGAGGAGGGGCTAGCGGTGTGCGGTCCATTGCTGTTTTTTCTACATAAGGGCTCCCTTGAGCCTCCCAAGCTGACGAGCTTCTGGACGACGCACCTGCGTGCTGGGCAACGAGGCCCCCTCCTCCGGGTCGCCCCTAAGCACTCTGGTATGTGCAGTGCCTGAATTCGAAGAATTACTGAAAGTGGTTCACCTATGTAGGTGCAAGTAGATACTTGTTGTTCCCCCGATCCCGAAACCCGGGCCATGTCGCGGGTCTAGAGATCTTGGGAACAACAAGTACTTACTTGCACCAACTTTGGTGAATCACTCACAAACTTTGTTTCAACTTTTCGAACTACACGCACTTCACATACCAGAGTGCTTATGGGCGATCCGGAGGAGAGGCTAGCGGTGTGCGATCCATCGTAGATTTCTGTTAAAGGGCTCCCATGAGCCCCCAAGCTGACGAGCTTTTGGAGACGCACCTGCGCGCTGGAGAGGCATCGAGGCCTGTGACGGTTACTTGGCGGCCTTCTCATCCACCCCAAATACTTTCTCTACTGATGAGGGAAACTATCCCGGAACCCGGGCCATGTCTCGGGTCTAGAGATCTTGGGAACAACAAGTACTTAATTGCACCAACTTTGGTGAATCACTTACGAACTTTGTTTCAACTCTTCGAACTACACGCACTTCACATACCAGAGTGCTTAGGGGTGATCCGGAGGAGAGGCTAACGGTGTGCGATCCATCGTAGATTTCACACCATTAATGCTGTTGCATACCGAAACTGGTCAACTTCAGGGCTTCTTTTTTTATGTTTGAACCATACCTAACCTTTAACTGTTTCTTTTTTAAATTGTATTTATATGTATGAGAAGTCGTAACAAAAGAGGCGAAACCTCCAGTGGGTCAAGATGACCCACCTGTCTGTCAACACTGGTAATAACCTCCCATGATACGCCACTTCCCAGCGCTAGGATTCTGCCAAAAAAGGAAAGGCTATTCAGATGGAAGGGAAAAAATCAAGGTTAGATGCGATTTCCTTAAGGATGCTTCTGATGGTGCCCGCTGAACTTTGAAACGCAGAATATTCCAAATCGTGCAGCCATATATATAAAAAAAAAAAACTGCCTCCTACTATATGCATATATTCAAGATACATAGGTATGAAGTGAAGACTAGTAAACCTATACTTACCTATTTATGCTTACATTCACAATATTATGGTATGGATTGTCATATTTCCTAAGTACTTTTGGGTAAGATAAGAAATGATTTAAAATGCTCCACCTGCTTCGGACTCTAGACATTTCACTGGCTTCCAGCTGAGGTCAGATGTCGGTTTAAATCACGGTCCATTGCCTCTGGCGCTTCGCTCAACAGGTCTCCTATTTGTGCAGTAGGTTTCAAGCCCTACAATTCGACGCCCCTAACCTTTCCGTGGCTATCTGCTTCCTCTCTGACCTACATTTCTGCCGTTGCCATCGTGGTGATGCTCCTGTTTTGTTAAGGCTGCCTACCTTTGGAACTCTTTGTTAGAGAAATTTTGTGAAATATGAAAATCAGTGCAACCAACAGGAAGTGCGACAAAAAACAATAGGCATAAAGTACGTTGCATGCATCCTAGTTATGTGCTTTTCATAACTTATTGTGAGGTGCAAATCAGTTTCTGTGTGCAGTGAGAATTTGACTCTGGATTTAGCAACGTGAACGTTAAGGGGTCTGCTCTGTTTAACACCCAGACGAATGAATGAGGCTTCTAGGCTTATGGGGCTTGGCAGAATCATTCACAGGCCACGTGGTGGGGTATGGCAGAGTCCGTCACACGTCTGTCGAATTGTGATTTGTAATTGACTCTGCCCAACCCTCAGTATGTCAGAAAATATCACTCTTCTTCTATATGCGGGACCAGACATATGTCTGACCTCAAATAGTAGTATCCTGATTAAAATATATTTTATTGTGCAATGAAAACGAGCACTTACTCTATAAGAGGTCAATAAGTCGATGACTTCCACCCAGTCCGGATCTTTTAGCCAACACCTGTGAGCCTGTGGAATTATGGAGATCCATGCTTAAAAGAAATGTGGAACTAAAAAACCCAGCATGCTACGTGTTTTGGTTTTTAAAACATAAAAGCCATTGTCATTTTTGACTTTGGAGGGGTGCCACGCTGAGTGTATATACAACTGCCCACCTCAGATATACAAGCCTCTAAAGATGGTGAAACGTTTCTGTTGCCACCCCTTACCCAATATATCCTTTGACCATTTTAACTTGATGTAAAATAATGTTCACTTTTACTGGTCGCCCTGAGTTGTCTCTCTGGATACGCCGAACACCCAGGACTGTAGCTGTGCCTTTATCCTGGTTACAACAGCAGCACTGGTACTTGGTTTCCATTCCACCAATGGAAATCATTAATTAAGTGGTGTGTTTTTGGCGAGTGGTCTTTGCAGTTTATACTCCTGCTCTTGAGCAAGCTCAACTCTAGGTTACACATCCAGGCAAATGTTATTCTTGTTGCATCGTAGCTACTTATCGATTAAAATGAAATTGATGGACATATTTTCGAATGCGTCTTAGGCTTTTTTTCCCTCCTTTTTAGGTCAACACATAAATGGCTTTGTGATTTACAATGCTAATATCTCAAACTCTAATAAATGCGAGACCTATTGCATTGCAAATGCTTGTGTTAATTAGGGAGACCTATCCCTCCCTTTTCTTTATAGAAGAAGTTTTTAAGTAACTGTTTTGTCACAAAAATGTATTGAAAATTATATCTATCTTTGTCAAGGAATTTTCAGTTAGGGGCATGGGGAGCATACTAATGAGATAATTAAGGGGGCGATCATCATTTAAAACGTTTTTTAAAGCTATCCTCACTCAGCCATTGAACTTAGTGATGACAACTTTATTTCACTATCCTTCCTTCATGAGATATTCTAATAGGTCCTGCTCCCACTTCTATTGCCTGAAATTTCAACCAGGGTAATTTTTAGACTCTTGTCGGCACAGTTGGCTAAAAAACTCCTAAATAAGCCAAGACAATTATAAATTTCACAGTCAAGTTAAAATCATAATAATGAGTGAGAAGCAGGCCAATCATTAATATGGTTCCCAACACCTCTCTTTTAATGAAACAAGATCTGAGCCCCCACATAGATACCATATTTACACTGCAGGTATGTATAAAACAGTATGGCCACCTGATACCTTGCAAATTCAGTGCAGTATTGAGAACAAAGGAAAATGACAAACATCTGCATGAATAACCTAGGCAGAAACAGCGATCACTTGCAGGCAGCTTTCAGGCCAAAACAAAAGTAGGCGCAAGAAGCAGAGCACAAATTCAATAGATAAAGAACCCAACCGTGCATCTTTGTTACACTCTGAGAGAGGGTCTTGACTGATCTGAAATGTGATGTCTTGAAAGAATAGTAACGCGGTAATAAATGAGGGAAAAGGTTATTGGAAACAAAACAAAAAAATGTGGACTCCCTGGAAAGCAATGAAACTCTTAACTTTTTAAAGATCCAGAAAAGCTTCTGGAAAAACTGGAAATAAAAGCAAATCCTAAACCGTGCATTCCAATGAACTTTTATCAGTCTCTACACAACATTTCAAACATCCAGAATAAACCAAAATACATATCAATTTCAGTGTGGCTCAATGGTTAGAGCAGGCAGACCTTGATGCAGAGCTCTGGCCAGGGACCAGGGTTCGATTCCCGCCTGTGCGGGTCTCCGGCTCATTAATTCCCCAGACTGGATATTCTCGCCTCAGTGCCTGTTCTGATCATGGGTCCCACGCTGCAACTCTGGGCAATAGCTTGCTTAGTCTCCACAACGGCCCCAAAAGCGCTGGGATGCCTGGCTGCACCTGGGGGGTGCCCAGGAGTGGACATTTCCCAGGAAAGCCAGGAAGGGTTCCTAAGCGGTATACGGACAGCGCCGGGACACCTCCGGTGGAGGTAGCTGTGCGCTTTACAAATTCCAACATTTACATTTACAAATCACAGAAAATGGTTCTTAGTTTGAGGAGCTGCAATTCAAAGAGACCGCTAGTGGATAGTGCGCTATTCTTACTGTGAGCTGAATCTTCTTGAAATAGTAATTAATCTCTGATTGCACTGCGGATGATGGCAAAGTAAAGAGGTACTGCATAGAAGACTCCCTTCCGGTCATGATATACAGACCTTTACACGCTTTTAAAAAAACATATGAAAACAAAAGCAAAAACCATGAGACCATGAATCCACTCTGTACATGCTACACAAAAGTAATTGAGTGCACTCAAAAATCTTTATTGAAACGATTTTTATAATTTGTGCAGCAGTAAAGTGCTTATCCCACACACTCCAATTTACAAACTGAAGTTTGACATAATTTTGGCTGATGTCTTTGAAAATGTATTAATTATTAAGGTCATTAATCCTAATCCTTGAAAATAAGGAAATGTGAAAGTGCAGCTCCCAAAATGCGAAATTCAATGATGAGAAATCCAGAATTTCAAAATGACTGTCTGAAGCTGCATCTGTCTGCAAATCAGAGACAAAAGCAGTATCAGAGAAGCAAATAGATCCTCATTCTTCTTTTCTTAAAGTCAATTGGATGTTCGTCCTAATATCACTGTTGTTCCACGAACTCTAAAACCAGTAAAGCTAGAAGTTAGACTAAACCGAAATAGACACCTCCATGTGTTTTAAAACACTTTATTTGTACTGCTTCAAAGGAAGTGTTCCTGCCCAAATACTAACTTTGTTTCAGATGTTGACGGCTTGACCATCAATCTACCTGGCAATGTTGACATTTATACTAAAACCTCTTCTTTCTGTTTCTGCACATTGATCGTCTTTTCAATAAAGAGCTAGATCTGGTTCACCCTCTTTGCAACCCTCTTGCTGGTCTGCCTAACTTGTTTGGAAATGAAGACCCTATATTGAGTCAAGATGGTTTTGGAGCTAAAAGATCCTTCAATGTCACTTCTGCGGTTGATGCCTAGGACCCATTCAGGCTTTCCGTCTGTACTTTCTTTTATATGCTGGCATTGTGTATGACCACACATCTGCCCAAAGTATTGTAAGCTGTTGGCTACATTTTAACATCTGCTTGGTGCTGCATACTAGTTAAATGTGTGCCATTGAAAAGCCATGGATAGATTAAATACCATACTGGAAATTATAGCTTCTAGAAACCCTTAGTAGACATTTATTACATGATTCTTGGTAGTCTTGCAAAAGTATTCAGTCTATTCAAGAAGCCTGGTCTCAATTGGGTCTTAATGTTGAGCACCATAATAATGTGCCACTTTTGGAGCTAGTGTGCAAATGTGAATTTCTGGTGTTCATTCATGAAAATAAATTTTTAGGTCTGAGGTCAGCCAAGACATTTTACATTTTTAGCAAAACTACATATACAATATACTCACTTGTAGTTGCTTTCAGCCATCCCTCTTTATCCATTGGTCTGAGTGATTCACAATGATTCGGCCCTCTTTAGCTGTTGACTAATTTCAAGGTAATGACTGCTTTCTGTTCTTTCACAAGGAGCACATCTGTTCACTAGGTAGTTCCTTCGATGCCTTGGACTACAAAATATGCTTTTTTGCATTCAAAACATTATTTTTGCTTTTAGCCAATTTTTTATTTTGGTGCGGGCCCATTAGCTTCTCCAACAATTAGGTTCTAAAAAAAGCATAACAAAACAAGCGCTGGCAAATGCTATCAGCCAACACCAGTTCTTCTGGCTTTGACAATGCTGGTTTAGTGCCCTTAGTCCTGCAAGATTAATACTGCTAAAACATGTCCATCAACTAACTTGCATTTCACTATTTTTAGGTCTCGCCTGGTGTTGCAGTGCACATGCGCTGCGCGCTCTGTGGGGGCTTCTTGTAATCAATACACTTTCAGAAGTGGTGTTTCGACTCCACCTGTTATTTTGATTGGTTAGCGTCATTCGTTATGGTAAACGGTGTGTCTTGATTATAACTGACAAATGCAAAAACAACAATTGATGGACAGAATGAAGAACAGTGTCATACATTCACCCCAGTACATAGATCTGGTCCTAAATCCATAGTTTTTTCTCTCACCATGCCATTCCAGTTTAGTATTTTGTTACGTTTAGCTAATAGTAATTGTTATGACACAGCGCTCTGTTATTTATTTATTTTTACTGAGGCGGTGGGGGGGTGTGAGGGGGTCTTCCTTGCACGCTGCGAATTCACCCTTTTTAGATTTCGCCTGGCGTCCGCTGCGCAGCAGCGTTCGCGCAGGCGAAATCTTATGTTAGAACAGTACGGGGGCTTTGTCCTTCCTGCTCTTCCATTGGCTAGCTCCATAAATGGAGGCTATCCATTGAAGAGAGATCTGTCCGTCATTGCCGGAGCAGATTCGTGGGCGTTCCGGCGATTTTTACTCATCCCGCCCCTTTGCGATCGTCATGCGGCGGTGGGCGGTTGTTTTTTTTCTTTTTTCATGGATGTCTTTCGTCATTGCCAACTTCGTCCAACTTCGTCCCCGTTCGTTGTTGTTGTATCCTGCCCCCCTCCCGCTCTCCCCTCCTCTCCCCTCGTGCTGTCAGTGTGTCTGTTCCCACCGCCCCCCCTCGGCATGTCCGTGTGTCTGTTCCCGCCCCCCCCGCTGTCCGTGTGTCTGTCCCCGCTCCCCCTCCCGCTGTCACCGAGAGGTTGCTCAATGTACTGCCTTCAGTGAAGCTGGGGGCTCCCCGACACGCTCTATTTAATTATCATAACCCCTAACCCAAAACTCAGAGTTCTCAGGAGGCACCTCATTTATCTCACAATCCCGATAACGATGCGCTCGGGCGGGCCTTGTATTCAGAAAAGCAGGTTTGGTTTCAGGCCCTGGAAGAAAGCCTGGCTGAGCGGCAACACTTCACGAGAATCGGCTGCCGGAGCTCTGCAGCAAGACAGGCGCAGACTGATACAAATGCCCCCTGATCTTTTTCAAATGACCACCCCGGAGACTGCTGTGTGGCTGCGGGCTACAAATTGAGCGGGGCTTCAGTTCTAGGTATGGGGGCAAATTTAGGGAATTCGTCAGACCATAGTGCATTTTTCGAAATAATATGTATTCCTGGATCCCAAAAGCTCCCTAATTACTTTAGGCTCGTTGCCCAGCTTTTGTTTAGGTTGACAGACTCGTACTGCTGACAGACGTGGAAATCTACGAAGGGGCAGATCAATCAGTGAGTTGTTGATCAATCCTTCCTAAGGCCAGGGCTTTAAGTGGGATGAAAAAACTGGGGGGGGGTCTCTCAAATGGTCGTGGTCAGTGTAATTAAGGGCGTGGCTTTAACAAACTTACGCTAAAAATCTGTGTTTAGTAGTGTGCCGCCCGATTGCGTGCAGATCGTAATGCTGGCTGTCCGGAAGGGGGGGTCGGAGTCTCGGGCCAAATGGCTCCGCGTGTCTTCACCCACACTACTTCTCACCGAGGGCCTGCCTTGCACCTTCGTTCACCTGCGGTGATTCCGATCCGGCCCCCGTCCCCGCTGCGGGGTTAGACACAGGCAGTGCTGGGATCATGGCAGAACTGCCATGGGAGGGGCCGAGTGCGGTTGGCCTATTGTGATGGGGTCTTGGGCAACTATCGGAACACCATGTTGTGCCAATCAGAGTTGCACGGTGAGTGCATTCATGCGTCCCCCTCCCTGCTCAGTGGCACCAGATGGGTGTACACGGTACAGGGCGGCCGAGCCACGCTCGAGAGCCGCCTGAGGGGAGGGGTCGGGGTTAACCATCCGCTGCTAGGCCGCAGTGATTGCAGCTGCTGGCCCTGCCACGCGACATCAGTCCTGGGGAGCGCGCCGTAGCCCCATCCGCAATTGTGCACCGCCCCAGGGACAGGGGCCATGGCGTGGGCAGCTATGGTGGGGTTGGTGTGGGCTTGGTGACCACGGCCGCGCAATCGTTGCATAATTGCCTTGGGATGATCTGGGGGTTAAGTAGTAGCCTCTCAGCCGTCAATTCCAGATGGGTGTGGTGCGGCCACTCCGTGACCCTAATAGAACGAGGAGGTTGTCACACGAGCACTTGGCATAAGTTCGGAGGAGTACTCCTCCGAACAGGGACTGCAGGGGCGTCCAGGTTTAAGCAATGGGTGCCAGTGCCAGAAAGCAGCACAAGGCACCTCACCCCATGGCGAGGCGCAGGGTTGTTAACGTTCGTCGCGTCCCAGTCCACGGGTATGGGGCTTTGAGTCACTCGCCCTACGCTCTGGCCTGGAGCGAGCCATGTGCTTGGGCGCGAGCATGTCGTGCGGGCCCAGGGAGGCAACACGAGGTGACAGGGTGGCCATGCCGGTGACGTCGGTATGTCATACCAGGTGTTCAGAGGGGGCAGCAGTGGTGGCTCGGGGGGGTCGCTGGCCTGCCGCCCCACCCATGGCCTGCTGCGGCAGGGACACGGTCATATGGTGACGTAGCTTTCAGCCAGGGGTGGTTGTGCCGGGTTGGGGGACCTTTGTTCATGCCTGCTGGGTAGGCGGGCCTAGTGCCTGTCCGTGGTCCCCTGGGTCCTGAGAAGATCCCTGGAGGGGGCGTTGTTCTCCAAGCGGCGAGCGGTTGTTGGTTGGCTTCCGGGGGGTGCTCATGTGCGCTGGGCTTTTCTCATGGGGAATGTGGGGGACAGTGAAAGCCCCGGTCGGGACCAGCATTCCTGTTCACGTAGGAAAGGCCCGGAGGCTTCTATACTCCACGCAGAGAAAATCACAAGCAAAAAGTAATAAGGGGCTTGAGAAGCAGCACCCTAGTGCCTGCAGGATCGTAAGTCAGGATGTAGATGGTGCTCAGGTGTGTTACATACACCAAGTGACAGGGGCCTCCCACCTGGTTACACAGGCCCGAGTGCCCATTCTCGGAAACCATGAAATAGCCCGTGCGTAGGTTGTACGTATATCTGGTAATTTGGCTGCTCGATTCATCATAGAGAGCTTGGACATAAAAATACGCGCTTCATGTAGGTTCATCAGGGTTTGCAGATTGAAGAGTAGAATTGACGCCATGCTCAGGGCCTTGGAGCAAGCATCAAAGTAAACAGGCAGACACCCCCCAACCCCGCTGTTTTGGAGGGTGCGGCTCACAGGCAGACTTCACCAGTGCTCCCAACCGGATAGGTAACTGGGCAGTCCGGTTCCACACCATCCGGCTGTGAATCCCACTGCCGGCCTCCCAGGTAAACTAGGTAGCCGTGAGATTAGAGGCTTGTCTCCTCCAACACACTGTCGCTGCGATCCTTCATTGGGGCCTGGGTCCCATAGGTTCCTTTGACAATACACAAGCCTTAGCAGCTGCTTCCTTATCCAGCTATAAACCATTTACATAGTCAGTCCTGACTTGTGGGAATGAGTCTAGCGGTGTTAAGCCCACTAGGGGGCACCGCCGGAACCTGGGACACCCAGCACAAGCTCTCCATTCAGTTCCACAGTCGGTAGCTTATCCATAGTGTTTGGGTGGCAGTCACGACAAAGGTAGAGCTGCTCAATTTCAGTGTCAACGGGAACATAGAAAATTGACACGATTCGTGGTAGCTGAATTACACTGCCTTCCGCCCCTTGTCGCTGCACATTACTGTACCTGCGTCAGCGCCAGAACTTTTGTCCTGCCGCCAGCTGTTCATAGGCATGTTCCTTAGGCCAGTCACAGTGAAAGGTCCCCTTCCCTGTGACGGCGGCACAATCAGCGGGATAGTTACGGCAGCATATCACTGAGACATACTAGGCACCACTTAGGCCGCGGTTTGATCTCCAGTGGAGCGCCTACTTGCAGCGATGGCTATCCCCGTATGGTACAGGGGGATGAGTTGTGAGGATTCGTTTCCACGCCCCAGCTTTGGAACCCCTTGGTTGGCGCTTGCGTTACACAGCAAATCAGAAGCGCGGTCTGGTGTGTGTGGCTTGGTGGTTGCAAGCCCGCACGGGCACCCTCCATCGTGCAAGTGGGGGGCGAGGCATCGGGACAGCGCTCAAGACCCGGAGGGGTAGCGCTCATTCCGGCGATAAGGGAGCGCAGACCAGGGCGTTGATCGGTAGGCCTCCACTCCGCAGCGGTAACGGGACCAGTGCAGTGCGCTTAGTTACCTCATGGCAACAGGACCCACCACAGCATCAATCTGTGCAACCATTCAACAACAACTGATTCAAATATGTTCTCTCAATGTTTCAAACTTTATTACACATTTCACAAAAAAAGTTAATATTTCACTTCTGTTCTTGGATTTTCATCACAATAAAATACACTAAACATAATCTTCCAAAAAGTTATTTGCAAAAGTTTAAGCTATTGCCATTATAAATATCAATAACTTTTATTTAAGTATTAAATATTGAAAAAAATACAACCCATTGTTATTTTTAATATTAATACATCCAAGTCATGTAAATACAACACATATTGCATTACAAATGCCATAGGTGTCCCGTTTGCAAAAGTTAACACTATTGGCATTGTAAATGACAAAGTTATTCATTTAGCTATTTTCAAAACAAAAACATAAATAAAAAATGTCATTTACAATACTAATACCTCTAACTTTACTAATGCGAGCCCTATTGCATTGCAAATGCTTGTTTTGTAGGTGGCTCTGTGTGTGGGTGGCTCTGTGTGTGGGTGGCTCTGTGTGTGGGTGGCTCTGTGTGTGTGTGTGTGTGGGTGGCTCTATGTGAATGACTCTGTGTGGGTGGCTCTGTGGGGGTGGCTCTGTGTGTGTGTGGGTGGCTTTGTGTGGGTGGCTCTGTGTGGGTGCAAATGCAATAGGTCTCGCATTTGCGAGCGAATAAGCGATTGCCATTGTAAATGACAATGCATTTATTTGTTTTAAAAACAAAAACATAAATAAAAATGTCATGAGCAATGCCAATAGCTCCAACTTTAACAATGCAGAGACCATTGCATTGTTACCACTTCGGGAGACTGTCCCTCAAACGAGCCTACATGTTTATTTACTGTAAACTCGTAGTAGAGCAGTCGGGGGATGTGCGGCAACACTTCTGCGAACAAGGCAGTGCATTGCTTTATTTATTATGGATTGCTTGAAATAGACATAAGAACTCCGTGGAGATCGTATGGTAACATGGCGCTGTAGAAAAACTGCCTAAATATCAGGAGGTGGTTCTTGAAGATGCTCTCTTTATGTTGCTGTGACTTATTAATTCATTCTTCCTGGGATTGGGGTGTCCGGTCACTGCACAGTGCTATGGAAGGCCAATGTCTGCTTTGCTACACAATACATTGTTTTGCTAAACCAGGCTGTGGAAATGCAGAGCTTGTTTGGTCTACCGGCAGCTAGATCCGAGGTCCCGTCCAAGTGCTTCCGCATAAGTATTCATGCGCTTCTCACTAGAGAGGACCCCTCCCCCTGCCAGTAAGGCTCAATCACGCACTGGAGACTCAGAGCACCTCTTTCAGAGAGCAGCACTGCCCTTAATGCCTTAGCGCAGCCATGCTAATTAGAAACAGATGCCGCCCCCCACCCCTAACGATAAGAAATTCTGCAGGCACTACCCTGCACACTGAGGTCTCCTTGCTTAACCGTGTCCCCCCCCTCCCCCCCTCTCCTCGGAGCACACGTCGCTCAGGGAGCCTCTCTTCGCTTTAGCCCCCTCGAGCACAAGTAAATTGTTTTGGGAAGCCCCCTTGATGTGCACTTTCTCTGATCCCCAGTGTTAGGATGTTTATATATGTCAGCCCTCGAGTCTCAGAGATTAGCAAAATATGCCCATGCCGCGAACATCAAGGTTTTATTTGGTTTCTTATGTATCCTGCGCCTCTATCGGGTTAAGCATTCTCACTATCTGCCTTTTTTTCCACCTGAATCTTTGTCATGTAGAAAGTTTTCAATCTCCACTGCCTGTTGTGGCTGAGACTTTCACTATACAATTCTATAAACAAAAAACAAATATCTCGAAATCTTAAAAAACACACACACAACGCAAGTTATAATCATCCATGGCACTCGGGCTCTCATTGGGCTCCCCTTCAGTAATTGCACAAAAGGGCCTGGAATCCATCTCCAGGACACTAAGCCCCTCAGCGCCCCCTGCAGTCCTCTGCACCCCCTCTCTCACACGTAGGCCATGCACCTGCCTGTCAGCACCTCATCAGCATGCTCTGGCACAGAGAGGAGACGGTGTTGAATGTGTGTGGGGTTCGGTTCTGTGTGTGTGTGGGGTTCTGTCTGTCTGTGTGTGTGTGTGGGGGGGGTTCTGTCTGTGTGTGTGTATGGGGTTGTGTGTGTGTGTGTGTGGGGTTCTGTCTGTGTGTGTGTTGGTTGGGGGTTCTGTCTGTGTGTGTGGGGGGGGTTCTGTCTGTGTGTGTGTGGGGGGTTCTGTGTGTGTGTGGGGGGGGTTCTGTGTGTGTGGGGGGTTATGTCTGTGTGTCTGTGTGTGGGGTTCTGTCTGTGTGTGGGGTTCTGTCTGTGTGTGGGGTTCTGTCTGTGTGTGGGGTTCTGTCTGTGTGTGGGGTTCTGTCTGTGTGTGGGGTTCTGTCTGTGTGTGTGTGTGTGTGTGGGGGGGGTTCTGTCTGTGTGTGTGTATGGGGTTGTGTGTGTGTGTGTGTGGGGTTCTGTCTGTGTGTGTGTTGGTTGGGGGTTCTGTCTGTGTGTGTGTGGGGGGTTCTGTCTGTGTGTGTGTGTGTGTGTGTGTGTGTGGTTCTGTGTGTGGGTGCATGTGGCTCTGTGTGTTGCTCTGTGTGGGTGCAAATGCAATAGGTCTCGCATTTGCGAGACATTAAGCTATTGGCATTGTAAATGACAATGGCATTTATTTATCTATTTTCAAAATCAACACATAAATAAAAATGTTGTCAATTACAATGCCAATAGCTCTAACTTTTGCAAAGGCGAGACCGTTGCATTGTAAATGCTTGTTTTTATTGTGGCTTGCACGCTCGTAATGGCCCCTCGAGCAGCCTCTCCTCGCTTCAGCCCCCCGCCTCAGAGCACAGGTCCTCTCGGGGAGCCTCTCCTGGCTTCAGCTCCCCGCCTCGGAGCACACGTTCGCTCGGGGAGCCTCTCCTTGCTTCAGCCCCCCGCCTCGGAGCACTCGTATCTTGTTAATTATTTGGCACGGTTCATATGTTGCGTGCTACTTTCCCCCAATTCACAGGCGCACCAACTCCAGTTTAATTTGTTAGTCCTCCGGCCCTTGTTCACAGCGTCCCACTCAATTCCGGCTGGAACAGACATGGTACTCTCATTTATCCTTGACCGCTCGTTGCGTCTGTCTGGCGAGTGTCTGCCACCCCTCCCTTGTTATACTTTTGTGATGCACACTAATTTAGTGTGTGAGTCTGCAGGTTCTCGCTCTTACCCTCCCGCTGTCCATTCTATTTTGTCAACCGACTGCCTGTTCTGTTATGCTAACCCTCCACTCTCATCCAGTTGTCAATTCTGTTTTGCCAACCCTACTCACTCCTCCCGCTGTCCATTCTGTTTACCACCCTCCTCCCGCTGTCGGTTCTCTTTACCACCATCAGCCCTCCTACAGCGGTATGTTCTGTTTAACACCCTCCCGCTCGCAGGCATCCCAACTCCAGTTTAATTTATTAGCCCTCTAGCTCTTGTTGACAGCGTCCCACTCGATTCCGGCTGGAACAGTCTTGGTACTTTCATTTATCCTTGGTAGCTCGTTGCGTCTGTCTGATTTAAGTCTCCCAGTGCACGCCTACATAGTAAAAACGATTCATCTAATAATGCAGTGTGTTTATAGAGGTAAAAGATACATTTTAAACATATTTAATATGTTTATCAGTAAGTGAGGAGTGCCTTTATGATGGAAACACGTCCATGGTAAGTCTGCATTTGTGTAAATGCTTTTATTAAAAAAAAAATCCCTCACAAAACGATATCCTGACTTTTAGAAATTTACCCTTTTGCTTTTTGTCTACAAAAACGAGTTCCATCATGGCTGCTGTTTGTTCCAGTCTCCTTCCATACCAGCATGAGCGGATCGACGAGGAATGTTGCGAAGTGGGCATAGAGCAAACAGAGGGCCAGCGCCTCATTGGTGCATTGAATTTACAATAGAGGGAGGAGCGGTTAAAGAGCGAACCTGCATGTCAGGGTGAGGAGTTCAGTAGCTTTTGTTAGGAGCCATTCTATAGTCTAGCAGAATATCAACTGAGACGGTTTCCTACATTTATTAAGTGTTCAAAACACTGTTATGACCAGCATTTGCAATGCAATAGGTCTCACATTTACGCGAGTTTGAGCTATTGGCATTGTAAATGACAATGCCTTTTACTTATGTTTTAGTTTTTAAAACATAAATAAAAGGCATTGTCATTTACAATGCCAATAGCTCAAACTCGCGTAAATGTGAGACCTATTGCATTACAAATGCTTGTTATTAATATGTCTTCCTCCTTTGCACAATATGCATTATTACCCAGACCTTTTGAGACCGTTTGAGGTAACATGTCTCTTTACTTGATTTTTCTCTTATCGTATTGGTTTTCGAATTCCTTAGGTGGGAAAGTGCAGTTAGGTAATAATGAAGACTTTAGGGCCCCAGGAGAGCTCTTTGTGGCTTGTATCCTGCTGAAGAAAAGACTGTCTTTGAGCAACACCTTAACACGTATATGTCAGGCATAAAATACTTTTTCCGTCTGGCCAAGTGTTCTCTTCTGTCTTTTCTTTTTCTCTTAGTTAACTAGAAACAAGTCTTACTTTATAGAAGGTGGTTCCCAACGGGATTTATGGATAGGGGGGCAGGTTACAGGGAAAGAAATAACCCAAAAAGACAACAAAACCCTGCCCCAGAACTATATGTAGGTCCCACAGGGGGATCCTATTTTATGGAAACGACTATCTGGTAGGGAATGGAGCCACACACACGCACAACTGATATGTATTTTCAAGATTTAGTTTTATTTTATTAAATATTTAGTCATTTTTATATATGTTGTGCTATAGTTTCATTAGAGTAAAATGTATTGCAAAAATAAGTAACAACAATTAATTAAATAACATTCGAGGTCCCTCACACATTCTTCCAATCTTCAGACACTTCTCATTCATCCCATACAACAAACCTACATTTCATTCTATAGTACATCAGTGCCTATTAGAATAACTGAGGTGGATCAAGTTATAGTAACACAGAAGGGGAATAGTCTGGAAGGGATCGGAATCAGGTAGGTCCAGAAAACATGATCAGATGGAAATTCATCCCTTCCACGGGTCACGCCGACGCGCGTTTCGGTGTCGGGTCCACAGGGACCACACCTTCAGGGCAGAGGGGTACTCAATGTGTGGAGGACACACCACTGTAGGTAAAAACAAACATATATACATATTTACATATACATTCAAGCTCCGCCTATAGAGTTACACAATATCAATTATATATTATACATTTTCATGGAGGTCTGTCTTAATATAGTCTCTCACTGTGTAGTTTTTTTTTTTAAATACGAGTGTGTGTTGCCTGGCTCCAGCTCCAAACCTTAGTTCAAAGGGTCAAAAGATATCCTCTCAGTAGTCCACGTAAGTTCAAGTTCAAGTTTAGCATTTGTATAGCGCACTACTCACCCATAGGGTCTCAAGGCGCTTGAGGGAGGGAGGGAGGGGGGTAATTACTTATCGAATATCCAAGTTTTTTGTTGTTTTCTGAAGGAAAGGTGGTTCTGTGTAAGGCGGAGGTGGGTGGGGAGAGAATTCCAGGTTTTGGCCGCTAAGTAGGAGAAGGATTTCCCCCCCCATGGTGGATCTATGGATGCGTGGAATTGCGGCGAGGGCTGTAGTGTAGCTCCTATTTTCCCAATAGGCTCTGCGCATTGGAATAGTACCTACAGCAGTAAAGGCCTAGGCCAGACGTTAACTAGGTCTACTACTGTCGATACTAGACTTAATTTTTGGGTTTGCCAGCTAAGCTCAGAGTTCGCTAGAAACTTTCTCGAATGTTCAAGGAAGGATTAACTCCCCTGATTAGACAAGAAGGGATTTAGTTTCTGACAACCATAGAACATGACAACTTTGCTCTCCCCTAATCAAGAGTCAATCTCAAGAGTCGTGTGAGCACAAGGCAATTATTTTACTCAGTCAGTACGTGCATTCTTAGTCTCATCAGAATGTAGAGAAAAGGAAGAGACGGGCGTGTTCAATAAAAGGTGTTATTTATTGATCAGTCTCTTTTCTCGTACAAGAGAAATGGATCGATATTATTGCAATACTTATAGTTAAGTAAATTGCATACATTAGAAGCAATAGTATAAAATAATACTGTAAAAACATTGATATGGTTTCTGAGCCATATGATGTTTAAAATGATTAAAATATATTTAATACACATATACATTTGACTAAACGTACTCAACTGGTGTTTCTAAATACGCCTACCCCGTGTACCTGACCTAAGTCTAATGCGTGGGCGGGAATAGAAAGTTACAGTTTAAGTTAAGTTTGTTTTTGCCAAGTGAATAACTAAAGAATTCTCTGTGAGGGGTTATTCAGTTCTGTACCTGGAAGTTAGGATGAATGAGGAATGGTATCTCTTTCTCTGCTCTCGATATTCCAGGCTGCCTGCGAGGGCTGCCCAGAAGCGCCGGTGCTGGGTCTCTCGGCTTGAGATAGCAGCGCGTCAGGAAGGCGGGGCTGCTGCCAGCGGGGTCTGCTTCTGCTCTCGGCTTCGGCAAGTATGGCTGCTCCGTCTTGTCACCACGCGTGTGTTTGCATAGGGCAAGGTCGGCAATATTTATACCTTAAAGGTGCCGAGATTGACGTAAGGATGGACATAGGTACGTCAATAAAGATGTCATACGACTTGCTCGTTGGCACATTCTTTTGCAAAAGTTCTCTGTGAAATCAAAACAATGGCCGCACGGATTTTCCAGGTTGTCATAGGTTTGATTTGTTATGAGAACGTCGTATGCCTTATCAGGGGCTGGAGGAATGTCGCTTGTCTAATTAGATCTCAAGCGTTATGACCTAATCAGATAACACGTTCCTGTGCCGTAGTGTGACTGCGTCAGATAACGGTATCTGCATCATGGGGGTTTTCTTGCCTCATGGGCTGACTGTTAGTTAACTAGCTAGGTAGTTTAACCAGATTAGGGTCAGGAATAGGGGGATCGATTCAGAACCTATAGAAATACACGACACCCACTCCACGCTAACTATGGTCATATCTACTAATCTATGCATAGTATAACATAGTACAACATACTATAGAGTATAGTGTATACCTTACCACCCCAAAATACATAAATGCATTTCGAAATTTTCAAATATACTGAAAAATTGCAGTCATATATATTGTATGCACTTAAGCTATGAATTAAATGCAAAAGTAAACACGCATTGTAATGCATTATTGCTTTTTGGTATATGAGAAATACACATGAAATGGCTCTTAATATAGCTATACAGAAAGGAAGGTCGAGACCATTTCATCACATAATAAAATATTTGTGAACATACCAGCGGGCAGCTAAAGTCTATAAAGTATCTAAAAATAGAAATCTTAGTTCTCTAGGAATAGTCTCTTACTTTAAGCAGAAGATCAGTGTCCCGGGGAAAAAATATATAGAAAAATATTTTAAGGGCTTGCTGAAAAAAGTTGCTGTCCGTGAACTGGATTGTAATTGTTCATGTGACTTTATTTTTTTAAAAGTTGAAGGCCGAATTCAGGGAACGCCGTGTGCGAGTTTACTCAAAAGTCTCTATTTCTGTTCCGGAGAGAACATCATATCATTCAGGCTTTCGAAAAAACTGTCAACAGCTTCATGGGAAAGTTCCACTAAGTCGGAAATAGGGGTAACCATGCATTCATGCGCATGATTGTCTCCATTGACATTCTGATTTGCATTGCTGACAGAAGGTCGTACCTGTTCGATGCTGTTTTCATCTTGAACTTCACTACTCTTCAATCGTAGTGGTGAAGATTCCAGGAATGCCGTCATCAGAATTGGCAGCCTTTGAGGGCAGCACAGTGCGTGAACCTTGGTAGGAACCAACAGTGTATCTGCATCCACTGGCGCATCTGATTGTAGCGTCAGACAGGTGTCTAACACGCATTCTTCTCCGCATAGCAGACACCTTAGTACAGGTAAAACACACCTTTGCCACATTGGTCGAAATGATAGAAACCAAGTCATGTTTAGGTCTCTAAGCCGGGAGAGTCCCAGGATTTTTGATATCCGGTCCCGGTATCCAATGGCTAGGATCGTATCTTCCATTGTCGCGAGAGTTTGATCTGTGACATGGGTTGCCATAACGAAAAATAAGGACTAGGAATAGGATTCCTGCAATTAGTCCCAGGATCAGGGGAAGTCCGCCAAAAATCGAATGGACGAAATCTGGAAAAATACCCAGTATGGCTTTGAATGGTGTTAATGCCATCGAAAATACTGTCTTAAATACCTTTGAGACCCCAGTGGTATCAGAAATATTTAAGATTTCGCTCAGGATTTCCGCGAAATGTACGGGGGAATTAGTCGATAATAATGTATGTATCTCTGCAGTCGTCCTTGCGACTTGTAGATCATATGTTTCTTTTGATGACGTGAGCCTTGTAGGCGTCTGTAGAAGCACTGTTTTCATTCTGCTTAAAGTATCTATTCGAATAGAAGTAATTTTCAAACCGGGCCATGCCCTTGCCTCCCTGTCTGGTAAGGAGCTGGGGAACAAAGAACGTCCACAGCACTTGACCTTCGCCGTCGTGGTGACGAGATAAGGAGTCCCGGGCATAAGACTACAACATCTGCGGTCTACAATAAGAATGTAACTCCCATTATAGAGTCTTTGAAAGAATGGTTCTATTTCAGTTGCAGGTGCGCCTTGCTGGTGACATGAAAGGTTGTATGAATTCCCTTCACAGGCTCCGTGCAAACTAATTCCGTTACACAGAAGCGTGCCGCTTAGTGACATAGCACAATTGTTGCCACTAAGAAACACTTTCTGTCCTTTATTACTGACACATGCATGTGAATAGGGCAGGTTCCAAGTTGTTTTCAGGTACCCCTTTCCTAATTTCTCGTACATGCCAGCCTGTATATATTTTTGGCAGTATTGAAACCTGAAGGTTGAGATTGGAATATTTATGATTCCGTGGATTATCCATTCACTGACAGGTCGTTCTGACATTGTCATTGGTAATCTTTCTAGTTTTTCAATGCTCAAGATTGTATAATCAGCACCCTTCTGCGCCATACCGATTTGTCTATCAGTAAGGTTAAAGATTTGGAATAGTGACGTTGTGTTGATTAAACGCCAAGGCACATAGCCTGAACGCAGATTTTGTAACGTCCAGCCAAGCTGTACAATAGAGCGCAATTGTGACTGACCATGTTGTAATAACAGTAAGTCTTGCGATAATATATCGATTGCTGAAGACACAATGCTGTCCAATGAAAATATTCTGGAGGACAGAGTCATTAACCCATTGTCCACTACAGAAAGTGATTTTTCCAAATTAATACGATCAATTTCACGTATTCTCTCTGCTGTTTCAATTTGAGTAACCTTCCAGGCCTCATTGTATGCTGCATATACAGAGGCTGCTATGAAACGCTTTTGACGCTGTTTGCGTGGTCCCAGTATGAAATCACGCAAGTCAGCACCATCAGTAAGTAAAGTTAGGTGTTGCTTAATTTCAGGCAGTGTGGAAGTTTGTAGCCATTGAAGGCATAATTTGCCCACACTGTAGGTTGTTATTATCCCTGGGTGATGTCTTTGGGGATATCTAGGGTCTGGCCTGGTCATTTTGAAACCCTGTGTTTTATTCAGGAATCTATCTTGACAGTGATTTGTATCTGTGGGCCAGATCAACCATTGTTTCCAATCAGGATGTGTTCTGTTTTGGTTAAGTATATGGTTTATGTCTATTTCTTCATCTGTTTCAGAACTATTGCTAAACATTGTTGGCTTTGGAATAGACGGGTTATTTAAATCTTTGATTTTGGCTAAGCCAAGACAGGTGGTTTGTTGAACAGTGTCATTTAAAAATATCATTTGTTCTGGGATCATGCAGGCTCTAAACAAAGCTTCTATACCCTGTACTTGCCATTCTTTTGTACCCCAAACACTTTTCAAATCAACATTTTTTTACCAATAATCAAATCCAAATGTATTCATTTTTTCAAAGAATGAATCTGAATATATCAATTTTGTGTTGGTTATCATGGTTTTCATCCCTGTCTTGTTTGACAATTTGTAATAAAATGTTTCAGCATTAGTTATGTTAAAACCTGAAAAATATGAATATTTGTCATAAACGGTTCTAGAGCTCCCTTTTGGAGGTGTAGCACAATGTTCCCATTGATTATAATTTAAAACATTTCTAGGTTGTGCAGATTTATGCAAGAAATGGTTACCATAATGGTTATAGCAATACATACTATCATAATTTGTAGAACCTTGCAAATAATCATGTTTTGAAAATTTAGCAGACATTACTAAGTCAGACATCATATTGTTTATACTTTCAAAGTCCCAATCATCAGCAAATGAGTTTGGTTTTGCAAAATCACTCAAGGAGATCTTGATTTGGTGTGGATATTTCAGGATCTCGACCGGACCATAAATTTCATAGTCAGTGTTGTCCCAGGCTACCCCACCAGGTATTGGAATTGCTGTGAAGTTGGCTGAAGAAAGTTCTGAAGAAAGTTCTCGTTTCTCGACGTGTGAAGATGTGTGTGGTTTGAGGACCAAGTTGATGTTCTGACTTGCTGTGTCCATTTTAGCATATTTTCCCTCAATGAAGCGTCCCAAGGTAAATACCATGATGAGCCAAAGTATGAGGATAAATGCACCAAAACCCACCCAAAATTCAATCCATGGAGTAACCAGATATGTTTCTTTCAGTTGTTTCAAAAGTTCCTTAGCTTTGTCTTTAAAGGATTTTGATGATGGCTGTGTCTTTTGTTCGCTGAAACCTTCAGAGGAATCATCGAAGTTGATGAAGTAACCAGATGCAGTTCTGTCAATTGTTCCAATTGGTTCAGGATTTTTGTTTCTTGCAATTTCACTTGGAACTTCATTGTAGATTGGTGTGTCTCTGCTAAATGTCTTGATTTGGGTTTTCAGAGGTCTGAGTTCTATTGCATTGTTGCATAGTCCTTGTTGTTCTTCTTTAGGCGTTTCGAATGTGATGAGCCTCTTTGTTAGGACCTCTGTACTGGTAGCAAACCTTGGTGTTCTGCTACTTATTGGGAGTCCACTTGGCCTACTGTTTGTTATCGGCCACATGTTGTGGTTTCACCAGGTCGATGGATACAACTCGGTTCTCCTTTTTTCCAGCAAGTGGCGGTAGTACAACTGATCTTGTCCCGTTGACAGACAAGACAGGAACTGCTTTTCTGTAAGAAGGCCCAAATTCCTTCTTTACCGCGATCTTCTCCCTGACTAGATCCCCGACTTTTGGAATCCAGACAGGTCTTGCTGGGACAGGTGGTGATTCTTCAGTGGTTGTTGGCTGTTGTTTCAACTGTATGTTGCTCAGGTCTTTTCTTGTTTTGTTTAAGTCCTGCAAAATAGCCAAACGGTCTTTGACATCAAAGGTTTTTTCTATTACCACTGAAGTCTGACTATCAAGGTCAGAGATCAACATCCTAGTTCCGAATAATAATTCGTACGGACTGAATCCCTTCAGAGAATTTCTTGGCAAGTTATTTAGACTACGTTGGACACTTATTAGATGTTTGACCCACCCAGCTCCCGAACCTAATACCTTTGCCGTTATAGATTGCTTTATGTCACGGTTTTTTCTTTCAACAATTCCGTTCCCCTCAGGGTGAAATGGACAAGAGTACCGCAATTGCACGCCCATGCTGACCATGGCCTCCTTATAAGCCCGAGAGCTAAAAGCAGGACCATTGTCCGAATGCAGAATGCCAATTGCGTATGTGCCGATAAAGACTCGCAAATCTTTTATAACAGTTCTGGCGTCAGCCGTTCGCTGGGGCCACATCCATATGAATCTCGTGCATGAGTCCACTGCGACCAAGATATATTTATAGTTACCATCCCTTTGTAAGGGACCGCAGTGGTCTAGATAAACACAGGCTAATGGTTTATCCGAGATTAGAAGGGGCGTCTGTGCTGGACGTCTCACAGTTGATACTTTCATTTTTTGACATATTTCACATGCTAGAACATAGTTCCTTGTTTGTCTTCTCATTTGTGGCCACCAGTATCTCTGTTTTAATAATGATACTGTGGCTGAGACGCCAGCATGGGTAGAAGCAAGCCCTTCGTGTGCCGCTATTATCAGTCCTAATCTGTGTTCCATGTTTGGAATTGCCCTATCCCCCACTCCAGGGATTCGAGCAAAAGGAACATTGTTTCCATCGGTTATGTATGAGTATTTTACTGGAAAGCCTTTAGGGAGTGGTTCTATCGAATCCTTTTCTGAAGCGCTGACAGCTTGTAATATTTCGCTGTCTATTTTTGTTTTTGACCGGGTGACGGCAGCTACGGAAGCCGTTTGCACAGCTGCTTTCGCGGCCTCATCAGCCAATGAATTCCCTGCAACGTGAACGCCATCACGTTGATGACTCAGTGTATGTATCACGTGAGTCCTTGGTAGTTCTTTTTGTAAAAGAGCTATTTGTTCCCAGAGCATTTTATGCTTTATTGTGCCACCTTTCGCATCCTTGAAACCGTTCTGAAGCCAGATCTGCAAGTATTCATTGTAAGACTGAACGCAATAATACGAATCGCACACTATAAGTGTGGGGAATTCTCGATCGGTATTTTCAAGCGCCATCTTGAATGCTAGTAGTTCAGCTCGCTGAGCTGTGCAATCTCCTAGAGATTGTGTTTTAGTGAGGGTTGGTTTAAATTTCCCTTCGTGCCAACGACCTTTAACAATCGCGCACGCAGCACTGTAAGCTTGTTTACCCCCTATTGCGGGTTGTGCTGATCCGTCTGTATATATTATACAGCCGTAGTCATCTAGAGGCAGAATTTCGGTTGGCGGAGGACATTCAAATTCATATTGGAGAAATTCTTGTGTTTTTAAGTAAGGATCAAATTCGTACATCACGTCTGTTGCAGCAAGAGAGTTAGCCCATTGTATCCATCTTGGATGGAGTGCTTTAGCATTTGGAATGCTTGCCTTTGTTACCGCCTCTAAGGCTGGTATTGGTGTCACGATTATTATTCGTTTACCTTGTGCCAGGGCTCGTTCTTTTGCTATAGCTGTCTGTGTTGCTGTAAGAATTTTTTCCGTTGGGCTAAATTTCATTTCAGCCTTAGTGTACAAGTGTGATTTGAATGCAATTGGTACCTTTTCTCCCTCATTAGAGGTCAGGTATGTGAATCCGCATTTCCCTGGGATGACTCGGATCACAAGGTTGCGTGTATTATCACGGGTTTCTAATTTTGTCTTAATTAGCATGTCTGTTTGTAAGGATCTCAAAATTTCTGTGTGTGTTTGAGTCCAACTGGATCTTTTAAAGTCTGGTTTAATTAAATCATAAAGGGGCTTGACCATTTCTGCGTAATTTGCAATGTATGTTCTTCCGAAATTTAGGAAGCCTAGAATTGACTGTAGGTTTTTTAGTGTTTTAGGAGCTTGGATTACGGCACATTTCTCTAGGAAATTGTCTGCCAGGCTTTTGCCTTCACTTGATAACTCATATCCTAAGAATAGGACTGTCAGATGGGCAATTCTGGACTTTTTGAAGTTGAATTTGTAACCCTCTGCAGCGAAACCAAGTATTATGGTGTTCACTCTTTTCAAGTGAGTCTCCAAGTCATCATCTGTTAAGTAAATGTCATCGACATAAGATAATGCATCATCATCATATAGTTGTAGTAATTCTGTTACTCTTGCTGAGAATACCCCCGGGCTGTTCTTGTACCCCTGGGCTAACCGACAGAATTGTTTTTGAGTGCCATTTACTGAGAAAGCTGTTAAATATCTGCTCTCTGGTGCTATGTTTTGACAAAAGAATCCATTGGAGATGTCCAAGGTTGTTTTGTATTTTTTGCGCACTATGTTATTCATTAGTGCAGCACTGTGTGAGTTTTGCACTGCAAAAGTTTTGCAACATGTGTTAAGGTGTCGGTAATCCAAAACTAGACGGTATGAATTGTCTGGTTTGGAGACCGGAAACAAAGGATTGTTCATTTGTGAGGTGCAAGTTTCAATCACCCCCTGGTATTCTAGTTGATCTAGTATTTCATTTACTTGTTTTTTAGCTTCTTGCTTAATTGGGTACTGCCTTTGTGCAGTTGGTTGTGATTTTAACTGGATTTTGTGAGGAGGAGAGTCCTCATCCCATCCTACATGATTTTTGTATAAAGCAGGTGCTAAGGCCACTGCCCACTTTCTAGCAAGTGTGTATTTTTTATGAATCGGTATTTGATTCGAGAAGGCAGGCATAATTACTTCTTCGCCATGAGGGCACTCCCTGACAAACTCTGGTGGCCAGTCTTTTTCAGCTAGAAGGATGTCATAGCCCTTGGATAGGTTATCCCAAAATAGTCCCCTTATTTTCCTAGTCTTATCTCCCTCTATACGTAATGTTATCTCGTATATTTTGTGGGGCTTGCTAACTCTGGTATCTGCAGTTTCCACTTGAAGGTATTCATTCGTGTCCACTGTCTCCAGATGATTCATAAGGACTTTGCGAGCTATGCTCACCTCTGCTGCGCTGTCTAGCATTGTCTGAGCCCACTCTCCGTTTTTCAGTTGTGTCCTCAGTATTCTCGGCATTGTTAACTACCTTGATACTGGCTACCTTCTTTTTTGGAAATTGTGATTTCTTTTTCAGTTGAGCAGGTTCCTTGTCTTTGGACTTGGCGTGCTCTTCTGATCGTCCTCTTCTTTCCGATTTCTGCGAGGAATTCTGAAAAGATTGAGAGGGACGTGTATCAATGTCTTGATATCTATCAGGTTTTTTAATATTATCCCTATTTCTAAGGTTATATCTATTCCCAGAGGGGTCACTCTGGGGTGACCTTTGTCTCGGGTTTGGAGATTTCTCTCTTCGCCTAGGAGACCTTCCTCTGGACTGGAATTTCTTTTCTTTAGGATTGGATTGTTTGTTCCCATCCCAGTTCTTTTTTGGTGAATTATTATTATTATTAAAAAACATTTTTTCTGGACTTGTAGTCAGTTGCGGTTTTACCGGTATTCCACCTAGACTATCTCTGCCTAGTTCTTCATAGGATTTTTCTATGATTCTGGCAATTTCAGCTGGTTGGTCTGCTATATCTGTCTTTTAACCTCTGGCGGATCGCCACGTTTGCTGCTTCACCCTTTATGTTGGCTAGTAATATAGCCGAAACCGGTTTGAAGTCTTTTAGTAATTTCATACCAAGAGTTAAAGCAGGTTCTGGACCGTATTCAACTTGAATTTGTTTAAGCACATCTGGTATTACCGAAATGGATGGAACACCGTGCGTTTTTGTATAGATGGAAGCAAAGACTGTACCCCAAGTGTCACAGTCCTCAATGTGTGGTGCGATTCCCATTGGGAGACATATAGTCAGAATCCTTTGTTTTTCCAGCGGGGTGGTGTCAGGAAACACCGCCTCTATTTGGGTAATTTTCTGTGCCAACCAGAATGGTATTTGTTCCCGTTTAGCTGGAACTTTACCTAGGCAGGATTGGATGTTATGTGGTGTAATTTTATTTGTGTTCCCCTGTTGAGGGGTCAGCTGTGGTAGTTTAATCGCTGGCTGAATTGTTGAAGTCCGCATTACATACTGAACTAATTGTCTATGAATTTTTAGTAGTTGTTTTAGCTGTATTAACAGCTCTGCTGCAGGCATTCTTTCGATGTCTGGATGTGGTGTGTATCCGGTTAAGACCGGCCACGTTGCTCCTGGTCTTCCTAAAGGACCGAGCCTTGTAATGTGATTGTTATGTATTAGGGCGCCATCAAATAAGAGCAAATGCTCTTGGAATTTGAGTGGTACTTCCACCTCCTCGAAAGGAGTGTACGTTTCAGGAGGTTCCTCTACTTTGTAATAGTGGAAGTACTTTGTTACAGCATTTGCTGCTAGAAAATGTATCCATGTATAGTATACCTCTGTCTGCCGATATTCGTGTGCCTCAATTACGAATATGACTGTGCCACCTCTAGGTGTCAGTCCATTTTCTATAAGTTTTAAGGTTATAGATCTCCTTTTAATGACCGGAATGAGTATTATATCCGCGTCTGCTGCTTGCATGGTAGAATCAGCATCTGCTATTTCAGTAGCTAATCTAATTGCCTCTCTTTCTCCATCACTGTCTCTCATTTTACTGACAGGATGGTATTATTTTTATTTGCAGATCAGGTTTCTTATGGAAACAGATTAGATGCACAATATTCTGGAACTGTTTTATCCTTCAACGTTGACTAGACCAAAAACCATACATAGGAGTTCCCTCCTGCGAGGTTTTGGAGGATATTATAACCTTTCACCCACTCCAGACGTCTTTGGAGTATTTGGGAAAAGGGGTCTGAGTGAGAAAGCACGACTGAGTTACTCTAAATGTCTTACGTTAGTTTTATCGCCCTTTCCAAACACGTTGGGCGCCATGTAGTGTAGCTCCTATTTTCCCAATAGGCTCTGCGCATTGGAATAGTACCTACAGCAGTAAAGGCCTAGGCCAGACGTTAACTAGGTCTACTACTGTCGATACTAGACTTAATTTTTGGGTTTGCCAGCTAAGCTCAGAGTTCGCTAGAAACTTTCTCGAATGTTCAAGGAAGGATTAACTCCCCTGATTAGACAAGAAGGGATTTAGTTTCTGACAACCATAGAACATGACAACTTTGCTCTCCCCTAATCAAGAGTCAATCTCGAGTCGTGTGAGCACAAGGCAATTATTTTACTCAGTCAGTACGTGCATTCTTAGTCTCATCAGAATGTAGAGAAAAGGAAGAGACGGGCGTGTTCAATAAAAGGTGTTATTTATTGATCAGTCTCTTTTCTCGTACAAGAGAAATGGATCGATATTATTGCAATACTTATAGTTAAGTAAAGTGCATACATTAGAAGCAATAGTATAAAATAATACTGTAAAAACATTGATATGGTTTCTGAGCCATATGATGTTTAAAATGATTAAAATATATTTACATACACATATACATTTGACTAAACGTACTCAACTGGTGTTTCTAAATACGCCTACCCCGTGTACCTGACCTAAGTCTAATGCGTGGGCGGGAATAGAAAGTTACAGTTTAAGTTAAGTTTGTTTTTGCCAAGTGAATAACTAAAGAATTCTCTGTGAGGGGTTATTCAGTTCTGTACCTGGAAGTTAGGATGAATGAGGAATGGTATCTCTTTCTCTGCTCTCGATATTCCAGGCTGCCTGCGAGGGCTGCCCAGAAGCGCCGGTGCTGGGTCTCTCGGCTTGAGATAGCAGCGCGTCTCTCAGCGCGTCAGGAAGGCGGGGCTGCTGCCAGCGGGGTCTGCTTCTGCTCTCGGCTTCGGCAAGTATGGCTGCTCCGTCTTGTCACCACGCGTGTGTTTGCATAGGGCAAGGTCGGCAATATTTATACCTTAAAGGTGCCGAGATTGACGTAAGGATGGACATAGGTACGTCAATAAAGATGTCATACGACTTGCTCGTTAGCACATTCTTTTGCAAAAGTTCTCTGTGAAATCAAAACAATGGCCGCACGGATTTTCCAGGTTGTCATAGGTTTGATTTGTTATGAGAACGTCGTATGCCTTATCAGGGGCTGGAGGAATGTCGCTTGTCTAATTAGATCTCAAGCGTTATGACCTAATCAGATAACACGTTCCTGTGCCGTAGTGTGACTGCGTCAGATAACGGTATCTGCATCATGGGGGTTTTCTTGCCTCATGGGCTGACTGTTAGTTAACTAGCTAGGTAGTTTAACCAGATTAGGGTCAGGAATAGGGGGATCGATTCAGAACCTATAGAAATAGACGACAGGGCTTGATTGGACGATCGTAGTTGGCGGGTGGGGGTGTAAAAGGACAGGCGCGTGTTGAGGCATTCGGGTCCAAGGTCGTAGAGGGCTTTGTGTGCGTGGGTGAGGAGACTGAAGGTTATTCTTTTGTTGACGGGGAGCCAGTGGAGGTCTTTCAGGTGACCGGAAATGTGAGCTTGGCGGGGGATGTCTAGTATGAGTCTGGCTGAGGCGTTTTGGATGCGTTGGAGTTTTTTCTGTAGTTTGGCTGTGGTTCCGGCGTAAAGGGTGTTTCCGTAGTCCAGCCGGCTTGTGACCAGTGCGTGAGTGACCGTCTTTCTTGTTTCGGTGGGATCCATTGGAAGGTTTTTTTGAGCATACGTAGGATGTTGAAGCATGATGATGATACGGCGTTGACTTGTCTGGTCATCGAGAGGGAGGAGTCCAGGATGAAGCCCAGGTTACGTGCGTGGTCCGTTGGTATGGGTGCGTTTCCCAGGGCCGGTGGCCACCATGAGTCGTCCCAGGCGGATGGGGATGATCCTAAGATGAGGACTTCCGTTTTGTCCGAGTTCAGTTTTAAACGGCTGTTCTTCATCCATTTGGCTACTTCTTTCATCCCTTCGTGTAGGTTAGTTTTGGCGGTATTTGGGTCTTTGGTGAGGGAGAGGATCAGCGGAGTGTCGTCTGCGTAGGAGATAATGTTGAGGTTGTGTTGGCGCGCGATGGATGCGAGGGGACTCATGTATACGTTGAAGAGGGTGGGACTAAGTGATGATCCTTGTGGTACGCCGCAGATGACTTCGGTGGCCTCTGATCTAAAAGGGGGGAGGCGGACTCTCTGGGTTCTTCCGGCGAGGAACGAGATGATCCAGTTCAATGCTTTTCCTTGTATTCCGGCGTTGCTGAGGCGTTGAATAAGGGTGCTGTGACAGACTGTGTCGAAGGCTGCGGAGAGGTCAAGTAGGATGAGGGCAGCTGTTTCTCCGTTGTCTAGTAGTTTTCGAATGTCGTCTGTTGCTGCGATGAGGGCGGTCTCGGTGCTGTTTGGCTCGGAAGCCGGACTGTGAAGGGTCGAGGGATTTGTTGGATTCGAGGAAGGCGGCGAGCTGACTGTTGACGGCTTTCTCAATGACTTTGGCAGGGAATGGGAGGAGCCAGATGGGGCGGTAGTTCTTGAGTTCAGTGGGGTCTGCTGTGGGTTTCTTCAGGAGGGCGCTGAGTTCGGCATGTTTCCAGCTTTCCGGGAAGGTGGTGGAGTTGAGGGAGCAGTTGATGACGTCTCGGAGATGGGGTGCGATAATGGAGTCTGCTTTGTTGAAAATGTGGTGGGGACATGGGTCGGTTCGTGATCCTAAGTGGATGGAGTTCATCAGGCGGATGGTGTCTTCAGTGATGATTGGGTTCCAGGCGCGGAGGTTGTTGGAGGGGGGTTTTAGTTCGGAGGTGGTGGGGTGGACTGGTCTTCGGGCTGGTTTTCAAAGCTGTTATGTATGTCAGCGATTTTGTTGTGGAAGAATGAGGCTAAGGAGTCGCAGAGGTTTTGGGAGAGAGTGATGTCGTTGGTGCCGGCGGTGGGGTTGGTAAATTCTTTGACGATGTTGAATAGTTCCTTGCTGTTGTGTGCGTTGTTGTCGAGTCGATCCTTGAATGCTGATTTCTTGGTGGATCGGATCAGTTGGTGGTGTTTGCGGGTGGCGTTCTTGAAGGTGGCCAGGTTGTCAGTGGTTGGGTTTTTTCTCCAGGCTTTCTTGAGGGTGCGACAGATCTTCTTGGATTTCTTAAGGTAATCGTTGAACCAGGGGGCTTTTTTGCTACCTTGCTTGATTTGATGTTTTTTCAAGGGTGCTAATTCGTCAGCGCTGATGGTGATCAATTGTGTGAGGTTGGTGGCTGCAAGGTTTGGGTCCGATGATTTTGCAGGAGGGTTTTGGTGAAGTGATGTGAAGAGTTGGTTGGTGGTAATTTTGTTCCAGTACGTAGAACAAAATTAGTACGTAGGATCTACACGAGCCATACTATGTTACAGCCAGGTCAGGTACCCCTATATCATAATATACATTTTCACCTTTAGTTCTTTACCATTTAAAGAAACTAAGATATGATGAAACGAACAGAGTGGAAAACATTTTTTTCAACCATACATATAAACATACATCCGACACAATTTTTATTGAAACAAACGATTTTTAAGGATAGGGAAAAAAATTCAAAAGGGTCTGCCTAGGGGGAACCCAGGTTTGATCCACACAAGTCCTTATAGTCTCTCTTTTTTGAGCCTATCCCTACTTGGGTAGCCCTCAGTTTACCTTGTATCAATCTACAGATGCCTTCACTTGGGGGTCACGAACATCCAGATGTCATAACAGCAGAGGATGGTCTTGGTGCAGAGTTCGCAAACTATAGAGTGAACAAAAAAGCATGATGATGGACATTCGCTAGGATACGTAATAGGGGTGAATGATTCAGTCTAGGATGGCAATAACCCTAATGGTGAGTTAAGAAGTTATTCCGGGGGTGCCTGGGGTCTAATATCCAGAGGTAGTTTATGGTTAGGACTGTACGGTGTATCTCACTTTGTTAGCTTCCTCACGGAGTTCTTGGCCTCCTTGTCAAAACCCAGAGGGGTCACAGCACAGGTCTGCTAAGTGATCTATTTACCTTTAAAATTTCCCAGTTTTGGTTAGTGCGTCTTGGAGAGATTCGTCACGCTCCAGGATTAATGGTGGTCATCTTGTTCTATTCAAACCTCAAGTGGAGCTAGGTCAAAGAAGATAAAGAGTGTAAGAACTTCGTTTGCCTTGGGAAATAATTATTTTCAAACGGCAAATAGACATATGTGGTACGTGTAGGTGGTCTTCTGGTTTCCTATTCAGAGATCATAAGGGACTGAATAAACAAGGTACATAGGATAACGGCTCCATCTTCCCAGGGGGAAGATTCTTTTTATCTAGGGCATGTTTTATTTTGGACAAATAAATATAACACGAGTGTCGGGATGCCAAGTTAGTTGTACAGACATACACCGTGTGGTCGCTACTAAGCCACCTCACTGGGCTGACAAAATGCCCGCATCCACCCAATCAGAGGTGTTAGATAAAATGGATGGTCCTACAATTATGCTAGCGCAGGGTAGAAAAAACAGTGCGACTTCGCTTACTGGTTAGATAGATTCCGTCGGAGACATAAATGATTTCCGATCAAACGTACTTGAGGCACAGATTACTCGGGCAGCTCTTTAAAATGGTAGCGAGGGTCTAATCAGAATACGGAGATAAAGAAAATGAAAAACATCGGCATTAGACGTATTAAATGGGCTCATAACTTCAGAGTCCTGAGTTAAACATATTTTCAGAGGCTAGTTCAAACTTACTGGTTCCTCTCGCAAGGTTCGTCTCTCGATGCGACGGGAGGGTACTGGTGCTCCGTTCGCCCAGCGTCCAAGATAAACAGGAATCGGGCGCAGATTTTAAATACGAGAGATGAGGCGGTTCCACGTCTTCTCCCGTCGACCCTCTCACAGGTGACTAGTCATAGAGGGCGTACTGGATCCTAGCTCCGTGGTGGCGGCCATTATGGGAGTAGTTGTTTGTTCGGATGTAGTAAGGGAAAGAGGATCCTAGAGACAAGCTCTATCTATATCTAGGGAGCGAGGGCCATCTGGTTAGGGGGTATCCGTTCATGTCTTTTCCCTCTAGTGGCGAATCAGGCGGTTGCATGACATGTCATAATATTTACAAGGGGAAATGGTAGATGGGGTTTATGAAAGATATTAGACCTGATTAGATGTACGACAGGGAGGTCTTAAATGATAGTGCTCTACAGGATGGCATTATGCCATGGGCACTCCTCATTCAGTCCGCAGTTGACCGAGTTTAGAAAATAGATCCAGAATACTTCTCTCTTTTTACGGAGGGTGATGGGGTCTATTCCAGTTTTAGCCTCGATTTTTTCCAAGATAAACCATCTCAGGTCTTTCTCATTGTGTTTTTTCTCCATCCAATGGGTCACAATAGGGGCAGTCATCTTCTTTAATCTGATGTTTGATTTGTGTTCCCCGATTCTCAGGCGGCACTCACGTCCGGTTTCTCCAACATATGGGAGGTTGCATGGGCACAGAATAACGTAAATTATGTTACTCGTGCGGCAGTTGGTTAGTCTCTTATTGCGGGAAACCGATATGGAGCGATGAACGGTGGTTATCTTGTCTCCTACAATGGCGTGCGAGCATGCTTGGCATGTGCCGCATCGATGGTTCCCAAAAATGGGTTAATGCTGGAAATGGCAGTTTGTTGGGTCTTGCCCAATTCAGGTAGCTTGCCCCTAACCAAAAAGTTTTTCAGGTTTCTGTTTCGTCTGAAGGCGAAAATAGGTCTCGGAAGAGGTATTTTGTCCCTCTCCAGATTAAGCAGGTGCCAGCTGGAGTTGATTACTTGGCGTAGTTTGTAGTCTAAGTTGAAATGGCGTGTTATACAGACCAATTGGTCTTGATTCTCTTTCTCTTTGGGTTGGAACATGCATTCCCGGTCGGTGTACCTAGCCCGTTTAAACGAGTCCTTCACCAATTTTGCCGGATATCCTCGGTGGAGTAGCTTTTCTTTGAGGATGTCAGACTGATCTAGGAAATCTCCTATATCGGAACAGTTTCTCCTAATGCGGAGAAACTGGCTGTAGGGTATGCTATCACGTTGGCAACGAGGGTGGAAGCTTTCATATTGCAACAACGTATTTCTAGCTGTAGGTTTCGTATATAGTGAAACCTGGCGTTTCTCAGCTTTGTGTTCCACCCAAATGTCCAAAAACTCAATGCGTGTATTGCTCATTTTCATGGTGAACTGCAGGTTGGGGTCGGCCGCGCTCAACCAGAGGAGAAATTCCTTCAGATGGTCTTGGTCCCCCTTCCAAATAAAAAAAAATCATCAATAAAACGGGACCAATAGATCACGTTCTCTTGGAAGGGGGCCATGTCATTGTAGATGTTAGTCCGTTCAAATTCGCCTAAATAAAGGCAGGCAATGCTGGGGGCACAACTGGCCCCCATGCTGACTCCTTTAGTCTGTTTAAATATCTCGTTGTTAAACTCAAAGTAGTTTTCATTTAAGACCACTTTTAGACATTGAAGGATGAATGTCGTCTGCATAATGTCAGGTTTGGATGTTAGGATCTTTTCAATGGTGTCATACGCCCCTTTCTGGGGGATATTAGAGTATAAGGATTCCACATCCAATGTGACTAGTATTTCTCGGTCCTGCTGATACGGGATACCCTCAATTTTATCAATAAAATGTCCTGTGTCTTTGACGAAGGATTCAAGCTCACTTACCATAGGTTTGAGGAATCTGTCCAAATATTTGGACAGTGGCTCAGTGGCAGCCCCAATGGTGGAGACAATGGGTCTCAAAAGGGGATCTTCCGCATCTTTATGAGTTTTGGGGACCCCGTATATGATCGGTAAGCGAGTATGACTACGAGTTAAATACTCTGCTTCTTGTTCGCAAATTAAACCAGCTTCCACCGCCTCATTAACCAGACCTAGGATGTGTCGTTTGAGTGTTCTCAGGGTTGTGTATAACTCTCTGATAATGATCTGAGGAAGAGAGAAGGGTATTCATTTTGTCGATGTATTTGGGGGTGTCAACAATGACTATCTTCCCCCCCCCCTTGTCGCATGGTTTCACTGTGATGCTTCTATCCTCCTTCATGACATCAAGGATTTCTTTTTCTGCAGGGCGCAAGTTAGATGGTGGTAAGGGGACATATTTGATTAGTTGATCAATTTTTTTGATAACTACTTTTTCAAAGATATTAACTTCTGGGCCCACCATTTCAATAGAGGGGTTAAAAGATGAAGGAGGTTTCAGGCCCGATTCGTTGTTTTGATCCGCCATAGGCGGACGTCCTTCGAAGAATTTCTTCAAACGTATCTTTCTGAAGAACTGATATAGGTCTTTGGTAAATTCAAATTTGTCAAAATTGGAGGCTGGGACGAACGATAGCCCCCTAGTTAAGAGATTGAGAAAATTAGGATCTATCTTTCTTTGGGACAGGTTGAATACTGGGATAGCTTTTATGTTCGCCAGTATTGCTGATGACGTGTTTGTACATATGGTTGTGGTTGTCCTCGACCCGGATGGTAGTTCCTCGTCATGCATTATTACCCAGACCTTTTGAGACCGTTTGAGGTAACATGTCTCTTTACTTGAATTTTCTCTTATCGTATCGGTCTTCAAATTCCTTAGGTGGGAAAGTGCAGTTGGGTAACAATGAAGACTTTAGGGCCGCAGGAGAGCTCTTTGTGGCTTGTATCCTGCTGAAGAAAAGACGGTCTTTGAGCAACACCTTAACACTTATATGTCAGGCATAAAATACTTTTTCCGTCTGGCCAAGTGTTCTCTTCTGTCTTTTCTTTTTCTCTTAGTTAACTAGAAACAAGTCTTAGCCTCTACCTCAGCATGACCATTTCCCCGTTCAGAGAGAGATTTATGAAGAATTGTGTATGTTTTTGGGTGTTCGTACCCTTGCATTATGTCAAAAGTACATTTTTATTCAGTTTACAACTTCTCGAATTTAAATGAATCACTCAGTACCTCCTGAGACTCCTCTTAGCTGACTACTTTTTAAGGAAAATGGCCAAACTGTGTTGGCTGATTAGTAAACTACCTTGCCCAATTTTTACAGCTCTTAGTTAGTCATATCTGCAACCCACCGTCCCTTGGATTCTCAAATTGGCATAAATTATGGAAATTGGTAAAAGGAGTGGGGATTGTGAGAGATGATTAACATTATGAATTTAAAAAGTCTACTTTTGCCTTGCAATGATTTAGAGGAAGAGGGAACAGTATGCTAATGGTGTGTGGTTCCAAAGAAGAAACCTATGCCTAGGAAATATTACAACTGGCAACACAAATTTCCAATTATTAATTTACCTGATAGGTTTTGTTAACCATATACATGCTTTTGCAGTGGACCATCCCTGAGAAACTGAGATTAGTAAGGAGGTGGTGATCTTAATATGATTTATCTGCTAAATAAATAGGGAAAGAAAAGTTGGATTGGTTGATGTTTTGACTGAGAATAAGAAATAGTCAAACTTTTGTCGAGTGTTAAGGGTTGTTCAAGCCTTTATTCCTTGATCGGAGTCCTACTTTTATTGCAGCATGGTGTCTGCATCTGAGCTGAAGTAGGAGCACTGTACACATTAGTGTGATGCTAATCACTTTGTAGGCACGCTCCTCTCTGCCATCTAGAGCACTTGGGTATGTTATTGACATTGACTTGCTCAGTGTCTCCTAACCTGTTGTCTGTGGACCCTATGGGGTTCGCGAAGCCTACTTGGGTGTTCCTGGAAAGAGCAAGAAAATTAAATAATAACAGATTAATAAAGTATGTATAAATGAAGAAGCAACATGTACAATTGAAAGGGTGAAGGAACTTGAAATTATCAGTAAAAAATTAAGTTACTAATCTCAAATTGAGTTAGGTGAGCAGTGCAAGGGAATCGGACTGAATATAGTATGGATGAAGAGTTGCCTGCGTTGAATTTTGGAAAAGATCCAATCTTCCCATTTAAATTTGGATTTTTTTATTTAAAAAAAATATTTTTGTGTGAATTAAATAAAATATTTATTCATTTGTCTATTTGTTTGATAAATGCTTGTTTCTGTATTGTTTTGCAGTTCCACTTCTCATAAATGCTTAGGCCGAGGTCACTGACCTTCTATTATCTATTCAATGTGTTCTCTGGATTTCAATAATTATTCATCGGGGGATTCCAGTAATGATTAAGTACAAGTCCACAGAAGTCAAAAGTAAAAATAAAGAGTGGCCTAACTTTTATCTGAAGAATTGTAGTTTTTTTCTATGTAGTCTGCGATACTAATACCTAATCACAGGCTGGAGATGATGCTGGGCTACCATCCTTGGGTATTAACCCAATGTGTTTCTGCACTTCTGGTCTCAGCTACTATTTTGGCAATTCACGTTTGCAATCTATCTTTGAATAAGTGTATGGATTAAGATAATGTTCACCAAAATTCTGTTGATTTTCCTAGGTGTCACACTTTCTTTCTGTATCATAGTTTCCAGAAAATCTTTTGCTATAAATAAAACTAAATCTCTCTGAAGAGGGGTTAGTAAAATAAATCACAGGTAACATTAGTTCATGAGATTCTATAGTCAATCTTTTCTTTTTAATATAGTGGAAGTATGACGAGGCTGTGCTCATAAGTCATGTAGCTATATACTTCAGTTGACCACTTAATCAGATATTGTAATCGTCCTTGGCGAAATCCTATTTTTGGTTGTACAAATATTTGGAAAATATATATTAAAAAAATAATCTGTATAAATAAGGTAGACATTTTCTCTGCAGTCTACCATTGCTAAAAGTTTCTGAAAGTTTGAATATGAAACTTTTTTTTATTGAGAATTGATTGATCGCCTCAGTGCTGTGTAGCTTTGTTGCACAGCATGAGCCTTAATAACATAATTCACCATTGTCCTTGTTCATTACAATGGAAACAGTTTTCGGGAACTACCATATTCAATCTTCTTTCCATGCAGATCATAATTAAAGCTTTTCCACAAAAACAGAGGTAGATCGCTGTGGTGTGTGTAGTTTGTTGTGTGTAGCTGACAGGGATTAGAGTTTCATTTCTACTAACTTTTTATTAGCATTACTTTTTTTGTATTATCCATAGGCTTGAATATTTCGTAAGATGCAACTTACATCCAGATTCCCCATCTAGATTGCAGGTTTACGAGTTATCAACCTATACCGTGGAGAGTTTTTTTGCTGTTGCTAATGTCATCACATGTAATAAAGTGTTCAAGTTTCAAAATCCTTGAAAAAAGCTAATTGAAACTTCATCTTTTGTTTTTCAGATTGGCTGTTTGTAGTTCTCGTGGTTCTTGCTGGGTTTTTAGTCTTCCTACTCATTAGTATCTGTTGGTGCCAGTGTTGTCCACATACTTGCTGCTGTTACGTTCGTTGTCCATGTTGCCCAGAAAAATGTTGCTGTCCTCGAGCATGTAAGTTTTCCAGATAAAAAATGTGACATGTTAAAATATAAGCTCTTGAATCAAGGTCACTATTTAGCATTCGCCAACTTCTGAAACGCAATGCTTACTCATGAAATTTGCTTTGAAGACCATATGGGCTAAAAAATCTTTTGCTAGAAGAAGATGGGGCGTATTTGACAGAGCTGCCGACTTGGGAGCTGGGGATTTGGGTTCAGGTCTAGGCATCTGCTCGGCAACCTGCGATTCTGAGCAGATCACTTAATCTCCCCATGCACAGCGCCTGGATACCCTCACGGGTGATAATCTGCACTACATAAATCCACGCATTTTATAAATTGATGTATTTACGGGCTTCTCTGTAAATGCATGAGTGTTAAATGCCTTTGTTATATTAATGGTGCTGTGAAGAAATGCACACAATTGCATAAAAACAGCATTGAATGTGCTTATTACACGGAGCAGTTGTCCTCATTGTTTAAAAATGAGTGATTGACACACTTGGCAAATTATGGCTGTTTCCTTCCTACCTTTTGACGTTCTGCTATCCTTTCTCTGGTAATGAGGTGTATGTCTCATTTCATACGGTTCTGCTGTGTCTGAAGCCCTTTAGCTACATTTCCTCTCTTAAAACTGTGGTTCTTTTTGCATTGTCTGCAACCTTTTGAATACTCTCTTTTTCTGTACGTGTCTTTCTGTTCTTCTCTACTTGTTTCTCTCACCCTCTCAAACCAAATTCAAAGGGTATCGCCGTAGTGCTTATTGGTTACAAAATAGGCCCATCCTTGCCACACCATCTCTACTAACCTCCACCACACATTCACAACTTTACCCAAGAATCACCTGAGCACAACTGACACCACTACATAATGACTTTTCTTAATTTTGTACAATAAGGTAAGAAAGTTATAGGTACCAATGCACAGCTCTCTCAATGGTTGGGCAGTCCTCCGATTGGCAAGGATATAAATAGTTGAGGTGTGTGTGTATGTTAGTTTGCTTTGGATTTAGGCATAACATTTGAACTCTTATCAACTTGGTAAGCAAATAAATGTAGACAGACCAAATTTACTTTATAATCTTAATTTGGTGACTATTGGTTCTGGATTTATAGCTTTTTTTTTAACTCGGGGTTTCAAAAATGCTCTTTCCAATCTTAATTTAGAAGTCACCTTTTACATTTTTTCTGAAATGAAATACACCCAATTATAACAGTTTCCCATGTCGCAATGGGAAAGTAATGCAGTGCCATTTTTGGTTGGCAAATATGTTCCAGTGATATTGAAGTAAGAGTGAAAAGAGTATCTTCCAGGTCATGCTAACCCTTTAAGCCAGTGCGTTCAGCTATGGATTCCTGCTTCACATTTTAATGTTTTAAAGATGAATGTAAATCTTAAAGGACAACATTACCTAATGACACCTTGTATGTTTGTTATACGACATGTAAGATTAGTGTGAGATTTTTTTTATACACGTACTACAATTCTAGTCTGATAGCTCATCAAATTAATTAGTCACAGAAAACTTGTATGTTGCTGCATTTTACAGATCTAAACCCCAGGAGGGATGGCATAATGGTTGATGCTCATACCTGTTCTAAAGCGCACCTCTAAGTAGGGGAATAGTTGCACCAGTTATGTACAGCACTACAAAATGGCGACTGTGCTTGCAAGCACTATATAAAATATAAGTTTCAGCAATTGTCAGACATAGACCTATTGAGTCATTTCTAATTAATTTCCGCTTTCACTGTTAATTGAGTTTCCTTTTTTAAAGAGAAACTTACAAACTGTATTCTGTATGGGGTGTATTGTTTTGTTACTGTTATGGGTTAATGACCCTTCTTCTTTGGGGGGAAGGAAAAAGGTGAGCCGAAGTAGACAACATGGACAGTAGGTAAAAAAGTAAATTTAAATGTAATACTAATGCTGCTTTATAGCTCAATTTTACTTACAAAATGTGATTTTGCATTTCTGTTTGTAGTGTATGAGGCAGGAAAGGCTGCCACCTCCGGAGTACCCAGTATTTATGCTCCTAGCGTATATGCTCCTTCAGTTTATTCCCATCCAAGCCAGGTCAAGATGGCACCGCCACTAATTCCAATGGGTCCAATGGGTCCTGTACAGTCTGTTTACAATGGATATACTGTAGACTATGATGCAGCGAGCTCTGGTAAGTTAAAATTAAGGAAAAACTACCCATTGTGTATGAAATGTGAAGTTGTTTGGCAAGTGCTCTGGTAAGGTTGAGATGTGGAAATGATACATGGTCAGGAGAATCTCCAGAAGATGAAATAAATGAACTGAGTAACCCCTAAATTGGTGTATATATTCAAGGAGCTTTGCTTTTTTGCTAACTAGAATCTAGACTTATGTTTTTAAAATGTTTAATATTTTGGAGTAATTGTAGTATTCTATAGCAGTAGATAACGAGGTGCATGGTTGTAGATTGTTAAAGAAATATCTTACAGAGGATATTACATTTTCAAAACACTGAAGAAGTTCATCCAAGGAAGAGTTATGAAATCATAAAAACTGCAGCCACAACCTCCAAGCTGCAAGACAAGGAATATTCATAACCTCCCCATATACTTAGAGACCTACAACTATATCTCTGAGGGTTCCATATACCCAAGTTTAATCACTGTTCTTGGTTAATCATTAATATTGAGGGCATTGATGTGAAGAGCCTTATCGGTGACCTGGTCCACCTCGAAGTATGTTGATGACCTTGCCTTTGAGGTATTCAGCAAACACTGCTTCAGTAGGGTGGGATTCCTAGAGCCAGACGCCCAACTCATATTGTTTGGGGTCAAAGACAACACGTTTTCATGTTTATTTTGTCCTTGGGACAAGTAGGCCCAACCTCCTGCAGCACAAACTGCTTGGCTGCCAGATTACAGTACCTTATTATGGATCAGTGAATGGCATTGTCTGCAGTTCAGGTAATATTTGTGTCCAAATGTTACTGCTGTTGGAAATTGTATGTATGGTTCATTAATACAAAGCCTTTATTAGGGTTAGCACTCTAAAGTAAATGTAAGTTCAGACTGCACTACTGACAGTGGTTCCAGTAAATAAATGTGTACACCCGTTTGGAAAGTTTAACAATATGATGCTACATATAATGCTCCCATGATGCCCTCTGATTAGATGCAAATATCTACAGAAGCTTGAAAGCAAGGCTGATGATTCTTTGCTTTCAAAATGAAATGTTAACCAACAAATGCAACTAGGAAAAACATGTTTTGCTAAAATACTGTGAAATTTTTGGTACCATTTCTTTGAAGCATCATTTAGTAAAATGTGTCGATACATGCTAGTATTTCCAAAAATATTCTTAATGGAATATCAGTGCAACCAGTTTCAACAAGATTATGGGAACACGAAAATAAACAAGCTCTTGCAAACCCAATAGGTTTGACATTGTGGTCAGCCTTTTGGTTTTTGTCAATACGTTTCTTGTTTTGACTTGATTATTGTAGAACTTTAATGTTGTAGGAGCTGCCATTCCCTCACTATTATAACAAACAGCTAAATTATTTTTGATGTCAAAATGCATCCATTGCCGCAGTAGCCCCAGGTACTCTACAAAACTCCTTTTGTGCAGATAATCTCCTTGAGAAAAAGCGAAATGCAGTCACTCAGTGAAGTCAGTCACCAGATAAATAAAGAGATAGAATGTTAATAAAAACAAAATGTCTTTGTGAGCATCAGACCTAACTAGGGGCCCAATGCTTAAAAGACTACAAAAGGCCCCCTGGTATGTGTTGTTGCATTAGTGCAGATTTACTGCTTTCATGAATTTTCTAAACTTTACAGAAGTAGGCCAGGAAATGGTCCTCTGGAAAATATCAGTGAACTACATTTTAGTACGAGCAAATTTGCATATATAGATTTGCTAATGCGAAAATCTGCTGAGCGTTTACAAATTCACCTTTCTTACAGCTTCTTTTTTCACAACCCTGGAATAAGTTTTACTTCAGCCCTTGTCACTAGTACATTTCCAACCTTTTTCAGTATGAGAAAAAATTAGAGAAGAGCTAGTAAAAACCTCTAAAATATATAAGTTAGTTGGTTTGTCGAGACTCAAAAGGGCTATCCAACCCTGAAACTGTTGCGTACCACTACCTGCCTAATGTGCAAATTAGCGGAAAGGTACAAAATCAGTGAATTGCTAATAGTTAAACCCACCATAGCATTAGCCCTCGCACAATGAGAGAGGCTATTATCGGAGTTCTCTAAGAGATTGCTGCCATAATTTTTCACCACACTGCATGGCACCAAAGGGACAAGTAGATTTGTTTACAGGACGAGTAGATTTATGAAGCAACCTGTCCCATTGACAAGTAATATTTTATCAAATTCCACACCCTTGCTGCTTACTCTATCCAGGAACCCAGCATAAGCGAACATCTAAGCAGTTATGACAAATTCTATTTGTCAAGGCTGGGTCCTTCTGCATGAGAGGACCAGCAAGGTAGATAGACGATTTGTGGCAGATAAAGAGCCCAGAGAGGTGGAGATTGATCATCCTATAGAGAAATTTTCTTCCAGGTTTAGGGGCACACCGTCCAGGGTGAATTGCCTGCACAGACCTGCTATGCCATTGAAGGAGCAGTACTCCAAGAAAGAGATGCAGTTATCAGCCCGCACTTAGGTTAAAGCAAGTATTCGCTAACCTGTATGTACTTTCCCTTCAAGGCTATTGATTATCTAATGCCCTTCAATGAAGCGACTGCCAGGGAGCTTAGTTTCAAAGCAGTGCTTTTTTTTTTAGCATGCATCCTTTACGTATGAAACTCATAGCCTCTTGCTCCTTTAGGGCCTTTCTGGTCCTTAAGGAACATCCATTGGGAAGGTATTTGTTACACTATTCTCAGTGAAATCTTGTAAACCAAGTTAGGAGAAAGAAATCCAGCCCCATATTGATGGCCATTAACCTAAAGCAACCCACTTCCTGGTGCAGTGTTTGTTTTGGGGGTCAGGAAGCAGTACCCTTCCTCTATATTTCCTAGTCTACTGGAAAAGAAGATTAATGTAATGGACACTGGGAAAGAAACGTTGTGGCACTACCCTTAATAAACCAGCATGACCGGCTCAGATCTGCTTTTCTGGAACTTTTGAAAGGACTTCTGCCCATTATGATTAATGCTCACTATGAGGTCCACAAACTATTGGCCTTGTGAAAAAGGAATTCACCACTTCTCATTATGAAAGTTTGAGAAGAGATGGTCCTTTTTTTGTGGATTAAAAAACCTTACTGCCAAACACTTCATCAAAATCATAAGTTTGGGAACCAGTGGCAAACCAATCGCTTTAGTTTGAGAAAACTTCTCACTATCTTTCAAGTGGCCGAACATATTGTAAGATAAATAGGTGTTCAACATTATACACTATGGCCCAAGATTCATAAAGGCTTTGCTGCCCGTTTCCACTGTGGAAACCATCAGGCCGTCTTGTGCCAAGTAGTTGAGGATGTAACCATTGTTCTTAAAGTAAGTGACAGAAGCAGTTATAAATTTAAAAGCAGCAAAGGCATGTATTTATGCCATTTCCCATTAAGAAAGACACCCAAAAAGACAGGTGGCTAGGACCTAGCTGTTTCTTCAAACCCATGAACATGGGATACTAAGTAGCAGTTGATATTCCTTACCTTGCACCAAATCTATCCTGATTTAAAGCAGGGACACTGGATCTGAATATTTGACCACCAAGATGCATATTTTCAAGTCTCTATTGAGATAAGGAAACCGCCATCGGAGTCCATGTTCAACAAATACAAAGTACTTCCTTTTGTAAAGGCCATACCCCATATATTCTTTTTAATGCGTGGCAATAGTAACATCCTACCTTTAGGTAGGGAAGATATTCATTTACTCTTCTGGGGATGAGGAATCTCAAAGACAATTTACCAGATGACGAGAAGGATTATTATTTGCCCCCTGATACACTGCACAATCTATAGTTCATTGACCGGCACAGCAAATTGACTTCCACTACATTACAGAGGAAAGAGGGCTCTTTTGACCCAAGGAACACAAAAATGTGTCCTTCAGAAGACTGGTTTTGCACCATACCTCAAAAACATCATTCACTTCAGACAAACCCTCATCCTAGTTCCAAAGAGATCTCATCTCTGCTTTGATAATTTTCATGGTTCATCATGCATAACTACTTACTTAGCCCTACAGAATTGCCTTCAAGACCAGTGACTTCAGAAATCTAGAATGTAAGCAGATCGTTATAAATGTCCTTTCGTTCATCACTCTCTCTCTCGCTCCCTCTCCCTCTCCCCCTGCCTCTCCCCCTGCCTCTCCCCCTCCCCCTCTCTTCCTCTCCCTCTCCCCCTGCCTCTCCCCCCTCCCCCTTGCCTCCCCCTCCCCCTCCTTTCCCACTCCCACTCCCACTCCCCCTCCCCCCCTCCCCCTCTCCCTCTCTCCTCTCTCTCCTCTCTCTCCTCTCTCTCTCCTCTCTCTCTCCTCTCTCTCTCTCTCTCTCTCTCTCTCTCTCCTCTCTCTCCTCTCTCCTCTCTCTCCTCTCTTCTTCTCTCTATCTCTCTCTCTCCTCTCTATCTCTCTTCTCTCTCCTCTCTCTCCTCTCTCCTCTCTCTCTCCTCTCTTTCCTCTCTATCTCTCTCTCTCCTCTCTATCTCTCTCTCTCCTCTCTCTCTCCTATCTCCTATCTCTCCTATCTCTCTCTCTCCTATCTCTCTCTCCTATCTCTCTCCTTCTCTCTCCTATCTCTCTCTCCTATCTCTCTCTCTCCTATCTCTCTCCTATCTCTCTCTCCTATCTCTCTCTCCTATCTCTCTCTCTCCTATCTCTCTCTCTCCTATCTCTCTCTCTCCTATCTCTCTCTCTCCTATCTCTCTCTCTCCTATCTCTCTCTCTCCTATCTCTCTCTCTCCTATCTCTCTCTCTCCTATCTCTCTCTCCTATCTCTCTCTCTCCTATCTCTCTCTCTCCTATCTCTCTCTCTCCTATCTCTCTCTCTCCTATCTCTCTCTCTCCTATCTCTCTCTCTCCTATCTCTCTCTCTCCTATCTCTCTCTCTTCTCTCTCTCTCCTCTCTCTCTCTCCTCTCCTCTCTCTCTCCTCTCTCTCTCTCTCTCTCTCTCTCCTCTCTCTCTCCTCTCTCTCTCCTCTCTCTCTCCTCTCTCTCTCCTCTCTCTCTCTCTCTCTCCTCTCTCTCTCCTCTCTCTCTCCTCATCTCTCCTCTCTCTCTCCTCTCTCTCTCTCTCTCTCCTCTCTCTCTCTCTCTCCTCTCTCTCTCTCCTCTCTCTCTCCTCTCTCTCTCCTCTCTCTCCTCCATCTCTCCTCTCTCTCTCCTCCATCTCTCCTCTCTCCCCTCTCTCTCCTCTCTCTCCTCTCCTCTCTTCTCTCTCCTCTCTTCTCTCTCCTCTCCTCTCTCCCTCATCACATTCTGTTTAGTAAACTATTGCCATCCAGACTATTTTGACAGTCCAGAAAAAGATGTGCAGACGGATTGACTGGCATTTCAGCCAAATGTGTTGCAAATAGATAGATAAAATAACACCATCATGATTGAACTGAGGGACAACCATCTAACCCCAAACTCTTTTTTTTTAAATAATTTTTTTGTATTTCAAAATCTATTGGAGAATGTTATGATAGAAAAATGCGACATGAAGTTTGTCCTAATTTACCAAATTCACAGGAGCATGTTTCGGGACGTTCTAGCTTGAATCTAAAATAATCCTTTTGCTATTTGAGATTTAATTAGCAGGCTGAAGTAATAGGCCTGCTTGGTTTGGGAAATCATGAGTGCACGAGGTATGCAGAACACTTACTAAAAACTACTCAAAGGGGGATATTTATGGGGGTGATTTCTCAAATAGCCCCTTTTCACCATGGTCGACACACACAACAGTTACTCAGGTGTTCTAGATTTTTCATTCAACACATTCCTTTGCTACCAAAGGTGGTCCTAAAACTCTAATTACCAAAATGAGTAGCTTGAATGTAGTTATCCTCAGCTGGCCTTCCCAGAGGTGATATTGCGACCGCCTCATTTCTGAAGAAACTTAAGTTGCTTTGGAGGCTGTATTTCATAGTCCGGAAGACCAACCTAGTATTTCAATTCTACCTTCCATGGCTGAACTTCACAAAGTTACTCCTGAATACCTGCAGTATTGTCATGTGAACCTCCTAATGAACTATGCAGAATTGTGAAGATAAGGAGTGTTTGTGTCCTAGTGTACTAGATTGACCAAACAACAATATTAGCCATAGCAGGTTCTATAAAATCTCCTTCTCAGATATCCCTTTCACCATTCCAATGGCCATGGACTTCCAGAATGTATAAAAGTGTCTATCCTCAATTGCCAAGACCTTCATGGTATTTGGATTGAATGTGGTCCTGGAAAGGTGAGAAAAATGCACGTGCTGTTTTTGCATGAGCCCACACTATGATATGTTTGCCTTCTAATTGTAATTTCAGTTTTCCATGTAATTCATGCCCATTCTTTTCCATGATTTCCTAAACACTATTACTTTAGCAATGATGCCTTCTCACCGAAAGTGAAAAAATAACTCCTCTGCACCACCTTGAGACACTGAGGAAAGTAGAAAAAATATTGTTAGTTCTAGAGCTAGTTAATTCTAGAACCACCTTTGGTGGAGTATAGGAACCTATAGGTCATTCTGCAAAAGTTAATTCTGCTACATTTGCTCTCATGAGGAATGTTAATAATTATTGATTGTGAAGAACTGTAAATGGCTGATCCACCTATTTCCTGGATACTACAGTTTTGATTATATCTCTCTAACAGGAAAAAGTTTTCTTGCTAATAAGTGTGTTCATCTAAACATTTCACACTATTTGTGGCTTATAAATATTAATAAAGATCTCCTTATGGAGAAGTAAAATGTACTCATTTGTAATCCTCGTGTACTTCAAGCGCATCTTCATTACTTTCATAAGCAACCCGACTGCCCTCATGATAGTGCCAGGAGTATGGATGTTATTTAGTGATTGCTCTTCCTCTGTCTTGCCTGTCCAAACAAAATTGTGATGTTTAATAGTGCACTACAGTCTGGTCTCTGGAACATGCATAAAGCGGTCTTAAAATGATACTATTAAATTCCTCTCAAGACTTAACTGTAGAGTAGAACAACAATTGTCTTAGTCTCCTTTACAAGAGGTGAATTAAAGACTTCTGGAGTATGAAAACAAGCCAGAACCTGTCCTCTTTAGACAGACAAATATTTCTAGGAAGTGATTTATTTTCTCAAAATAAACTTTCTACATTCCCTCATCCAGATACAAATATTACATTATTAGAAGTTTAAAAAATGGGCAATCTTCAGATCTGTAGGTCTATTGCTTGAAGATCAGTGTCTTTAGTTTGTTTGAGAAGCAGATGTGGAAAGGAACTTGTCAGATTTGAACTCCAGTGAAGCTCCACACCATTGAGGACTAGCAGGGGAAAGTTTAGCCTTCTCTATTCCCGGAGTTTCATTCTGCTGATGCTGCATGACTTGAAAATCCCTCTTTATGTCTTCATTCTGCATCCCAAGGATTTTTATGTTCTGTTCTTGACTTACTGAAAGGTGATGCAGCATGCATTAAAGGTTATGTAAGTTGGGAGCTTGAGAAAGTAGAACTGTAAATTCGCCAGTATTAGGGTCTTTCATAGATTCACATGCCTGAATCATTCGCCGTTGTCGGAGTGGGAGTCCCACGGTACATAAAAAAGCAATAATATGCAATAATATCCTTAGAAAAAACTGGTAATAACCAACCAGGAAGTAAAGTAGCCCAAGCTACCATGGAAAAAACTTCCACACTCATGACTATCCTAGTCATTTTGTGTAGCTCAAACTGCAGCCAATCAGGCAACAGCACCCACCAGAAAGTCCTCCTCAGAGGCTCAGGCTCTCAGATTTTCTACCGCATGTCGTGTGAAGGGAGTCTCCCTGAGCTCTGCTCAGTACTCTATTTCCTTCACCTTTCTGGATTTGAAGATGTCTTCATCTAAGAAGTCTTTATTCAGGCCTTATGACTCTTGTGGTAAGCTCAGACTTTTCAAAGAAGATCCCCACAAGAGGTGCATTTACTGCCTGTACCCTGACCATCAGGTGAAGGACTGCAAGATTTGTAGGACCTTCTCTCAGAAAACCCTCAAGGACAGAGAGGGCCGCTTGCTTCTGTGGCTACAAAAGCTCAAGGATCAAGAAAATCCTGTTTCTGAAGTGGGCAGTATTGCCTCTGGGTCCACTGTAGCTTCCAGGAAGAGAGCTGCTGATCAGGTGTTATCTTCTCCTGGGGCCAAGATGAGGGGCCTTCCACTTCTAAGGCTCCCCCTACCAAGTCAAAACTGATGTCATCCCCGAGAAGAACAACCAAAATATTACCTCAAAAATCAACTTCTGAGAAGGCTTTACCTCAGAAAAAGACCCTGTCGACGACGATGCCGTCGTTGACTCCTTCGTCGACGAAGATTCCCGTCGACGCAACATCTACGTCTACGGTAACTTTTACTTCTCCAAAGCTTGAGATGTTAATGTCGACGGCGTCTTCATCGTCGACGATGGTTTGTCACTGTCAGACTTATCTGGTCGACAAGAGAATCGGCGGCGGCCATCGTCAGCGCCCCGTCGACGGCCAGGCTGAAGAAGATTCCGTCGACGACCGCTTCGTCGACAGCACCGTCGACGGTTGTTCCATCGCCGTCGACTAACATCCCGCCCGCTCAGATGCCATTAACATTGGCAACAAATGTACAGCACATGCTGAATGATGAATTATTATAGACGCTTTCCACCGTCTAAGTCAGCTGACTCTGTGCCTCCTACACCTGTGGTGCAAACGCCTATTTCTGATTTCAGACCTCCAGGGTCTCCTCCACCTGTAGCATCCCATCAGCAGGAACAACAACATTCTTCTGACGAAGAAGAAAGAGAAGAAGGTGAAGTCGATGACTAATCTATGATGTCGGAGTGGGACGATTATCAAGTCCAAACACCTTCTCCTTCACCTCCGGCAACCGCTGATTTACCTCCTGTGGATGTAGGAGGGTTCCATCTTCTAATGGAAAGAGCTACAAAACGTTTCCATATTGACATGGAGATTACACAGCAGGAATGCTTACTCTATGATTTCAAAGACCAGCCTAGGAAGCAGGTTAAATCTATTCCTATTATTGATTTCATCTGGTAAGAGGGAATTAAGGTTGTCTACTCCTGCATCTATCCCTCCAGTACTGCCGAGGATAGATAGAAAATATAAGGCTCCTGAAAAGTCCCCAGCTTGCCTTATAGGACATCCGAAATTGGATTCGGTGATCATTCAGGCTGCACAGAAGCAATCTAGAAATCCTTTCTCTCCAATCGCAGCCCCACCGGATAGAGACGGCAGGCGTCTAGGCGCTATTGGGAAGCGTGTGTCTAAGATGGCAGCAACTACAGTCCGGGCTGCCAACTCATTAGCCATTCTGGGCAGATGTGACCGGCTGATGTGGTCTGACATCTCGCCATATGTCAACATGCTTGCAGAGCCCTCCAGATCAGAAGCTCTGAAAATATTGCAGGAAGGTGAAATGATCTCGGCTGAGATAATTGATTCTGCAGTTGATGTGGCTTCAACTGGATTCAGGCAGTTAGCAGGAGCTGCTGTCTTGCGTAGACGAGGCTAGCTAAGAGCGACTTCGTTCCGTCAGAAGTTAAAGCTAAGGTATTAGATATGCCTTTCGACGGGGAGTTTTTGTTTGGTCCGCAAGTAGAGGAAGCTTTGCAGACGATCAAAAAGGACACAAACCGCCAGATCCCTTGGCACCTTACAATTTGAGAAGCCGCCCTTTCGAGGTGCGACAGGACGTGGATCGTCCTCTACTAGAGGAGGTTATAATCAGCAGTCCTCCTACAGACAAGGGAATTAACGTTACCGAACTCAACGTTACCATTCCTACGGCCAGCACAACACTAATTATTCCCAAAACAAAAGAAAGCCTGCCTACCGCGGAAAGGATAAGAGACAATGAGTATCATCGCCTGCCACCGCTACTGCCGCAGTCTCTCATAAAGATTGGAGGAAAAAATCTCAAATTTCTACTCGAAATGGTCTGCAGTAATTGCAGTGTATTCCACCTAACCACAGCTACCAAAAGGTAACCCTGAATAACAACACAACGTGGGAATTACGTCAGTTTACCAACTGCAATACCACAGGAGTGATCTTTTTGATTACCTGCACATGCAACCTACACTACGTAGGAATGACGACAAGAAAGGGGAGCACACGAATAGTGGAGCACAGAACCAACATTAGATGCAAACTGGCAACCAGAAGAATGACGAGTCACTTCATTGACAAGCAACACACACCAAATGATCTCAAATGGGTAGTGTTGGAACACATTAAACAAAAAGAGAACCTTGAGAAAATACTACATGAGCGCGAACAGCGTTGGGTATTTAAACTCTGCACCGACACCCAAGGACTCAATGACGATATACCCTGGGGCGTTTTCACCTAATTCCAGACCCAAAATCGGGAGAACGACCCTGCCCTCCTTAAACCACACTTAGGGCATCATGTAACACTCCTAAGCTCTCTACCCCTTTGGAATTTGGTTTCCACAACCAAATACAAGGTATGAAAAACAACCACCTCACAATTCTGAGACATATTGTCCTACTGTAACTATCATGACCAACATGAAAAGGTTAACCTGGATTAAAGCGGAAAGATTCCTATACCAGCCCGATCCTGGCATACTCTTTCACCACTGACTATGGAATTATTGTCAATGATATCTGATATCTCCAAGTCAATAAATCCAAGTTGGGCCAGTAATTACAAAATATTTTGGTGGCAATATTAGACGTTGCTTAATAATCGCCATGCAGTGGCGACCATGATCAATGTCTGCAGCGCGACCGACCTAAGAAGGCCGCCAAATTTGTTAGTACTGTGGCAGCCATTATTAATCAGGTCACGGTCTAGTCTTGCCGCCACACGTGGCAACGCGGAACACGGAAGTCCTTTTAAAGCTCCCTTGCCTCGAGACACGCTAAGATGCGGTCCGGCAGGGAAGCTGACTAGGTGTTTTGAGCCCGGCGTCTCCGAGTATCAAGTAAGTTCCTTCTCTCCCGAACAGGTTGGACAACCAACGAGGGTAAAGGCAACACCCTCGCAGCCATTTAAAAGGTTCTTTAGCGATTCCTCCATTTACAAAGGAACGGCAAACCATCACAGCCGTTCTTCTTTTTCTTTCTCTCCCCATTTTTCATTTCTCATTTTAGGATTGTTTCATAGGAGGCACCGCCACTCGCCGTGACCATGAAGTGCTATTAGGCACAGTGACAAGTAATAGTTCCCGCTATTATCACGCAATTATGTTTTCATTTGTCTGAAAGAACGTGTGTGTTTTAATTGTCATATTAAGTCCTGTGTTGTTTTTATGTGTGAATTCACACCCAGCACCATCACCAATTTTTTTTCTAGACTTACTCCCTGGATTGCTGAGTCTGCACGCACCAATATGGAGCAATCCACCCATATTGATATGCAAAGTTGGAGGAATAATGTATACCCCGCTCAAAGGAGCGGGTTTTTATTTCTAATTTCTTTCCATTTATCTTTACAGATATACTACGAGAATTAGGAATCCTATGTATTTAAACGCATGCTTTTATTAGTAGCAGTGTACATTATTGTTTGTTTATGTTTGTTTTCCTATTAGGATAAATTAGGAGTGGCTTACACAAGGCTGGTCCCTGTGTGGTCCTGAGGAAGAGCTAGGGGAAGCTCGAAACATGTCGACCGCACACTGATTCCTTTCCCATTATAGTTTGGTACACAGTGTCTACCCCATTTTTAACCATACCCACCTAGGAGCAGGAATAAAAATTATTTGAGGACCACTAGAACGGTATTTTTAATCACCAACACCCACTCCACCTCACATTGAACAACACATAGTCCTTCAATAAGTGCTCCTACATAACTTCGCAAGTCGTAGCACTCCCCAGTTCCTAGAGAGCTGTGATGGCCCCAATGATGAAGCATGTCACCGTGGGAAACCCTGGTGAGTGAGGGGACTCAGAAAATAAAGTTTTATTTTCTTCTTTGGCAGTTGTCTGACCATAATGGCCAGTAGCCAACATACACGAACTAGGTCATAGAACCCAGTACCTTTGGTTTATGTCTTATGCTTACCTTAATAACAACAGACAGGTGGGTCTTGGACATTGTGGCCAAGGGCCATGCCCTCTAATTCGAAAAGTTCCCTCCAAACGTCCCCCCAAGGGGCCCACCTCCAGCTCATCTCCGAGCTATTTTCCCATTTTACCTAGTCACAGGAGGTTCCTGCGATTCAGAGTGGCTGGCAGGGACTTTCAGTTCAAGGTCCTCTCTTTCGGGCTGCGTTCAGCACCCAGGGTGTTTACAAAGGTCTCTGCTCCGGTAGCAGCATACCTCCGGCTGGAGGCAATACAGATTTTTCTCTACTTAGACTGTCTTATCAAGGCGAGTTCTTACGCAGACACAGACAACCTTATCCGGCGGTGTCTGTCTCTATTCCAGTCACTGGGTCTCTCCATCAATGTCAGCAAGTCACAGCTAGAACCATCCCAAAGACAAGCTTTCTTGGGAGCAACCTTGGACACACAGCTGGTACAAGCCTTTGTGTCGGACGAAAGGCAAGAAAGAATACAGAACATGGCTCGAATCTTACTCTCAAGAGAGTCCGTTTCAGTCCGACAGTACAAGTCATTTCTGGGGATGGTTTTTTCTTGCATTCCTTTGATACGGAATTGCCGTCTCAGGATGAGACCTCTTCAAGAAGAACTCAACCTGCAGTGGCTGCAGGTCTCTGGCTCATTCGAGGACATCATCCGGATAACCCCTCGCATCTGAGGTGCTCTTCGCGGTGGATTCAAAGAAAAAATTTACAACAGGATTGCGCGTTCCTCCAAGACGCACAAAACTTAACAATCACCACGGACGCATCCCTCGAAGGCTGGGGAGCACGTCTTCAAGGGTGACGGTCAGCAGGAGATGGAGTCCTCAACAGAAGGTCTGGCACATCAATCTGTTGGAGCTATGAGCCTTCTTCCTAGCCCTCAAGTCCTTTCGGGCTATCGTTCAAGGGGCCGCGGTATTGGTTCGCACAGACAATACTACAAGCATGCACTATTTGAACAAACAGGGAGGAACAAGATCCGCTCTTCTGTTTCAGGAAGCCCAAGATATATGGGCAATACGTCACAGAATCAATCTTCTGGCGGTCCACGTACCGGGGAAGGCGAACGTTCTTGCAGACACTCTCAGCAGGACAACGGTGTCTACCCACGAATGGGAACTTCATCAACCTACGGTGGATCGGATTTTTCAACAGTGGGGTCATCCAGATCTAGACCCCTTTGTGACCAAGAAGAACAGCAAATGCCGGTTCTTTGAAAGCTGGCATCCCCACAAAGACACTCAGAGGAATGCGTTTTCGATCAGCTGGTCTCAAATATATGCTTACGCCTTTCCTCCAATACCGTTGGTTCCCAGAGTGCTCTGGAAGATGAAGACGGAGCCGTGTCGCCTGATTCTTATTGCCCCCCAGATGGCCTCGCCAATACTGGTTCACCGAGCTCCTTTTCCTATCGGAATGCGAACCAATCCAATTTCGCCCAATACTGGATCTCCTCTCAATTCAGGACGGTCAGATTTACCATCCGGACCAGACATCTCTGAAATTAGCGGCTTGGTGCCTGAGTACCTTGAATTTGCCCATCTGAATATCCCTGCAGATTGCAAGGAGGTGCTAGCCAAAGCAAGAGCACCTGCTACGATAAAGACATACAGGCTTAAGTGGAAGAGGTTCTGTATCTGGTGTCAATCGGCTGAGATTCATCCTTTTCAGGCAAGACCAGGTCAAATATTGCCTTTTTTTCTTACATCTGGCAAAATCAGGATTATCTCCTGCAACTTTGAAAGTTTTCCTAGCTGCCATTTCAAGATATCGTCAGGATGGTTCAACTCCACTTTACTCTTCAAGAATTATACAGCAATTTTTTAAAGAACTTTTTAGAATGTTTCCTCCTGGCCGTTGTCCACCACCATCGTGGCACCTCAATGTAGTGTTAGTGCAATTAATGCGCCACCCTTTTTAACCAGTTGATTTAAAACTTCTTACATGGAAAGTTTCACTTTTGTTTGCCTTGACTTCATCTAGAAGGGTCAGTGATGTCCAGGCTTTCACGGTCCATCCACCCTTCTTACAATTCACGTCCGATTCAGTTGTGCTCTGCCTTACCCAAAATTCATGTCTAAGGTGCCTTCGGATTTTCATCTGAACGAGCCAGTCATCTTAAAGGACATTTTTTCCTAACCCTCAATCCCCTGCAGAGAGGGCATTGCATACATTAGACATCAAAAGGTGTTTAAAGTTCTATTTACAAAGAACCTCTACAATACGCAAATCTGACCAGTTTGTAGCCTGTGGAAAAATTCATCAAGGTCATGCAGTGTCTAAGCAAACAATAGCAAGATGGATCTCTGCAGCTATTGATTTTTGCCATATACAAGCAGGAAGACCTTTGCAGGCAGCTCCAAGGGCTCACTCTACAAGAGCCATGTCTTCCTCGACCGCTCTTTTCGCTGGGTTCCTCTTCAGGACATTTGCAGAGCAGTCAATCAATCAATCAGGAGTTTGTTAAAGCGCGACTACTCACCCGTAAGGGCCTCAAGGCGCTAGGGTTGGTGGGGGCTGTTGGGGGGGTGCAGGTTCCATTCCATCAAGGAGGGGGTCTGTCGAAGAGCCAGGTTTTGAGGTTTCTTGCGAAGATGGGGAGCGATGTTGTCTGTCTGAGGTGGAGCGGAAGGGCGTTCCATGCTTTGGCCGCGAGGAAGGAGAAGGAGCGGCCTCCCGATCTGGTCTTTCTGGTGCGGGGGACCACAGCGTAGGAAAGCTGGGCTGATCGTAGGGTCCTTTGGGGTGCGTGGAATTTGAGCCGGCTGTTCAGGTATGCTGGTCCGGTGCCGTGGAGGGCCTTGTGTGCGTGGGTGAGTATCTTAAAGGTGATTCTCGCCTCGACGGGGAGCCAGTGGAGTGTGCGCAGGTGCTGGGAGATGTGGCAGTGTTTTGGCAGGTTGAGGACCAGTCTTGCGGCGGCGTTCTGGATGTTCTGTAGCGTGCGGATGAGGTTTTTGTTTATTCCGGCGTAGAGTGCGTTGCCGTAGTCGAGTCTGCTGGTGACCAGGGCGTGAGTGACTGTCTTTCAGTGTTCGAGGGGGATCCATTTGAAGGTCTTACGAAGGAGGCGGAGGGTGTGGAAGCAGGAAGATGAGACTGAGTTGATCTGGCGGTCCATTTTGAGCTCGGAGTCCAGGATGATTCCCAGGTTGCGTGCGTGGTCTGTGGGGGTTGGCGGGTTTCCGAGGGCGGTGGGCCACCAGGTGTCACTCCAGGCGTCGGGGTTTGGGCCCATGATGAGTACTTCTGTTTTGTTGGTGTTTAGTTGTAGGCAGCTGTTTTTCATCCATTTGGCGACGGCTTCCATGCCTTCTCGAAAGTTGCGTCTGGCGGTGTTGGGCTCGTTGGATAGGGAGAGGATGAGCTGGGTGTCGTCTGCATATGACGCGATGTTGAGTCCGTAGGTTCTGACGATGGGTGCAAGTGGAGCCATGTAGATGTTGAAGAGCGTCGGGCTGAGGGAGGAGCCCTGGGGGACTCCGCAGGTGATAGGTGTGGGGTCCGAGAGGAAAGGGGGGAGTCTGACCCGCTGCGTCCTGCTGGAGAGGAAGGAGCAGATCCAGTCGAGGGCCTTGTCCTGGATTCCTGCATCGTAGAGTCTGCGTATTAGGGTGCGGTGGGAGACTGTGTCGAACGCCGCTGATAGGTCGAGGAGGATGAGGGCTACTGTTTCTCCTTTGTCCAGTAAGGTGCGGATGTCGTCTGTTGCGGCGAGGAGGGCAGTTTCCGCCGCAGCAACCTGGGACAGCAGGCATACTTTCACCAAACATTATTGTTTGGATGCAGCCAGCGAAACTGATGCTTCAGTGGGTCAAGCAGTTCTGCGTAATCTTTTCAGATAAGTTGAGCCTCTGTTTCCATCCTCCTCTTTATTGCTTTCCAGACGCGTTCTTCAGGTTTATTATTATTATTATTATGTACAGTCTTATAAGACTACAAAGTTTCATGCTTTTAGAAATGAGGCATTTCATTATATGATTGTGTCTTTCATATGCACTGTCTTATGCTACAAATAGCGTCTTCCAAGCATTATTATATGCTGCTATCTACTCTGATTCAGGCATGTGAATCTATGAAACACACCCTAATACTGGAGAAGAACAATAGTTACTTACCTGTAATCTGTGGTTCTCCAGTATTGGTGTCTTTTATAGATTCACATGCAACCCGCCCACCTCTCCTCAGAGGCTCTTAGGCTAGGTTGGTATTACCTTTACTCCTGTGCGAGAAAATCTGAGAGGCTGAGCCTCTGAGGAGGACTTTCTAGTGGGTGCTGTCGCCTGATTGGCTGCAGTTTGGGCTATACAAAATGACTAGGATAGTCATGAGTGTGGAAGTTTTTTCTATGGTATATGGGGCTACTTTACTTCCTGGTTGGTTATTACCAGTTTTTTCTAAGGATATTATTGCATATTATTGCTTTTTAATGTACCGTGGGACTCCCACTCCGACGACGGGGAATGATTCAGGCATGTGAATCTATGAACGACACCAATACTGGAGAACCACAGATTACAGGTAAGTAACTATTGTTCTTATTGTGCCAAATTTCTGCGGTCCTAGTTTTAAGAATGCTCTTTAAAAAAGTCAGATGGATCTTTGGGACTCCTGCGAGTAAAGTGTTGCCATCATCAAGATGATGGCACTGTCAGCTGAACGGCTGGTCTGAGCAGTTTAAATCTGTACAGTAGGGTCAGTTAATGCCAGGCAGGTCTGTGCACAGTGTATGTGCTTAGGCTGATCTCGTTAAAAAAGCCCTATAGATTTTCTGCTAAGTGGTAGAGTAGTGTCATCCATATTCAATTCATTGTGCCATTCCTGAAGTTTGGATGTTGCTGACTGGCATATTAGTGCAAAGAGAATGGTGCCTTGGTTGAGTACCTCTTGGGAGAGGCATTGTAAATCCACTCTTAAATGATTGCGGCATAAATCTTTAAGCTGATTGAGGTCTTATGTGAGACCTTGAGGGAGTGCAGGTTATCATTTGGTTACTGGTTAATGCTCACATGCTTTTCGGTTGGTGGGACTCTAGGTTGTCATGTGCAAGCTGAAAGTCTTGAGAGGATGATGCCTTGGGAGTCACCACAGGCTATTAATATGGGCTTGTCAATAATCTGTGTGGCCTCTGTTCAGATATGTTTACAATGACTGCAGGATGGTGCAACAAAGCAATTACTGAATGTGTTTGACTCTGTCTACGATCATGCTGAGCTTGACAAAGCCTGCACAGGTGTCAAGTAAGATTAAAAAGAATAAATTGCCTTTGGCACTCATCTGACAGTCATCGTCACCCACTTGGATGGTTGCTCTTTTTATGTTACAAGGTGGCCTGAGGTCAGACACACTGTCCTGCAGCAGAGCTTTACTCCTTATTCTGTTGTGGAGCTGGTTTGCAGCTGACTTGTCAGTGATCTTGCCCATAATTGTATAGTGTAATAGACACGTGTTTTGTGAGGTTGTGTGAAGCTAGGCTTGACATTCTTCAGCGACACACGATCTCTTTGATCTTCAGAGCATCTGGGAAGGTGCCCTGCAAAAGGAAATCAGTTGAAGCAATAATCTTGTTTAATCGTGACAAACCCTCTTTTCATGTGGCAACTTTTGTCATTCCACTTTGGCCTCCACCACAGGTTATTGAAATGACTGTATTTCTGAACTTGTGAATGTGCTGTGTAGATGCAATTATGACAGCAATGGTTTGAATAAGAACATCCATGGCATGTAGGTAAAATCTGGTTATATCACATTACATGTGGGCTTTGAAGGTGAACTAATTATACTGGAGGCAGGTCCAGAGTTTCAGAATGTTCATCTGTCCCACATAGATAGTTTATGGTAACTCACTGACTCCTGAACTTAAGTTACAATTTTCTTTGTCCTTCTGCCAGGCGCAACCAGTGGGAATGAACAAAAGATGTATGATGCATGTTTTTAATTATTTTCTATTTCTAATAAACTTAAATCTGCATGTTCTTTAACCTTTCCAGTTGGTGGCCACAGTTCTCAAGTTCCTCTTCTCCGTGAGAATGAATCAGGTATGCACAAGCACTGGAATTATTTTTAAGTGTTATTGTATATTTTTCAGAAATACATGTACTTTTCATTATAAAATATGAGGCTGCTTAACACATCTCGGCCAACCCAATGTCTCATCAAATCTAGTTGTGTTTGCTTGGGTTTTGAGCTAGAATCTGAAATTCAGTAACATTTTGTTCTTACCAAGGTTGCAATTATAATTGACCGGTATTTTAAGCCTTTAATTGCAAAATGGTGTTTTCATTATTAGTAATCGCTAACTTGCTGATTAGAATATTGCAAAAAAAGTCTAGTACTGTTTCATAGTGGAAGGTTAGTTTGCATTGGCTGCCCACCCACAGCAGATTTGAACAGTTACAGATCAGCCTGATTGCCAGTCTTGAAGGCAGAACCTCAGTGGTACCCAGTCTTTATCTCTTAATGCAGATGCACTATAATACCTTTGTCAAGATGTCCATGGTTGACCGACTTGAAAACTATGTTGCTCTTCCTCACCTGTTGACAGTCGAGGTCTGTGCGTCGCTATTGCAACATACTTCATTTATAGCGAGTCTCAGTTGGTTGTATCCAAGAATTAATGAGACATGTTAAGGAGCGTATCTTTCTGTAGGTTAATGCTGGCCAGAGCAGGTTTAAGTGAAATGCTAAAGAATCTTGCTACTTGGATAAGATTTATATTCGGTCCCTAGTTTTCCTGCTGACGTTTCCTTGTATATCTGTGCAACTTCCTCGTTGGAGCATCGCTATTTCATGCTAGTGCGTGACGATCCCATTATACCAGCATTACATGTAGTACGCAATCTTTTGACAAGTCCTATTTGTACACTTGTTCAATTGATTTGTAGTAGTGATGTCGCTGATCAGTGTCTTGAATTAGACACATTACCTAGAACTCGGACAATATCTAAGTTGGAATGTGCTAGCCCAGCTGTTCTTTGCCGCAAGTCCTGCCACTGAGGCTTATGTCCTTAAGGGCTCAATCTGTGACCAAGACGAAAATCTAATGAATTGATTGTGCATCCTGTATTTGTTTTTTGTGTGATACAGTGGTGTGTAGGAGGTTGAGGTAGGTTTTTAACATTTCAGGCTTCAATTTTAAGGCTATCTCCTTTGAATTATTGCTTTTTCTATGGTTTATGAAGCAAATGGCTGTTATTTCCTGGAGTATTCCCCAATCGCGGCAAACTAGAATTTCTAAATGGTAAAATGTTGCATATGGTTCACTGCAACATGTTGTGTTAGCAAGTGAGTGAAACCAGCCCCACCCCCTCCCCTAGCAACAGGGATATTTCAACAACAGGGAGAGATCAGAGGGTGCTCTGAGACAGCAGTAATCTGCTGTTCAAGCTGTGTTTAATAGGGACTGTGCACCTCGTTTTTTTGCCAGGAGAGGGAGTAAAGTTTTATACAAACAGTACTGTTAGAGGACAAGTTTGTTAGGCCCTTACCTGCAGAATTCCAAAGCGTGTATTGAGCCTGTCTGTCTCCTAGGATATTCCTGAATAGAGGAGCAGCTTCCAATTCCCTGGCCAGCAAACCTTGTCTGAGGTCGCTGGGACCTTATATAGTCTATTGGTTGGTACATGTGTACTCTGATTGGTGGTTGTATCTGGTGTTTCTATTGGATTAAGTTTAGTGTCCTAATTGCTTGCGTATTTGAGGGTTCTAATTGGTTTCTGGGTCCGTGAGGTTGAGACTAGGGCTAGGGCTGGGATTTCTTTTGGAAGTAGGGACTGGGGCTTCCTGCGTGATTGGTTGTTGGGACTAGGGCTAGGGTTAGGCCTTTAATTGGAAGTAGCGATTAGGGCTTCCTGTGTCATTGGTTGCTTGTACTTGGGACTACTGGTAGGGCTAGGGCCTCTATTGGACGTAGAGATCAGGGTTTTTTAAACTGATTGGGTGCTTGGACTAGGGCTAAGACTGGCTGTAAGGTCCTGATCTCCTATTGGTTCTAGATTTTAGGGCTAGTGTTGTAATTGGCTAGTGTTAGGGCTATAAAAGACCAAGGCTTAGGGAGTCCCAGCCCGGGCGTTGATGCTAAGGGCAGAGGACAAGGGCAATTGCCTGTTTGAGCCTCGTCGGGACTAGGGCCAGAAATGCTGCCCATTTTCCCATTCAGTAATACCCAGCCCACACCATCCACAAACAGAGCAACACACTCACCACACCCAATGTACACCACACACTTACTACAAACCAACACTATGCACAAATCCATGTCTCAGCACCCACTACAAAACCACACCTATACACCCTTCTATCCCAGCTACCACTCATTTCCGCCATCACCTACAAACAATACACAACTCTATCCTATACCACAAACCATGACACCATACTTTTTAACTCTTGCAACAAACCAGTCTGACAAACTTTCCTCTACTTCATTCCCTCCTACACAACACACTCTGCTCACAAACACATCACCACCCCCTCTACCTTACAACCTCCTCTCACAAACAATACTATACAAACAAATCCATCGCATGAAAGAAATACACCAGCACCTCTTTTCAATACTTCTCAAAAACAAAACATATCATGCACACCAACACAACAAGAACTTCCAAGCGCAACACCTCATAAAACTTACCATCACAAAATACAAACATACACCCACCTTTCAAACAACAAAAAGGAACTGACACCAATGCCAAGCATTCTCTCTTCCACCACATCTAACACAGATACAGCAACACAGCATCTCTTCTAAACGCCTCTCATCCATTGGACAATTTAGAACCTTACTACATGACCGACATGCTGCACCACCACCCCTGACTCATACACCTTCTGCCCTAAATGCACGTGAACAATATAAGCGACATGTCACACATCACAACTTCACTTCCTCATGTCTACTGTTACACCACGAAAAGAACACAGCACACCAACTCACTCTCAAACACAGTCTCCACCACCTACACACGCAGACCCATCAAAATGCCTTCTTAGCATGCTGGATGAAGAACATCATACAGAACAGCTACACAATGGCTATCATAACACAGCTAATATAGCACTAAAAACACACCTGCTACAAACCCACACAATACTAATCACTCTTCTACAAAACAAAGTCTCACTGTCACCAAAGCCCATTCTCTAAACTGTCTACTAATAAATCCTCGACCCCTCTCTAAAAACAAACATCACATCTACGACCTTCTCACTGATGCAAAACTAGACATACTATTCGTAACTGAATCATGGTTGGGAGATGATATGGCTCTAGTCCAGCATGAAGCCGTTCCTCCAAGCTATCAAACGATCACCCATATTCGTATAGGCAAAAAAGGAGGTGGTCTAGCTGTTTTGTTCAGGCAAACGTTACATATCACTAAAGTTGACGACATCACCATAAAGAATTGTGAGGCACTTCTCACCAGATGCAATCGTACACTGTTTTCCACCTGTAATTTCCTGCTCCTTTACAGACTTCCACCTAGCAAGGCGACATTCTGAGACGCACTTCTAGACACAGTTTTAAACCTGATAATAATACACTCCAACCTATGCGTTCTAGGTGACCTCAACATTTGGTTTGACAAATCCAATATGACCCATCCAAAAATAATAATCACTGACCTAGACGCACTAAACCTGCATCAGATTGTCCACAAACTCGCACACATCGCTGGACATATGCTAGATGTCATTTCTGCTAATACCGAACTAGTTACCTTTCAAACTATAACTCCAGTCACATGGCCAGACCACCACTTGCCTGTTTGCCAACATAAAACAACACTAAGCGACTTACCTAAAACCACCTTACATCCATTCACCTATCCACCATGGAACAAACTTAATTTGGAACACTTAGAAACACAACTAACATCTGAAATAGACACGTTAGTGATAGATTCCTTACCTTAGAATATCCCCAGGCGTCAGACTGGATCTGGAAAGTTTTGCTAGCAGTACCCCTGCGCGTCAGTAGGTGGCGTTTAAGGCTCTGTGTCCGTCGCTGGCATCGTAAGCGCCGAGATGACGTCGTGGAGACTACTTGGGTGCCGCCCATGCACGCTGACGTCGGTCATTTCTTTTTCCGCGCCAGCAAGCGCAGATCCGGATAGAGCACGTACCTTAGTCACTGTTTGACTACTCTTTTGAGACTTTTGGCTCCCCTTTTTTCTCCTGGTGCACATAGGGATGCCTGGCTTTAAGTCCTGTGGGGCATGCTGTCCCAATATGTCGGTGGCGGACCCCCATGATGTCTGCTGGAGACCGACCATGACTCCCAGGCCTCTTAGGACTGTCTGTCTATGGCCCTTAAGGCCTTGCGGGAGCGGCGCAGGAAGCTACTGGAGGTCCGGCATTCGTCCCGCCACCGCTCCGAGTCTAGGAACCGTTCCCGGGACCCCTTGCGGGGCTGCAGTCGTCGCTCCTCGGGCTCCGAGTCTTCGCCTTGGATTCCGGTAAGTGACGACATAAAAAGAAGTCGAAGAAGCGTGTTCGCTCTCAGACGTCCCCCCGTCGGTCCTCTGATGCGGATGAGGGGGACAGGGGTTCTGCCCCTGCGGCTCCCACGGTCTACCCACCTTTACCGGGTCCGTCGGCGACTCCCGAACAGGTGCAAGAGTTTCTTGCCACCATGGACTGCCTTTTTAGGCCTCGGGCTCCCGCCGATGCCCCTTCGGGTCCCGCGGTCCCGTGTTGGCCCGTCGGCGCCGCCAGCGGATCCAGCTTCGGCGCCACAGGATCCTATGCCGATTGCTCCGGCCCCGGCACCACGGGGTCCGGCTCCACCGTCTGCGCCGCAGTGGGTGCCGTTCATTCCGCCCTTGCCCTGGTTCCAGGACCATTTAATTCCTGCCTGGGATCCTCATTGGGTGACGGTGCTGGACAGGACCAGGCCTTTTGTCCTTCCTCTGTCTCCGCCCCAAGGCCTTCTCCGGCACCGGAGGTGGAGCATGATTGGGAGGGATCCGAGGACCCTCTTGCCTGTCAGAGTGACTCCGAGCAGGACTGGGTGGATGATCTGGAGGACGCAGGCGACCTCGATGTCTCTTCTGACCCGGGGTATGCCTCTCCTCCTCGCCCACGATGGAGGAGGGTGCTTCCTAAAAGATGGTGCTCCGTCGGGCTGCGGAGGTCCTCAACCTGAACCTTCCTACGGTGGCCCTCAAGACTAACCTCCTCACTGAGGTGCTCCAGACAGCGTCTACCTCGTCGGAGCCGCTGCTTCCCTTCAATGACGCCCTCATTGACATCCTGTTGGGTACTTGGTCGCTGCCGGCCACAGGGGTCCCTGTGGATAAGAATGCCGCCAGGCGCCTGGTGACCCTGCCTTCCTCACCACCCATCCGATGCCTGAGAGTCTGGTTATTCAAGCCTCAACGTCTGAGTGCTTTTCCCACGGCTCTGCTGGATAAGGACTCTTAAGAAGCTGGAACAGTTCGGTAAGAGGTTGTTCTCCTCGGCCAGCTTGGGGCTGCGGTCGGTGAACACCGCCTGCTTATTAGGCCGCTATTCCCATGCGATGTGGGATACTGTGGTTCAAGAATTGCCTCAGTGGTCCTGAGGAAGTTCAGGCTGTTCTTTCCCAAGCGGTTACTGAGGGTAAGGATGCGGCTAAGTTCGCCATTCGGTGTGGTTTGGACACCTCTCACTTGTTGGGCAGTGCGATTTCTAAAACTGTTGCGCTGCGTCGCCACGCCTTGTTGCGTTCTACTGGGCTCTCGCCCGATGTCCAGAGTTCCCTCATGGACATGCCCTTTGATGGCACTCGCCTGTTATGCGATAAGGCCGACAGCGCACTGGAGCGTTTTAAGGACTCGAGGGCTACCGCCAAGTCCTTGGACCTCCCTGCCAAGAGCCCGGCCACTCCTGGTTTTCGTTCCTTTCGTGGCCACGGCAGGGGCCCCTAGGCACGTTCCTCCAGCAAGCCTGTGCAGAACCAGCCTCAGCGTGCCACGGACGCGGCTTCCGCAGGGGTGGGTCTGGGAAACAGTATGGGGGTCAGTCCACCTCAGCCTGCTGCTTCTACCTCCAAACCTTCCTAATCCGAGCTTTGTGGAGCACCCCAAGCCGGTGGGTGGGAGAGTCCTCCACCACCTCCCTCACTGGCACGAAATCACATCAGAGAAGTGGATGTTGCAGATCATCTGCGGGGGTTACTCCCTTCTCTCCAGACATGCCACCTCGGTGCTATCGCATGTCGGGGGATCACTTGGTGCTTCTCCAGCAGGAAGTCACGGCCCTTTTGGCCAAGGGGGCCATCGAGTGCGTTCCCTGCCCCAAGTCGGGAGTGGTTGTTATTCCCACTACTTTCTGGTCCCCAAGAAGGACCTCTGGACCCCCAATCGCTTCCTCTGAAAGGAGAAATTCAAAATGCTGACTCTGGCTCCGGTCCTGGCTGCCTGCGACCCTGGAGACTGGATGGTAGTGTTGGACTGGCAGGACGCATATTTTCACATTCCCGTCCTGCCGGCCCACCGGCGTTACCTGCGGTTCACGGTAGGCCAGGAGCATTTTCAGTTTGCCATGCTCCCCTTCGGCCTTACCAGTGCCCCTTGGGTGTTCACGAAAGTGATGGTGGTGGTCGCAGCCCATCTCCGCAGGTCAGGGGTATCAGTCTTCCCCTACCTCGACGACTGGTTGTTGAAGGCGGGGTCACCCCCGGCAGTCGTCACCCTCCGGCCGACCTCCTGCATTTGCTGGGGTTCTCAATCAATGTGCCAAAGTCGCACCTGAGTCCCTCTCAGAAGCTCCCCTTCATCGGAGCGGTTCTGGATTCGACGCAGTTTCGGGTTTATCCTCCTGAGCAGCGAGTCCGGGATATTCAGGCTATGATTCAGATTTTTCAGCCTCTACTCCAGGTTTGTCAGGTTGGCCCTCCGGCTTCTGGGCCTGATGGTCTCCTGCATCCTGCTAGTGCAACATGCCAGATGGCACATGCGGGCTCTGCAGTGGGACCTGAAGTTCCAGTGGGCACAGCATCAGGGCAACCTGTCCGATCACGTCCAGATCTCGTAGGGCACTGCACGCCAATTGCAGTGGGGGCTTACGAATCGCAATTGGGTCAATGGCAGATCCCTCTCCCTTCCCCAATGAGAGCACACAATGGTGACGGATGCGTCCCTCCTGGGATGGGGTGGCCACTTGGGAGATGCGGAGATCAGAGGCCTCTGGTCTCCGGCGCAGTCCGGGCTCCATATCAACCTTTTGGAGCTTCGGGCGATCCGACTTGCACTGAAAGCAATCCTTCCCTCTGTCCGGGGAAGGGTGGTGCAGGTGTTCACGGGCAACGCTACCCCCATGTGGTATTGCAACAAACAGGGCGGGGTGGGGTCCTGGACCCTATGTCAGGAGGCTCTGCCCTCTGGACATGCCTTGATGTTCCAGCCATTTCCTTGGTGGTTCAACACCTGGTAGGTTCCCTGAACACCAGTGAGGACGAACTCAGCCGCCGGCGCTTGATGGATCACGAATGGCGTCTGAACACAAACGTGGCGCAAGGTCTCTTTCCGCAGTGGGGAGAGCCTTGGTTAGATCTATTCGCCACCAAAGAGAATGCGCAATGTCATCAGTTCTACGCTTTGGAATTTCCAAGGCGGCACTCGCTTGGTGATGCTTTTCGTCGCGAGTGGAGCTGCAGTCTGTTGTACGCCTTTCCGCCTATACCACTTCTGCCCAGAGTGCTGAAGAAGATTAGGCGCGACCGGGCCCAAGTCCTCCTTGTGGCTCCGGATTGGGCTCGAAGATATTGGTATCCTGAGCTACTCAGCATGGCGATCGATCCCCCGATCCGGCTGCCTCTTCAGGAGGATCTTCTGTCGCAGCAGCAGGGTACGGTCCTCCACCAGAACCCGTCCAGTCTTTACTTTACCTCCATGTGTGGAGATTGAGCGGTGACAGTTTACTTCTTTCGATCTTCCTCCCGAAGTCTGTGATGTCATTGTGGCAGCCAGGCGTCCCTCCACAAAAACTGTATACGTCTGCAGGTGGAACAAGTTTGTGGTATGGTGCACAGCCAAGTCTGTGGATCCCCTTTCTGCCCCTCTTTCTGAAGTTCTTATGTTCCTTATTTCCTTGGCCTGGCAGGGCTCTGCTCTGGGCACTATCAAAGGTTATCTTTCTGCAATCTACGCCTTTCTACGGCTTCCTGATCAGCTTTCTCTTTTTAAGTCCCCAGTTGTCAGCCATTTTCTGAAAGGATTTACGCACACGTTCCCTCCCGTGCCATTCATCTTGCCTCAATGGGACTTGAACCTTGTCTTGACGTTTCTGATGTGCGCTCCCTTCGAGCCCCTTCATAACTGTCCTTTGCATCTTCTCACCTTAAATACTGCTTTCCTGGTTGCGATCACCTCTGCCAGAAGAGTGAGTGAGCTCCAGGCACTTTCTTCTAAACCTCCTTTCCTTTCTGTTCATCAGGACCAGGTGGTTCTGAGGACCCGTCCTTCTTTCTTGCCAAAGGTTGTCACGCCCTTTCACATCGGGCAGACCATCACTTTGCCCATCTTCTTTCTGCCTCCGCATCCTCTCAGAGAGGGAGAGGCTCCACCGTCTGGACCCAAAACGTGCGATCTCCTTCTACCTGAGCCGGACACAACAGTTCCAGGTGGATGACCAGTTCTTTGTTGGCCTCATGGGCGCCAAAAAAATTCGGGCCGTGCACAAACGGACCATCTCTCGGTGTGTCGTTCTCTGCATTAAGGCCTGTTACTCGTTGGCTAAGAAGGAGCCTCCTGTGGGGCTGCATGCCCATTCAACCAGGGCAACTGCAGCCACTACTGCCTTGGGACGCGGTGCTCCCTTGCAGGACATTTGTCAGGCAGCTTTGTGAGCCTTCCACAAAGAAACTGGACCAAAATCACCGATGACCAGCTCACCTCCTCACTCAACAACTCCACCCCAACCATCGCGGAAAACGACGACCCCAACACCGCAGCCCGAACCCTGCATAGATGGATCTCGGACAGCACCAACACCATAGCCCCCCTCAAGAAAAACAAGAATACCCGTGCCAAGAAAGCCAGATGGTTTACCACCGAACTTCGAGAGTCCAGGCGCACATGCCGCCGCCTCGAAAAGGCCTGGAGAAACACCAAATCCACAGAAGCCCACAACAACTTCAGAGCCGCCACCAACGCCCACCATCAACTCATCAGAGAAACGAGGAAAAATGCGATTGAAGACAGAATCTCCACCCACGCACACAACAGCAAGGAACTCTTCAGCATCATCAAGGAGTTCGCCCAACCCACCAGCGAGTCTACCGACATCCCTCCCTCACAAGACCTCTGCGACAAACTCAGCATCTTTTTCCACCACAAAATCAAGAGCATCTACGACAACTTCGACGAAGACAACCAACACACTGAACCCTCACCAACCACCCCCGACACCCGGAAACCAGCGATTTGATGACTGGACAGCCCTCACCACCGAAGACACACTGAAGACAATGAAGTCAATCCACTCAGGGGCCCCCACGGACCCCTGCCCCCACCACATCTTCAACAGAGCCGCCAACACCATCGCACCCATGCTCCGCCAAACCATCAACCGCTCCCTGGCGACCACCTCATTCCCCGACGACTGGAAACACGCCGAGGTCAACCCCCTCCTAAAGAAACCCTCAGCGGACCCCACCGACCTCAAAAACTACAGACCCATCTCCCTGCTCCCGTTCCCAGCGAAAGTCATCCAGAAAGCCATCAACAGCCAACTCGCCACATTCATTGAAGAACACAACATCCTCGACTCCTCCCAATCCGGCTTCAGAAAACAACACAGTACGGAAACCGCCCTCCTCGCCGCAACAGACGACATCCGCACCTTACTGGACAAAGGAGAAACAGTAGCCCTCATCCTCCTCGACCTATCAGCGGCGTTCGACACAGTCTCCCACCGCACCCTAATACGCAGACTCTACGATGCAGGAATCCAGGACAAGGCCCTCGACTGGATCTGCTCCTACCTCTCCAGCAGGACGCAGCGGGTCAGACTCCCCCCTTTCCTCTCGGACCCCACACCTATCACCTGCGGAGTCCCCCAGGGCTCCTCCCTCAGCCCGACGCTCCAACGTCTACATGGCTCCACTTGCCCCCATCGTCCGAACCTACGGACTCAACATCGTGTCATATGCAGACGACACTCAGCTCATCCTCTCCCTATCCAACAAGCCCAACACCGCCAGACGCAACTTTCGAGAAGGCAAGGAAGCCGTCGCCAAATGGATGAAAAACAGCTGCCTACAACTAAACACCAACAAAACAGAAGTACTCATCATGGGCCCAAACCCCGACGCCTGGAGTGACACCTGGTGGCCCACCGCCCTCGGAAACCCGCCAACCCCCACAGACCACGCACGCAACCTGGGAATCATCCTGGACTCCGAGCTCAAAATGGACCGCCAGATCAACTCTGTCTCATCTTCCTGCTTCCACACCCTCCGCCTCCTTCGTAAGACCTTCAAATGGATCCCCCTCGAACACCGAAAGACAGTCACTCACGCCCTGGTCACCAGCAGACTCGACTACGGCAACGCACTCTACGCCGGAATAAACAAAAACCTCATCCGCAAGCTACAGAACATCCAGAACGCCGCCGCAAGACTGGTCCTCAACCTGCCAAAACACTGCCACATCTCCCAGCACCTGCGCACACTCCACTGGCTCCCCGTCGAGGCGAGAATCACCTTTAAGATGCTCACCCACGCACACAAGGCCCTCCACCGCACCGGACCAGCATACCTGAACAGCCGACTCAAATTCCACGCACCCCAAAGGACCCTACGATCAGCCCAGCTTTCCTACGCTGTGGTCCCCCGCACCAGAAAGACCAGATCGGGAGGCCGCTCCTTCTCCTTCCTCGCGGCCAAGGCATGGAACGCCGTTCCGCTCCACCTCAGACAGACAACATCGCTCCCCATCTTCGCAAGAAACCTCAAAACCTGGCTCTTCGACAGACCCCCTCCTTGATGGAATGGAACCTGCACCCCCCCAACTCCCCCCCACCCCTAGCGCCTTGAGACCCTTACGGGTGAGTAGTCGCGCTTTAACAAACTCCTGATTGATTGATTGATTGAGCCTCACTGCACACGTTTACCAAGCATTACTGCCTTAACAGTCAGGTCCGGAGAGACGGCTTCTTTGACCATTCTGTTCTCCGTGACTTCCTGGTGTAATTTTGTTCGCAGACCCACCACCGGGGTTGGTATTGCTGGGGTATCTATTGTAAGGTAAGGAATCTATCACAAACATGTCTCTTTCAGATGCACAAGTTACTACTTCTGTAATAGACATTAGTTAGTGATAAATTCCTTACCGCCCCACTCATCTTCCCTGTTCTGCGAACTGATTACTAGGGTTAAGGTCATCCCCTTGTCTGGGCCCTAGTTTCTTGGCACCAGTGGTCAGTTTCTTGCTTGGCTCTGCGTTCCTGGCGCGGAAAGTCGTTTACAGAACTGACGTCAGCGCGCATGGGTGGCGCCTAAGTAGTCTCTGTGACGTTATCTCTGCTCTTACGATGCCAGCGACGGACGGGGAGCCGCAGGACGTCACCTACTGACATGCAGGGGTACTGCTAGCAAAACTTTCCGGATTCAGTCTGACGCCTGGGGATATTCTAAGGGAAGGAATCTATCACTAACTAATGTCTCTTACAGATATACTGTTACACAAGTAGTAACTTGTGCATCCAGTACAAATCTGGAAACGATAAATTCTGTTAAACTATGAGTGGCTACATTAAGCTTTTGACATCCTGATCCCACTCAAAACCACACAAAAGAAAAAAGCGCCTTTTAGAAACATAAAGATAAGACATTAAAAACAAATTAGAAAGCTGCAACGTACCTGGCTAAAAACAAACGCCAAACAAGACAAACTTCACCTACATAAAATTAACAGATTATACATGTCAGCTGTCAAAAAAGCGAAGAAAAGGTACTATTCAGACAGAATTGAAAATGCTAAATGTGCAAATAAAGAATTCTATAAATACTAAATGGATTTCGCAAACAAAATTGCCTAGAAGGAACTCCTCTCATTACTCAAGATTTCACAGACAAATTGGCAAATCTTAACACTGACAAAGCAGACACGTTGAACAGATACTTAAAACAGAGACAAAGCACCAGCACTAACCCTTTGACAAAACAACAATCCAAGAATACTCTAACCCAGCCTTTCCGTTCCTTCCAACACATCTCACACAGTAAATTTATGGACCGGGTCAAAGCAAGCAGACCTGCCGGCAGCCCTTCTGACCCGTGTCCACCACAAACTTTTGAAGACAATTCTTTTTAACAACCTCTGCTGCCACTCCAGTAAGAAGAATAAACGATTCCTTAACTACCGGAATATTTCCAGAAGAACTCAAAAAGTCAAACATACGGCCTTTACTGAAGAAAACAAACTTGGACCCGCTGAACCCTGACAATTACAGACCCATTACAAATGGACCTTTCCTGGGCAAACTAATAGAAAGAGCAGCATTCGCCCAGATGTCACAATTCATTGAAGAGAATGACATACTTTCAGACTTCCAAACAGATGTCTGTCCGGGAAGAGGCCCGGAATCTGCCCTGCTTGCTGTCTGGGATGACCTGAAGAACACAGTAGCCTGCAACGCGGTTACTGCGCTTCTCCTCTTGGACCTCTAGCTTGCCTTTGACACGGTTGACCATGACACTCTGAAACAAAGACTCTATGAAGCCAGCATAGAAGGGACTGTTCTAGACTGGATCTCGCCCGACCTATGAAACAGAACTAATGTCATCCATACCCCACTTTCTCGTCCAAACCATACTCCATAAAAGCAGGGTCCCTCAAGGCTCTATCATCTCGCCCATACTTTTCAAAATCTAAATGAAGTTATTACTGGTACTGATCAATCAATTTCACCTCACCTGCTATAACTATGCAGATGGCACGCAAATACTCCTTCAACTGGAATGCCCCAAAGACATTGGAAACTCTCCAATTTTTAGTTGTCTCAGAGCAGTGGATCAGTGGATGACTAGGAGCCATCTCAAATTGAATGCTTCCAAAATGTAAATACTCGTGTGTGGCGATTGGAAACATTATGACCCGATTGCCGCCTGGCCTGGTGAACTGGGATCACCACCTAAAGTATTGAAGGAAGTAAGAAACCTTGGAATGACCATGGACTCCAAGCTGTTGATGAATACCCAAGTGGACAAACTAGTAAGATCAAGCCTAGTCACTATCAAAACGGTTATATAAATTTTCCCTCAGTTTGGATTTCCACACATGGTCTAAGCTACCATCTTCCTTGTTCTGTCCAAACTCTATTATGCCAATAGCCTCTACCACGGATCACCTTTAACGACCATAAAAAGACTACAACGGTTTCAGAACTCTGCTTCCAGACTACTCTTTCATATCAAACCACAAGACCACATCTCACCTGCCTTGAAAGACCTGCATTGGTTACCGGTTGCCAGAAGATCCACTTTCAAGCTGCTTTATATCACCCACAAAGCAATAAATGGAATGGGACCGCTCTTCATCAGGAATAATATCACCAAACACATTCGACAAAGGAACCTCTGCCCTAAAATGGCACCTCGCCTCAAAATCCCAAGATACAAGGAAAAAATCCTTCTGTGTTCAAGCAGCCAAACTGTGGAACTCTTTACCCCCAACATAAGATCCTCGGACAGAAAACTGCTCAAGAATTAGCTCTTCCCCACATAAGCACCATACGCAAACAGAAATTTACAGCATATCCCTCTGTACATAATCATTTATTTTTACTATAGATATGTACTTATCTTTGTGTATTGCTTTGTATAAACATGTAGAATAATTGTTTTAAAAAAAATGAAAGAACAATAACACTTGAAAACCGGAGTTTATCTGGTGCATCTTTGGTCTACATGCACGTCTTCCATTGTACAACTATGTATAACTGTGTGTTTACTTTCCTCCTGAAAAGCATATCCAATGCACTACCCTATTTCTCATCCTGTAACTTAATGCATCTATATACTTTCAATGTACGTTCTCACTCTATACTTATCTCAATATATCTTCTAACACAACTTTCTGACTCATCTCAAACTTCTTTCTACTACTGTTTCTAATGCACTATCCTATTTCTCACCCTATACATCTATCAATATATCCTCTACACCCACTCTCTCATGTATCCCAAACCCCATACCACTACTATGATCCCCAAAACAACCCTTTCTAGTCTCTCCCTTACTCTACCCCTCCTTGCATCATCTGACACCTCCTTTACTATATCAATCCCCAAACGAACTTTCCAAACTCTTCCCTCTGACTCTTCCCCTCCACACCCCCTTTTTACTCATCAAACGACCTCCTCTTACTGCTATGACCTCCACCCCCCAAAAGTCCTTCACTCCCCTATCCCTCCCTGGGAAGAGGTGTGGCGCCGCGGCCAGTGCGACTGACACTGGAATCTGGGGACCACGGTTCGATCCCCGGCTCCGGCGGCAGGTTAGCCCAGCACCATGTGACTCTGGGCAATAGCTCGCTTAATCTTCCCGACGGCCCCCAGCGCCTAGAGACCCTTACGGGTGATTGTGCGCTTTACAAATGTGGACTTTACTTTACTCCACAATCATTTTCAAGCAGAATAACAGACTAACATGTTCACTTATCAAATTTCATATTCCAATACACTAATTAACCACTAATCCTTTATGGGTCCCAGAGTAGCGCGCTACTTGCCAAAAAAGCGCTTCAACACCTCATCAGAGGTAATCAAGCATTACATAAATGCAAACCTTTTCTACCCATCCCCAATCCTTCTCAATACAAATAACTGACTAACATATCCACCACTCAAATTACTTTCATATTTCACTATATTAATTCAACACCTATCTGTTAGAAGGGGCGATCTCAGAGGGCCAGGTTGTGCTCACCCGACCGCCCTAGGACCCACCTCTCCCACAGATCTTGCCGAGTCTTATCGTGAGGTCCCCACCGGGGAGGACTTCGGGTCTAGGATCGTACACACAGAGCTCACACCACACTTACGAACGGACACCACAACGTTGGATTTCAGTAACAAGTTCTTTATAAGCAGTAAAAGGAAAGTAGCACTCTTATGTACAAATGATCGAGGGATCGCAAAAGTCTTAGAGGATTCGGGGAGAGGGAAGCGGGACAGTCTTTAGCCTTGGGGCCAGTACGGGGCGTACCCTGCGCACAGCTCTCAATCCTCGAGCCGGGGGGTAGGGAAGATGATGGGCGTACTGGCTGCTTCACTCACGTCGAGTCGGCTCGGTCGTGATGGTGATCTCGATGGTCCAGCCGGACCAGAGTACTCCTCGAGCGGCGACGAGGTCAGCAGGGCTCTGTCTGGAGAAGTTCCTGAGGAGCCGCGACAGCGTCAGCAGGGCTCCGATGGTGATAGTTCAGCTTGAGCCGCGACAGCGTCAGCAGGGCTCAGGTGGTCGCAGTTCAGCTTGAGCCGCGACAGCGTCAGCAGGGCTCCGAGGGTGATATTTCAGCTTGAGCCGCGACAGCGTCAGCAGGGCTCCGATGGTGATAGTTCAGCTTGAGCCGCGACAGCGTCAGCAGGGCTCCGATGGTTACGAGTTCAGCTCGAGCCGCGACAGCGTCAGCAGGGCTCAGGTGGTTCAGTTCCTTGTTGTGAAGAGGGAGCTGCGACAGCGTCAGCAGGGCTCAGCGATTCAAGATGAGTTCTTTCTCAGGGTCAGCCGCGATCAGATCAGCAGGCTTCAGATCCAAGATACAACTGCCTGCTAGTTGTCGAGCGGGCCCAGATATAGTCCATTGGCCCTTTGATGTCCGGACCCTCGCAGGCGGAGGTCTCAAGCTCTGGGGGCTGGTCGTTGGCGAGGTCCGGCGGTGGCTCTTTGATCCTTTGAGGAATGGGTCCGGGAATTCCCAGACGCCCAGCAGGTCTGGAGCCAGCGCTCAGGGAGGCCAGAGGTGCGATCGAAACTGGCCCCCAGGGGAGGGCCAAGGGTGTGACAGATACCAGTCTCTCAGGGGAGGCCGGAGGTGCCATCGAAACTGCCTGGCTTATCACACTCTGGGAGCCCTTTACCCCCCAGCCGGGACTGGCGCGCCTTTGGAGTCTGGGTTTCGCTGGGGCCGGGGTCACGCTAGGCCCAGGGAGACAGGGATCTCGGGAAGGGAAAATGTCTGCCGGGCCTTGTGGGGCATGCAAGGTAGGCGCTCGGAGCCGGGAGCGGGACGGGGACCTGCGGGCCTGGTCGTGGGTTACGGGGGTCCGGGCTTATCGGGGGTGAGACTATCGGGCTTCGGGGTGCAGGCTACCTTCACTGGGATGCTGCGCAGGGGGCTCAGGGTGCAGGCCTACGCTCGCAGGGTGTGGGGGGACAGGCGCGAACCACGCCACGAGGCCGGGTCCAACACGCGTCCCCCCCCAGCTGAAGGCGGGGAGAACTACCCATCCTCTTGGGGGTTCTCTTCGCTGAGGCGGAAGAATCGGGACAGGCCATCTGCGTTGGCGTGGTCAGCACCAGGCCGGTGCTCAACAGTGAAGTCAATCCCCTGGAGGGAGATGGACCAGCGCAGCAATTTGGGATTCTCCCCTCATCTGCATTAGCCACCGGAGAGGTCGGTGATCGGTTTGGACCCGGAAGTGAGTACCGAACAGGTAGGGCCTCAGCTTCTTCAGGGCCCAAACCACCGCGAAGGCCTCCCGCTCGATGGTGCTCCACCTTTGTTCTCGAGGGAGTAGCCTCCGGCTAATGAACGCCACTGGCTGGTCCAGGCCGTTCTCGTTCACCTGGGACAGAACTGCTCCGATGCCGTGTTCGGACGCGTCCGTCTGGACTACAAACTCTCGGGAGTAGTCGGGGGGCCTGTAGGACTGGGGCCGTACACATGGCGTCTTTCAAGGTTTCGAACGCCTCTTGGCAGGCGGGGGTCCAGCTGACCTTCTTCGGCTGGTTTTTGGAGGTTAACTCCGTGAGGGCGGTCACGATGCTGCCGTACCCTTTGATAAATCTCTGGTAGTACCCCGTGAGTCCTAGGAACGCCCGCACTTCCGTCTGGGTCGTGGGGGCCTCCCAGGCCACGATTGCATCGATCTTGGGCTGGAGGGGGGCTACGAGGCCGCTTCCGACCTGGTGCCCGAGGTAGACTACAGACCCTTGTCCGATCTGGCACTTGCTGGCCTTAATGGTGAGACCAGCCCTCCTCAGGGCTGACAGCACCGCCCAGAGGTGCTGGAGGTGCTCGGGCCAGTGGGAACTGTAAACTGCGATATCGTCCAGATATGCAGCACTGAACTCTTCCAACCCAGCCAGTACCTGGTTAACCAGCCTCTGGAAGGTGGCGGGGGCGTTCTTCATCCCGAAGGGCATCACCCGGAAATGGTAGTGACCATCCGGGGTGGAAAAGGCGGATCTCTCTCTGGCTCCCTCTGTGAGGGCGATCTGCCAGTGTCCGCTGGTCAGGTCGAAGGTACTGAGGAAGCGAGCAGCCCCTAGGCGATCAATGAGCTCGTCTGCTCGGGGGATGGGATGGGCATCAGTTCTGGTGACTGCGTTGAGCCCGCGGTAGTCAACGCAGAACCTCAGCTCGGGGACAGCCCCGGGATCGGCTGCCTTTGGAACGAGGACCACGGGGCTAGCCCATGGGCTGTCAGAGGCTTCGACCACCCCGAGAGCTAGCATCTTTGATACCTCGGCCTTGATGCAGGCCCGGACTCGGTCAGGGACGCGGTAGGCTCTGTGCCGTACCGGTGGGCTGCCCCCGGTGTCCACGTCGTGGACGCACCAGCTGGTGACGCCGGGGGTGAGGGAGAAGAGGTCCGAGAACTGTTCCAGTAAATGGCGACAGTCCTCGCGCTGCTCGGGGGAGAGGGAGGAGGAGAGACTCACTCCTTCTACGGAGCCATCTTTTTCTTTGATGCATAGGAGATCGGGGAGAGGCTCAGTTTCCTCTTCTTCTCCGTCGTCCGTGGCGAGGAGTAAACTCAACTCGGACCGGGCGAAGTGGGGCTTGAGGCGGTTCACGTGGAGGACCCGCAAGGGGTTCCTGGGGGACTCCACATCGATGAGGTAGGTCACCTGACTCCTGCGCTCTACCACCTTGAAGGGCCCTGTCCACTTGTCTTGCAGGGCACAGGGCTCCACGGGGGCCATCACCCAGACCCGCTGTCCGGGTTGAAACTCGACCAGAGTGGCATTCTGGTCATACCACCGTTTCATTTCCTCTTGACTGGCCTCGAGGTTGGCCTCGGCCAGTTCTCGGAACTTTCTGGTTTGGTTCCGTAGGGTCAGGATGTATGGAAACACATCCGGAGGGGGCTCTGGGGCCGCCGTCTCCCAACCTTCCTTGACCAGGCTGAGGGGTCCTTGGACGGGGTGCCCGTAGAGCAGCTCGAAGGGGCTGAACCCCAGGGATTTCTGGGGGACTTCGCGGTATGCGAAGAGGAGACAGGGAAGGAGGACGTCCCACTTACGCCTCAGTGGCTCTTCAAGACCCATGATCATTCCCTTGAGGGTCCGGTTGAATCGCTCCACCAGACCGTTACCCTGGGGGTGGTACGGGGTGGTGAACTTTTAGGTCACCCCACATTGTTGCCAGAGGGACTTCATGTATTTTGAGATAAAATTGGTCCCTCGGTCGCTGACGACTTCTCGGGGGAATCCCACCCGAGAGAAGATCCCCATGAGGGTCCGCCCCACTACGGGGGCTGTCACCGTCCGGAGGGGAATGGCTTCGGGGTAGCGGGTGGCATGGTCCACCAAAACAAGGATAAAGCGGTGACCTAAGGAGGTCCGGGGGTCGAGAGGGCCCACGATGTCGATTCCCACCCTCTCAAAGGGGGTACTGACCATGGGGAAGGGTTGGAGAGGGGCCTTGCGCTTCCCTCCGCTCTTCCCGCTGGACTGACACGTGGGGCAGGACTTGCAGTGGGTCTCCACATCGGAGCGCATGCCCGGCCAGTAGAAGTGCGTGACCAGGCGATGATACGTCTTGTCCTGTCCCAAGTGTCCTGCCAGGGGCACGTCATGGGCCAGGTTCAGGAGAAAGCCGCGTAGGGGTACCACCAGCACTCGGGCTGACCCTAGCTCGGCAGACTTTTGTTCGCTGTACAGGAGGCCGTTTTCCCAATAGACAAAGTGGGAGCCGGACTGGTCACCGGCGGCCTGAGCGGCGGCCTGGTGCCGCGGTCCCACCAAGGACGGACAGGAGGTCTGCTCTAAGCAGAATTCTTCACGGGACGGTCCTCCTTCCTGGCGCCACTGGGCCAGTTCAGGAAGGTCGTCCAGGCTCGGGGTCTGTTCGACGTCAGGCCCGAGGGGACCTGCGTCTGAGGGGGAGTTCTCCCCGGGGAACAGCTCGGGGGTTTCAGAGGACTCTGGGACCTCGGGGTCCTCGGGGGTTGGCGGTGCGGTCTCAAGATTCACCCCCTCAGGGGTAGCCACCCGGGCGGTCATCGACCGGGTGCTCACACAGGCCCACCATCTCCAGGTGGGTTCTTTTCTCAACCCGCTGCCATGGGGAGCTCTCTAGATCGTTGCCGAGCAGGCAGTCCACAGGCATGTCGGACCGGACTGCGACTCGTAACTCTCCGGAGACGCCCCCCCATTCGAACGGGACTTGAGCTATCCGGCAGGTGCGAACGGAGTTGTCCGCGGCGATCACCCTGCAGGAGATGTGGGGAACAATCTGGGCTTCGGAGACTAGGTGGCGTTTGACTGCGGTGATACTGGCCCCTGTGTCTCGGAGCGCCCCTATGGGGTGGTCATTGACGGTCACCTGCTGTCGGTACTTCTCCGTGTTGTCAGGCAGGGGGGCTCCGGGGACCATTTCCCTATCCCCCAGGGAGACTAACATCATTGCTGCGGGGTCAGCCCCCTCGAATTCCTCTTCCCCCTCCTCCTCTAGGGCTACTGAGGTGATGTGGCGCGCTGGGGGACCCGCAGCGGCGGGCTTCTTGAACAAAGGGCATCGAGGGTCATTGGCATAGTGCCCTGGTTGCTGGCAATGGAAGCAGGCTTGGCTGTCATGGGGCCCTGGTTTGGCTGGGGGAAACCCTGCGCACGCTGTGGGGGGTGAGGTGCCGGGCTGGTTTCTGGGGGGCCTGCGCGGGAACCCTACCTGGGACCCCCTCTGTCTATTCTGACCCCCCCCTCCCCTCGGGCGGGAAGGTCCTTGTTCGTTTCGGCCAGAGTCTCCCCCGGGCCCCCGGGGGACTCTGGTGCTCACCCATCGATCGGCCTCCACGGCTAGCTTCCGGGGGTCAGCCAGCTTGCTGTCCAGAAGGTGCTGTCGGAGTTCCACAAAGCACTTCAGGGACAAATGTTCATAGGCAATGAGGTCGATGAGCCCCTCGAAGGTGGAGACTTTGATGCCCTTGATCCACCCTTCCAGGGCCCGGCTGTAGAAGTTCACATATTCCACCCAGGTGGTGCCGGGGATTTTCTTGCAATCTCTGAAGCGTTGGCGGTACATTTCTGGGGTGAGCCCGTACCTTGTGAGGAGGGCCTCTTTCATGTGGCTTTAGGAGGTCTGTTCGGCGGAAGGTAGATCGAGCAGGGTGTCTCTCCCTTCACTCAAGAATCGACCTCACAGCCCGGCTCCCCAATCAGATCGCGGGACTCGGTGGGAGGCCATGGCGACTTCGTAGGCCTTGAACCATTGCTGGATATCATTGTTTTTATAATATTCTTTGACCACATCTTTGGGGATGTGGACTTTGGGTTCCACTGGGGGAACGGACTCTCGGGTCCCCGTGGTTCTGTTGTCTTCGTTCGGGCCTTCAGTTCGATCTCCTTCAGGCTGCGCTCGTGCTCCAGCTGGAGTCTTTTCCCTTCGTGTTCTCGCTGGAGTTTCTTCTCCTCCAGTTCTCCTTGTAGCCTCAGCTGCTCGATGGCTAGCTTCTTCTCAGCTAGCTTGAGTTCTCCTTCCATCTTCAGGCGTGCAAGTTCTAGCTCGTGGTTTCGGTTGCGTTCTCGGTCGGTCATCTCTTCTCGAGACAGACCTCTCTCTGTACTGGGAGTCCGCGTCGGGGACTCTGTTCTTTCTCGTTCTGGGGCGTGGGTTTCGGTCAGGGGTGCTTCTTCTCCATCGACTTCTGTCGGTGCTGGTGGTTGGGCTCCGGCCTCCACCTACGCTGTTAGGGCTTGTTGAAAGTCTTCTTTGGTGTTTGGTCCCGTTGTCGGGATTTGGCGATTTATGCAAAACTGCTTCAGCTGTCGGTGTGTATAATCTGCCAGAAGTTCCATCTGGAAGGTGGTTTCGTCGTTCGTGATGCTCATGGTTGCTCTTCGTTCGGGTAGTGTGTCAGTATTATACGATCCTTAGACGTAGGTTCTTATCGCGACGCTGCCACCAATGTTAGAAGGGGCGATCTCAGAGGGCCAGGTTGTGCTCACCCGACCGCCCTAGGACCCACCTCTCCCACAGATCTTGCCGAGTCTTATCGTGAGGTCCCCACCGGGGAGGACTTCGGGTCTAGGATCGTACACACTGAGCTCACACCACACTTACGAACGGACACCACAACGTTGGATTTCAGTAACAAGTTCTTTATAAGCAGTAAAAGGAAAGTAGCACTCTTATGTACAAATGATCGAGGGATCGCAAAAGTCTTAGAGGATTCGGGGAGAGGGAAGCGGGACAGTCTTTAGCCTTGGGGCCAGTACGGGGCATACCCTGCGCACAGCTCTCAATCCTCGAGCCGGGGGGCACGGAAATGATGGGCGTACTGGCTGCTTCACTCACGTCGAGTCGGCTCGGTCGTGATGGTGATCTCGATGGTCCAGCCGGACCAGAGTACTCCTCGAGCGGCGACGAGGTCAGCAGGGCTCGGTCTGGAGAAGTTCCTGAGGAGCCGCGACAGCGTCAGCAGGGCTCCGATGGATATAGTTCAACTTGAGCCGCGACAGCGTCAGCAGGGCTCCGATGGTGATAGTTCAGCTTGAGCCGCGACAGCGTCAGCAGGGCTCAGGTGGTCGCAGTTCAGCTTGAGCCGCGACCGCGTCAGCAGGGCTCCGAGGGTGATAGTTCAGCTTGAGCCGCGACAGCGTCAGCAGGGCTCCGATGGTGATAGTTCAGCTTGAGCTGCGACAGCGTCAGCAGGGCTCCGATGGTTACGAGTTCAGCTCGAGCCGCGACAGCGTCAGCAGGGCTCAGGTGGTTCAGTTCCTTGTTGTGAAGAGGGAGCCGCGACAGCGTCAGCAGGGCTCAGCGATTCAAGATGAGTTCTTTGTCAGGGTCAGCCGCGATCAGATCAGCAGGCTTCAGATCCAAGATACAACTGCCTGCTAGTTGTCGAGCGGGCCCAGATATAGTCCATTGGCCCTTTGATGTCCGGACCCTCGCAGGCGGAGGTCTCAAGCCCTGGGGGCTGGTCGTTGGCGAGGTCCGGCGGTGGCTCTTTGATCCTTTGAGGAATGGGTCCGGGAATTCCCAGACGCCCAGCAGGTCTGGAGCCAGCGCTCAGGGAGGCCAGAGGTGCGATCGAAACTGGCCCCCAGGGGAGGGCCAAGGGTGTGACAGATACCAGTCTCTCAGGGGAGGCCGGAGGTGCCATCGAAACTGCCTGGCTTATCACACTCGGGGAGCCCTTTACCCCCCAGCCGGGACTGGCGCGCCTTTGGAGTCTGGGTTTCGCTGGGGCCGGGGTCACGCTAGGCCCAGGGAGACAGGGATCTCGGGAAGGGAAAATGGCTGCCGGGCCTTGTGGGGCATGCAAGGTTAGGCGCTCGGGAGCGGGACGGGGACCTGCGGGCCTGGTCGTGGGTTACGGGGGTCTGGGCTTATCGGGGGTGAGACGACCAGGCTTCGGGGTGCAGGCTACCTTCACGGGGATGCTGCGCAGGGGGCTCAGGGTGCAGGCCTACGCTCGCAGGGTGCGGGGGGACAGGCGCGAACCACGCCACGAGGCCGGGTCCAACACTATCCTTTTATGGGTTCCGGAGTAGCATGCTACTTGCCAGAAAAGTGCTTCAACACCTCTTCAGGGGTACCAAGCGCTATATGAATGCGAACCTTTTCCCCCCCTTCTATCCCTCTGCTGTCCTTATCACTCCAAATAACTGACTAATATCCACCACTCAAATTACTTTCATATTTCACTATTCTAATTCAACACTAATCCTTTTATGGGTTCCGGAGTAGCATGATACTTGCCAGAAAAGCGCTTCAACACCTCTTCAGAGGTAACAAGCGCTATTTGAATGCAAACCTTTCTCCCCCCTTCTATCCCTCTGCTATCTTTATCACTCCAAATAACCGACTAATACCCACCACTCAAATTACTTTCATATTTCATCATACTAATTCACCGCAAATCCTTTATGGGTTTCCGGAGTAGCGTGCTACTGATCACAAAAGCCTCCCCCCCACCCCCCCAAAAAAAGGCACTTCAACACCCCATCAGGGGTAACAAGCACTATACAAATACAAGCCTTTTTTCCTCTTCTATCCTTTCGAATCCAACTAACTGACTAACCTACCCACCACTTCAATCACTTTCATATTTCACTATACTAACTCAACACTAATCCTTTATGGGTCCCGGAGTAATGTGCTACTTGCCGAAAAAGCGCTTCAACATCCTATCAGGGGTAACAAACGCTATATAAATACAAACCCTTTTTCCTCTTCTATCCTTCCGCTATCCTTCCGAATCCAAATAACTGACTAACCTATCCACCACTTTAATGACTTTCATATTTCACTATACTAATTCAACACTAATCCTTTATGGGTCCCGGAGTAGCGTGCTACTCGCAGAAAAAGTGCTTTGACGCCTCGTATGGGGAAGTAAGCGCTATATAAATGCAATTACAATATAATTGTAGGAAAATACCATCATGTGGTGATCCCCATATTCCTCCCACTCTGATTTTTTCTGTCCTTCCTGTTGTACTGTTTTAGATCTCTGCATAAATAAACTATGCCTAATTGGTATAGTAAACGTTACTATAATTACCTTGTTTGATACACAAAGTGTATCCATCGCCGACAAGTTATGTGCCATGTGGGCTGGAGAATCTATTGTGCCAACCTCTACAGCGGCAAAGCAAACATCACTTCAGGCATACTCTGTGTAGCCCTACTGTTGCAGTGTGACCTGTTAAAATAATAAACCTTTTACCATGTAAAAAATCCATTTTAAATATTAGTAAGCCAAGCCTTAAAAGCCTAGTAGCCCCTGAGGTAGGGTGCATGGACCCTGCTTTGGTCCTTCTGGATGTCTAATATGAACTTGTTGTGGATATGGTGCCTGCCTCAAGCTGGATTTTGTTAGTACCTACTGCAAATGTAGGAAAATTAGGTAGGTCGTGGCCTGTGAATTTTTACCTCATTGGTTAGGGAGGTGCCAGGAGTCCGCCCCTACCTTAAGTTAAGGTCAGGCATAAATAAATGTGAAAATTTTTTGGACCATCTGAAGTACAGAAGATGATTAGATCTGTTGTCTCTAACCGGACAGGAGCCTTGAAGGGCATTACCTGATCCTTCTTGTACCCAGGGTAAACGTGGAATCCTAGGGTGAGTTGGCTGATCTTCTGTGTGCCTACAAAGAGTTGCTAGAGACCTTTTCATGGAAGTGCCCAACCTGTTCATTGGCAGTTGGTCCTGCACTGGGCTCTGCTCTTGTCCTCTGCCTGTCACCCAGTGAGTCTTTAAGCCTCCCGTGAGGTCGTGGGGGAGGGGGGCCTTAGAAGCGTACTTTTATATTTGATTGTGGCTTAAAAGAATAAGTCGTTGATCAGGACAAACCTGGTTAGTGTATCCATCCCACGCTCCTTCAAGATCTATTGTGACCATCTATTATTACTACCACCATCTCTTTCCTGGCATTATTTCCACTTAAAACTTTAAACATTCATATTTCAGTTTCCCCATATTGTATTTTTGTCACTTAGCTTTTAAAATAGAATACATTTAATATGCTATGTGGTGGGATTCGTTTCATTCAACTTTAATTAAATGTTGTCTACTCTACATCTGGTTTATAGTGGCCATCCTATTGGATGAAGATAATGTTAAAAATCTATTCCAATATAGATCATTTGGCGATCTCTTTTTCCCCATCTGGAGACTGTGATTGCTTTTAAATTGGATAGCAGTGAATGGCTATTTTCAGTTCATTGTCTGAACATATTTCAAATTAAAGGATCACCAATATCATAAAGGGTATGCATAGCTCTCTGGCTCAGGATCCTGATGAAGTGCCAGTTACTATTGTTAATTTTACTCCGTTTATTTGGGCTAAGTTGTTACAACCACTCATTATATGACATCCAATCAACTTCCTGGCTCATGGAAAGGCAGTCATTTTATATCGCTAAACAAGAAGGGTGATAGAACTAATTGAATTGTTGTCCTATTGCTTTGCCAAATGCAACTGGGAACTTTGCTAAAATTATTGGAGAACATTTGTAAGTCTGGGTTACTAAAAGTTAATTGTTACCAATTGAGCTAGTAGGGTTTATAACTTCTTGTTTAGCAATTGATACTATTCTGAGTCTATAGCTTTTTATGTAAGGAAAGGACACATGAAGCTATGTTGCATATGTAGATATAGCTGTGCCCCTTGAAAGTCCCAGGCCATTTTTTTTTACTATCTTTGGTAATTTGCACCCAGATAATTGGTTAAGGATGGTGATTGAGACCAGTAACAAACTGATATCTAAAATGACTGCAAATAGTTTACTCTAAGTCTGTTAAAATATTTTCACATTGTTTAATTTTCTGAGATAAGTAAAATTATATGACCCCTTCCATCTGAAAATACTGTACTTTGAGATATTGATTTGAATGTACACAGATGTTTTAGTGAAACTTATGCCAATAGTAGTCCAACAACAACTTGATTATTTAGCTAACTAAGTGAGCGTCCACAGTCTGGTGATTAATGGAAAAAATAAATTCCTAACTGCTGCCTAGAGTTAAGTTCTTGGTCAATGGTGAATTAATAATAATTGCATTGTAGTGAAGTATTATTCGGATTTAGGAGCAACAGTAAACTGTTTCAGTTAAATCGTATACAAATTAAATCAACCACAAACTAGTTTCTTTGGAATGGATTTGCTGCAATATTTGTAAGCGTTATGCAACAGAGATATTTTATTATTCAAAGTTTATATTTCCAAAATTCCAGCCATTGTCTTATATAGAACAAATTATTTAACCGTTGGTAATGCTGTTTCTGGTGGAGACTCTATCTAGCTGCAGATCCCTGACCTTATAAATACGTCAGTTGCTTTCAAGAATGTCTGCTCCCCCAAATGCAGATACCCAAAAGCAAATTGGCATGCAAGTGTGCAGATTCCTAGACTTGGTATCTTAGTAATGGATAGAGTCCAGTCACAGAACAGGTAGGATGGAAGGGGCAGTGAGAAATCAGCAGCTACACAGTCTCTATAACCCCGGTATTTGTAAAGCATGAACAAATCACCCCTAAGGGTCTCAAGGCGCTGGGAGCCGTCGGGGAGATTAAACAACCTATTGCCCAGAGTCACATGGAGCCGGTGGCGGCGATTGAACTGTGAGCCCAGTGCTCCGGAGTCTGCCACCCTGACTGCTGTGTCACACCTCTCTCTATCAGAAAAGAGCATTCTTGACGGACTGACAAGTGATTTGTGAATGTTTGAGGGTATACCCTTGTAGCCACTTGTCAAATTTATAAGATGGGGATTCCTTGTGCTAATGCAGTGGTGGCAGCTTTGGACCTGGTAGAATGAGTACACAGCCCTTCTAGAGGCTGCTTTTTAGCCAGTGCATAAAAAATCCTAATACAGAACACAATCCAATGTGAGATGGTTCTTTACTGCGGTCTTGCTTTTTGCTTTTTTCGCTTCAGTGAATCCCACAAAGAGCAGATTGCCCACCTGATAGTCTTTGGTATGATCAATATTATATAAGCTCCGTGCTCTCTGAGACCCAACCGAGGGGCTCTCCCCTCCTTAGAGAGCTGAGGAAGAGCACAGAACATCGGCTGGGTGATGGTTTGAAAGTCCTGGAACTGCGTAACAACTTGTGGTGGAAAGGATGCCAGAGTTCGCAGAACTTGAGGTCTGATAAGATGTTGGCATACAGGGGGATTACACTCAGAGCTTGTAGATCAATCACATGCTGCGCCAATGTTATGACTATGAGGAACACTGTCTTCAGGGAGAGGAGCCGTAAAGGACAGTTGTGAAGCGGCTCAAACGGAGTGCATATGAGAGGTGAGGACCAAGTTAAGGTTCCACTGTAGCATGACAATGGGAGAGGGAGGAAACTAATTTTGTAACCTTATAGAAAATTTCATAAAAGCAGACATGAACAAAGAGGGATTGATCCAGCAACCTCAAAAAGCTGAAAGGTACCCTAGTGACCAAACATACAAAAACGTCAGGTACACAAGGTGTCCCATGCATAGGCCAGTTCAAACCGGTGCTGGGGCACTCCAGCCCCAGCGCGAAACTGGACAAAGGGAAAGGGGTGTAACCACCCCCTTCCTTGGTCCCACTCATAGGAGGGACCTAGCAGGTAATCCAGCCCCTTGATTTGGAATAAAGGTAGGAGCTGTGTCCTTAGACTTTAGATAATCCTGACTGAAACTCTGATACGAAACTCTGGACCCATCGACATCCTACTCGACGTAGAAGACTGAAGAATCTCCCTTGTGGTCAAGGAGCGACCACCCTGTGCAAGCAGGCACCATCAAGCGCTCAACGGTTTGCTTTATCGTTGCTCCCGACGGAGCTCGAATGACAGAGCCTGACAAGAACCGGACTTCCAGACATCCAACAGCCCGATCCACAGCAAAGCTGAGACCCGTGGAGACGATGCGAGACGTGGGACCAGCCATCTTGGAAAGCCAGCGAATCGCTTTCCGTGCAACTTCTGAGGCACCCTCGAAGTTGTGCATTAGGGATTGAGAAGCCCCAGCCCCGAGCATCCTTTGCACCGAAGATCACCTCTCCACACTCAGAGTGCTGCGTTGGGGCCCTTTTGCATTTTCCTGCTCGACGCGTCTGTCCGGTCACTTGCCCGTTGGCTAGTGGCCTCTGTGACGACAAACCTCGGATTTTCAACGCTGGTCTGGTTGCTCCAGACTGGCCCTTGCTACCCTGAAAAGGAGCAGCCCATCAGACGTTGCTGGTCTGATCCAGAAGCCATCTTCGATTCCTGTGTGGGTTGCATTTGCCAAGGCCGAATCGAGAACCGACACCGCCATCAGCGAGAACCTTCGTGGGACAGTCCGTGCCCAGCTCCTGGTCATCGTCGACACCTCCTGGTCCACGTGGCAGCGGAGACAAGCTTCACGACATAACCTGATTGCAACCGACATCTCCTGGTTCCTTCCTGGTCACTGGCTAGTGACCCAGACTCTCCCCTCTGCTTTCAGGTACTCTACATCTTCGATCCACCCTTGGATCCAACCGGACTCTTCTCTCCTTGTCGCCTGCAGCATCTTTTCTCCAAGGCTCCATAGAACTCCACGACGAAACCCGACACACTTTGACACCTATGCACCCGCTTCCTGTGGGTGAGGTACCGCGAGTACTGCGGTGCTCCTGTAGAGATTTACACTCCTAATGTCCTAGTTTTAAGTAGTTAAGTTCTAGTCCAGTCGGAAGACTTCCAAATCTGCAACTTTCTAACTTTACGCACCCATTGACTTCAATAGGTACACGCGTGTGAATTTAGACACTGCACCCGCATCCTGTGGGCCTCCTGCTCCCTCACTGTTAGTCCAGTGTAGCCCCAGTGATTTCCAAGGCCCTAGGCCTTACCGTTGTTCGTGACGTGGTTCTTATACCACTATTTTAGTATATGGTTTAGCGGGCCACCAGGGCCTCCATATTTGTGCAACTTTTGTAGGTTATATTAAGTTACTTGTTATACGCTTGTGCTCCTGTGCTCATAAAGAGTTAAGGGGATTTATTTAGAAATAAATACATATATATTTTGAATATATAACCGGTGTGGTGTCCTTTCATTTGGTATTAAAAGGTTTGCATATGGTAAAACAGCTGGCTTCACATGCCCTTTTGAGTTTAGCCTAAGACTGCTTTTGTCCATGCTACCACTAGGATAGCTGGTCTATAAGATTGACTTTACAACCATCACCATAAGGGTTGTTTGGACTGGTGCGAGGTGCTCACTAGAACAGTGAACATCATATACCAGGCCAACTTCTCAAACAGTCCGCCCTTAGTATGGGATAAGCTTCTCTATAATATTTTGTGCCTAGAGAAATGTTCAGTGGTCTGAGCCATGACCGCCTGGGTTTAACATAGGCGGGGCAAAAAAAAAGTAGGTTCTAAATCTTCAGTTTTGTACCTACATGAAGGGCAGTTGTGTAAAGTCAATGGATTAGAATCCCATTTGGAAATGAATGTATTGACCAACAAAGTACCCACCCTGTTTTTTTATGAGCATTGTGCATGCTAAAGGTGATATGTACACATCCATGTAAGGCTGAAATTTGGGGGGTGGGGTAGAAGGACAGTAATTCTCCTACCAGGCCTCCCGCTCTGGCATTTAGGGAATACAAGGCATTTACCCAAACCCAATGTTTCACTTTTAGCTGTGGCTTGGTATACTTGCTAATTAAATATGTATTTGTCCAGAAAAAGCCCAGGCTTAATATTCCCAGTTGCTGTTTAATATGCTGAAACCAGGGATTTGCACCGCTGTTGCTATGGCCCATAACTTCAGTTAATGCTAATCTGTACAGTGCCAGTTCCAGATAGACCCTATTCTGATCCAAAAGAGCAGGGGCTCCAGTCTCAACAGATCACCAATTTTTTGTAATCCAGTATCAAAGAAAAGGGGGACAGGCGGTGTACTTTTGAGCTGTTTGCATAGAGACCTAATGCAGCTATTCTCTTTAAATATGACTGCATTCAAATTCCCCATCCCTCACAATTCCCCACCATTTAGGGATGCTAATTGCACCTTAGCTATATACATTTCTATAACCGGTGACACTGATTTCGGAGTAGTCGCTTTATAGCGTTTGTTGACATAGAAAGCACGGTGCAAAAGGAATAGTTCGGATTTGTGCCCTCCGTTTTGCAGTGTTTTCTATCCTTACTCCCAAATAGTCCAAAGTTATCAACCATTTGGAGTCTCTCTCCTTTCATACAACACTCCCCCCCCCACCCCCACACACACACACTTGTGTGGTTTCAGGATCAAGTTTTATATAGCGCGATGAACACATTCAGTTTTTTTGTTTATTTTTTGTTAGGCACGCGTAGATTAAGTGATTTGCCCAGAATCACAGGATGTTGAGCGTTGTTGCTGAGATTCCAACCCGGTTCCCCAGGTCTGAGGTTGACCGCTCAAGCCGTAAGGCTGCATCCTCTCCCCAAAGAAAGACCATGGTCTTGGTTTTAGAAGAAGTAACTTCCAATCAATCTTACGGGTATCTCAATAATTGGCAAAACTATTTAGGAGATTCTGGAACATAGATGGAGTACGGGAGAACAGTATAATACACAAATGGTAATGCCAAAACGAACAGCCTCCCCCCCATGTTTTGGGAAACTCATGTACACTGTTTAGTAAAAAGTCTGCCACATCATAAATATATAGAGAGAACAGAGTGTGAGCTAGGACACAGCCATGGTCCCCCCCCACCCCCCTTTTCTGACTTGGGCATAGTTCCTTTTGTTAAGCCTGATAAGGACATCTAATAGGGTGGGGATCAACCAAGGTTAGCCACGTTGAGTTTTAGGGGATAAGATCAAAAGTGCCCCTGAGATCAACGAAAGCCATGTATAGGTGGTCTCACCTATGCATCTCGCGCTCTCTCGCGCTCTCTCTCTCTCTCTCTCTCTCTCTCTCTCTCTCTCTCTCTCTCTCTCTCTCTCTCTCTCTCTCTCTCTCTCTCTCTCTCTCTCTCTCTCTCTCTCGCTACCCCTACCTCTCTCGCTACCCCTACCTCTCTCGCTACCCCTACCTCTCTCCCTCTCTACCCCACTCTACCTCTACCTCTCACTCTCTCTCTCTCTCTACCCCTACCTCTCTCGCTACCCCTACCTCTCTACCTCTCTCTACCTCTCTACCTCACTCTACCTCTCTCCCTCTCTACCCCACTCTACCTCTACCTCTCACTCTACCTCTCTCCCTCTCTCCCTCTCTACCCCACTCTACCGCTCTCTCCCTCTCGCTCTCTACCTCTCGCTCTCTACCTCTCGCTCTCTACCTCTCGCTCTCTACCTCTCGCTCTCTACCTCTCGCTCTCTACCTCTCGCTCTCTACCTCTCGCTCTCTACCTCTCGCTCTCTACCTCTCGCTCTCTACTCTCGCTCTCTACCTCTCGCTCTCTACCTCTCCACCTCTACCTCTCCACCTCTAGCTCTCCACCTCTCGCTCTCCACCTCTCGCTCTCCACCTCTCGCTCTCTACCTCTCCACCTCTAGCTCTCCACCTCTAGCTCTCCACCTCTCGCTCTCTACCTCTCCACCTCTCACCACCTCTCTCTCTCCACCTCTCTCTCTACCTCTCTCTACCACGCTTTTTCTATCTTTCTCTACTTCTACACCCCTCTCTCTACACCCCTCTCTCTACACCCCTCTCTCTACACCCCTCTCTCTACACCCCTCTCTCTACACCCCTCTCTCTACACCCCTCTCTCTACACCCTCTCTCTACACCCCTCTCTCTACACCCCTCTCTCTACACCCCTCTCTCTACACCCCTCTCTCTACACCCCTCTCTCTACACCCCTCTCTTCTACACCCCTCTCTCTACACCCCTCCCTCTACACCCCTCCCTCTCTCTACACACCTCCCTCTCTCTACACACCTCCCTCTCTCTACACACCTCCCTCTCTCTACACACCTCCCTCTCTCTACACACCTCCCTCTCTCTACACACCTCCCTCTCTCTACACACCTCCCTCTCTCTACACACCTCCCTCTCTCTACACACCTCCCTCTCTCTACACACCTCCCTCTCTCTACACACACCTCCCTCTCTCTACACACACCTCCCTCTCTCTACACACACCTCCCTCTCTCTACACACACCTCCCTCTCTCTACACACACCTCTCCTCTCTCTACACACACCTCCCTCTCTCTACACACACCTCCCTCTCTCTACACACACCTCCCTCTCTCTACACACCTCCCTCTCTCTCTCTACACACCTCTATCCCTCTCTCTCTCTGCACACCTCCATCCCTCTCTCTCTCTGCACACCTCTCCCTCTCTCTCTACACACCTCCCTCCCTCCCTCTCTCTACACACCTCCCTCTCTCTCTCTCTACACACCTCCATCCCTCTCTCTCTCTACACACCTCCCTCCCTCCCTCTCTCTCTCTACACACCTCCCTCCCTCTCTCTCTACACACCTCCCTCCCTCTCTCTCTACACACCTCCCTCCCTCTCTCTCTACACACCTCCCTCCCTCTCTCTCTACACACCTCCCTCCCTCTCTCTACACACCTCCCTCTCTCTCTCTCTACACACCTCCCTCCCTCTCTCTCTACACACCTCCCTCCCTCTCTCTCTACACACCTCCCTCCCTCTCTCTCTCTACACACCTCCCTCCCTCTCTCTCTACACACCTCCCTCCCTCTCTCTCTACACACCTCCCTCCCCCTCTCTACACACATCCCTCCCTCTCTCTACACACCTCCCTCCCTCTCTCTACACACTCCCTCCCTCTCTCTACACACCTCCCTCTCTCTCTCTCTACACACCTCCCTCTCTCTCTCTCTACACACCTCCCTCCCTCTCTCTCTACACACCTCCCTCCCTCTCTCTCTACACACCTCCCTCCCTCTCTCTCTACACACCTCCCTCCCTCTCTCTACACACCTCCCTCCCTCTCTACACACCTCCCTCTCTCTCTACACACCTCCCTCTCTCTCTACACACCTCCCTCTCTCGCTACACACCTCCCTCTCTCTACACACCTCCCTCTCTCTCTACACACCTCCCTCTCTCTCTACACACCTCCCTCTCTCTCTACACACCTCCCTCTCTCTCTACACACCTCCCTCCCTCTCTACACACCTCCCTCCCCCTCTCTACACACATCCCTCCCTCTCTCTACACACCTCCCTCCCTCTCTCTACACACATCCCTCCCTCTCTCTACACACCTCCCTCTCTCTCTCTCTACACACCTCCCTCTCTCTCTCTCTACACACCTCCCTCCCTCTCTCTCTACACACCTCCCTCCCTCTCTCTCTACACACCTCCCTCCCTCTCTCTCTACACACCTCCCTCCCCCTCTCTACACACATCCCTCCCTCTCTCTACACACCTCCCTCCCTCTCTCTACACACATCCCTCCCTCTCTCTACACACCTCCCTCTCTCTCTCTCTACACACCTCCCTCTCTCTCTCTCTACACACCTCCCTCCCTCTCTCTCTACACACCTCCCTCCCTCTCTCTCTACACACCTCCCTCCCTCTCTCTACACACCTCCCTCCCTCTCTACACACCTCCCTCTCTCTCTACACACCTCCCTACACACCTCCCTCCCTCCCTACACACCCCCCCTCCCCTCTCTCTACACCCCCCTCCCTCTCTAACACACCTCCCTCTCTCTCCCACACCCCTCTCTACACACCTCCCTCTCTCTCTACACACCTCCCTCTCTCTCTACACCTCCCTCTCTCTACACCACCTCCCTCTCTCTTACACACCTCCTCCTCTCTACACCCCCCCTCCTCCTCCCCTCCCTCTCTCTCTACACACCTCCCTCTCTCCCACCCTCTCTCCCTCTCACACCTCCCTCTCTCTCTCCCTCCCTCTCTCTCTACACACCTCCCTCCTCTCTCCCACCTCCCTCTCTTCTACACTCCCTCTCACACACCTCCCTCTACACACCCCCCTCTCTCTCCACCTCCCTCCCTCTCTCTACACACCTCCCTCCCTCTCTCTACACACCTCCCTCTCTCTCTCTACACACCTCCCTCTCTCTCTCTACACACCTCCCTCTCTCTCTCTCTCTACACACCTCCCTCTCTCTCTACACACCTCCCTCTCTCTCTACACACCTCCCTCTCTCTCTACACACCTCCCTCTCTCTCTACACACCTCCCTCTCTCTCTACACACCTCCCTCCCTCTCTACACACCTCCCTCTACACACCTCCCTCTCTCTCTCTACACACCTCCCTCTCTCTCTCTACACACCTCCCTCTCTCTCTCTACACACATCCCTCTCTCTACACACCTCCCTCTCTCTCTCTACACACCTCCCTTTCTCTCTACACACCTCCCTCTCTCTCTCTACACACCTCCCTCTCTCTCTCTACACACCTCCCTCTCTCTCTCTACACACCTCCCTCTCTCTCTCTCTTCACACCTCCCTCTCTCTCTCTTCACACCTCCCTCTCTCTCTCTCTTCACACCTCCCTCTCTCTCTCTACACACCTCCCTCTCTCTCTCTACACACCTCCCTCTCGCTCTCTCTACACACCTCCCTCTCTCTCTCTACACACCTCCCTCTCTCTCTCTCTACACATAGCACTTCTTGTCCTATTAAAAAAAAGAAGCATTGGCATAGCCAATAGATCTCGCCTTTGGGGCCTTATAAGTGTTTAACCATGCAACAGTTAATGTTGTTGCACCAAGGATATTGTGCTGCATACCTAAATACTAAGTCCCAAAAGCGAGACCTATTGGCTATGCCAATGCTTGTTTATATAGGTATTATTTCTGCACCAAGCCAGGATGCAGGTATAGCATTGCCTCTCAATTTGACGATCTACTATGCTGGTAGAAAACTTTATTGCATGATTAAAAAAACCTTTGCAAGTTGCACAAGATAAAAGTATTGCACGTTAAAAGAAGATAAAACCCCAGTACTGACAACGGATCTCCGTGCCCCCCATTCCCAGAGTATCGTGGTTGCCCTTAAGCTCACCAGTTTGTAATGACCCTTGGGCATTGGTGGTGTTGTCCACAATTTAAAAGTGAAGACCCGGTAGTATGCCAACTTATGCGCTGAGCCCCTCCATTCAGATTGTTGGTGCCTCTGAAAATAGTTTTTCCTTTGCCTGGGGGCCTGCAGGGTGGATCTGCCTGTTGTATTTCAGGAGGAGGTTGCTGTTGGTAAGTCCCCTCCCCTAATTCTTTTGCAGAACGATCCATGAACCTCACAAAAGCACAATTTAGGTTGGAGTTCCGTGGGTCAAAGCAGGCTAGTACTGACTATCTACTAAATAAATGTGTTGATGTCGGTGACCTTCGGTCTCTGTTTGTTGTTAAAGCTGAGGAAACGTGGACACCATGCAGATGATACAGCAGGCATTCGGGATAGTAAAAAGCCTTCCTTGTTTACGTAGTCTTCAATACTGTGTTTAGATGACACACTGAGAGCAAGACTAATAATTTGGACATCAAGTAATGCATTCTGGCTCTGATTAGTGTGCTCCGTGGTAATCTGTGGTCCAAGGCTGTAATACAGTTGGTGCCTTGATGGAAGCTTTGCAAGTCTTCATAGGACTGCTATATCAAAAGTACACCATTGCACTTAGATTAAGAGCAGCTAAGGCTTACAGGACTGCATCAGTAAACTGCAAGATTTTGTTCTTGTATACGCAGATTGTACAATAGTTATAGATAGAACATCAGTACGCCTGCTGTATTAACTAAACCTACTTAATGTATAATCAGGTCAGCAAACAGCCCACATCTTTGCACTGAAAAACACAAACTCACTGTTAAAGTGATGGAAAGTCGATCCAGAACGATTGTCTGAAAGCTTGAGGGATGTAACCACTACAATCAATGCAAGTCCATTAAGCCTCCAAAGATAGTCTAAAATTGCAAAGTCTCTGCAATTTTAAGTTGAGTTTGTATGAGGCACGCCAGCATAGAAGATTCTCTGAACATATGATACAACTGCCCTCCAGGCTGGCTAATAGCTTTCAGGGGCTTAGTAGAAGGTAAACCTAAAGCTTTCTATACCTGGGTCACTGGAGTGGGGCGTACTGGCCCACTCATGTAAAGTTTTGCTGCTGTGCTGATCTCCGAATTGGCCTACATCACGTTGGAAAGTAGCTCTGTTAAATATGTGTCTGAGAGTGGGAGTAAATTCAATAGGAGGGGCCTCACAATCCAAAGGGGCAGGGTTCAAGAAAGACTTACCAGTCGTACATAACTCCCTTTGGAAGGCCCAATAGATATATTAATTCAAAATTCAGACACCTAGTCAAAAAACATTCATACTCCCAGTCTTGAGCGAGTGAGAGTATGCAAAAACAATTCAATTTAAGAATTTCCCAAAAAGTTTTTATAACAATTTAGTCAATATATCAACATATCATGCACAAAAATATCATAGTTAAGATGTATAAGTTACAAAACAGACAATTTGAAAGACAACATAAAGACCGTAATTAACAGAGAGAAACAAACAAGACAATCACATTTGTCATTGATTCAAACTAATTTGTAGGAATCAATAGAAACAAGACATAGAGGAAACCTTTCCCTTTTCTAATGTGATTCTGTTCCCCAAATTTAATACAATTGCGTTGATGCGTTTCGGGGGAAATAACAGAACACCACCCTCTTCAGGTCAACAAAGATTTTTCCCTCTTATGAAAATCAATATTAAATTCCAGGGCGGGGCACTAAGTTGTATGTTTCATAATGTGCCCACTGTGGACAAACTGTGTTAAGAAGATGCCACGCTGGCAACCAAGCTGGCTGCTAAGTTGTGAAGCATAAGTGAACGTAGCCCTTAATATAGAGTTTTGAGTCCCCACAAGTATCTGAGACCATCTGATAAGCAGTCTCACCCACCATAAAGTATTGCTGCATGGGATGGCATGCTTTTCTGATTCGCACCACCGACAGAACTGCTGATCCGGCCATAGGTATGGCAGCCCAGTACCTACCTCGGAGGCCCTGTGGCAACCAGGGCTGTGGGTAAGCCTGAGGCAGGGGGCTGCCTGTGACGCTGATGCCCTCCTGATGGTCTCCCCATGCCCTTCCCCCAGTGCAGTGCGATCACGATGGGCGATGCAGACAAATACACCATCTGGGTGCTGCAGTCCCTGGACCATTCCATGAGGACCTGCCTGCTGCACAGTAAGCAGCCTGGCATATTGCGCATGTTGCAGTTCCTCACAGGCCATAGGCCTCGCACCACCTTAGGCCACTACACCCTTGGAACCTGCGTGGTACCTGCGGACTGAGCCGCACCACCCCTTCTCACACTACGTTCATCGCCATCAGCCCTTCTGCTAAGTAGGGGGGCCAGACCATACAGTCAGCATGCCGGAGAGACTTGTGCCCTCATGTTGTCTGGCCAGCTTGATGCGCGGCGGGTCCGGCCTGCCTCGGAGCCCCCACAGCCTTGGGTGAGCTTGGGACACTGAGCTGTCTTGGCCCAGCAGTCCATTTGTGAAGTGCTGCCCTCCACGGGATGTTGTGACAATGAACCTTGGGCGCACCACTCTGACTCTGCCAGAGAGAGCCACTAGCAATACGCTGAGCGGGCCTGGTGGTGGGGTGCATGCTACACTTCTCACGGGCCTGAAGCCTTACACCACCTCCTACCGATGTATCCCACAGCCTGCTACTTGCAGCCTACCCCACCACTACACCCACACATGTGGCATGTCTTCTTTACCATCCTCCCATTGTGGGAGAGACGGGACCGCGCTATAGGCCCACCTGGCTGTCTGCTCTCCATTGCATCGCGACACCACGGGAGCCCTGTAGACCATTAAAGGGTGCCTGCCCATCCTCCTCTACCCTTACATGACTGCTCAGCATTAGGTGATCCCTTTGCATTATTTGCCGGCCTGATTGAGTCCTGCACACTCTCCTGTTCGCCACCTGGAGGCACATAAATATCTGGTTCTCTACTGCTGTGAGACATCTCCTCCTTCCCATGGCTAAATGCTGTTGCAATCTGGGCATAATGTACCATGGTGTGTGAGACCCTAAACAGTTCAAGCTGTCCTTTGAGAAGCCCCAAAACACTGAACCACCAGAAAGACCTACTGGGGAGAAGGCTGGAGCGGCGTTTAAACCCCGGCGGCCAATCAGATGGCGGGTACAGACTCCATTATGGCAGAGCTCTGCGTGAGCCTCGGCTCCATCGACGCCTGTTTTGAAACCCTTACAAACTGGCTCAACCGCATGGGGGAGCACATTGACCACCAGAACACCAGATTAGATGGTGTCAAGGAACGACTATCCGGTTTGGAAGACAGTACATTGATGGTTCGCAAGCAACTTGAGAGCGTCGATCCTTTGCTTAAAACTGTGGCCACTAAAAATGAGGATCTGACGGGAAAGGTTTCGCTGAAGTAGTCTTCGCATACTTGGTGTGGAGGAACACTTTGGTCTTCAGAATTATACGTCCACCTTTGTAGTAGTGTGCACACCTGTCTCTTGGCCCAAGACCTGTCCCCGGGTCCCTGCCACGCTCCATTATTGACCGTTTCTTTAAATTTCGAGATATGGATACCGCACTCCGACTGGCATGTGAGCAGGGCCCGATACAATGCGAGGGTGCCACTCTCTCCTTTTTCCAGACTTCACAATGACTGTGCAAATATGGTATGCTGTGCCCTGCCTATCTCTTAGTTGATATTATTGGGAATGCCCGAAAGTTTGAAACGCTGGCAGACGCAGTGGCTTTCTGCAAGCAGCACAACAAGTTGCGGTCCCCACAGCATTACACCACGCCTGAGCGCTCTTCCCTGGATCTGCATGCCTCTGTGAGCTCTGACCTTTTCCCACCGGACTGGTAGTTTCTGCTGGCTTGTGCACCCCATGCACTTCCATGCTTATTCCCCCTGGCTGAGTCAGACATGCTTTGCAGCAATACTAACCTGTTTTGCGTTCCCCAAGAAGGCCCATATTCTGAAGCTATTGTGAGTCCAATTTCTACAGCCCCACGAGTCAGACATAATTGCTATTGGGTCTTGCTTGCCGAAGTGTTATTCCAACCTGGAGACTGTTAGGGTTGATGTTGTAGCTATATTGGTTTTTCGTTGCCTAATCGGGGATTATCTGTGTGGTTCCGTGCTCAGTGTGTGAGAGGGGTGAGGGGCTGAGGGTGTTTGTAGTTCTGTTTTTTTTGTCTGTCAGTTGATTAACCATGCAGAAGCACCCACTACTAGTGGCCATTGCTCATATACAGCGCACACACATGCCCAGATGATGCATGCACTTATTAGTAGGGGAATCAGTTGCTGAATTCACGTTTCTTTCATGGAACATTAGAGGCCTCAACGATCCATGCAAAGGCAAGCAAGTACTACAGTAACTTTATCAGCTTGATACGAAAATTGCATTTCTCCACGAGACACATTTACCCCCATGGATTTCCCCCACTTTTACCTCCACAAAGGGCCCCCACAGATACGTCTCCTGCTACAGCACCTAATCTACGAGGTATTTATACTAATATATGAGTTTTCCCTTTCTCCCTATTGCCAGCTTCCGTGACAGGGCAGATAAGTGGTGGTATCCAGTACTTTTGCAGGCCAGTAATTGTTGCTGGTTAATATATACGCCCCAAATGTGGATTCCCCAGAGTTCTTCCAAAACCTCCGGTCCCTTTGGGTCGCATCAGCGCTGATCATGTAAACATGGGAGCCGACTTTAACATGATCTTGGATTCATCCCTGGACACCACCTTCACAGCGCCCAACTGCAAGCCCCGCTCATTGCAGGTGCTTAATGACCTCCGTGGCGCACATGTCCTTAAGTATGCCTGACGCCAGCTGCATGACACCTCTCTTGAATTCACATTTTACTCAGCCACGCACCATACATGAACTCGTATACATGTTTGCTCCTCTTCACTACTGTGTCCCCATTGGTAGACAGTGTGTCTCACTTCCCACAAACGCTCTTTGATTACTTCCCAGTACAAATGGCCTTGTAGATACTGTTCGGAGGAGGCCTTGCACATCATAGACGCTTCCTTTGCCCTGCTCTTTATCACGAAGTGTTCCAATCCGAGCTGCTCTACTCAATAGTAGTGTTCTTTAAGCTCAACGCAGGCTTGGTGTCCACAAAGCAACTTTGTGGGAGACATTTGAAGCTTCTATTTGGGGGTTGCGGGTCCGCATTTCTAAACACTCCGGGGTATTCCGAGATCTCCGTACTAACTTGGTGCGAGTGGAGGCGATCTGGCTCATATAGATCGCGATGATGCCCAGAAACGCCATGGCCCCCAGTTGCACAGCCGAGCTGCACTGCTGAAGGAATTCCGAGAGCTAGCAGAGAGTGAGTTCTCTTCTCTTATCTGGGGCAATATGCTAGGGCTAGCCATTATGGGGAGGGTGAGCACCTGAGATGCACACTACACTGGTCATGCTACTGTATTCACAGCCGGTGGTCCGCTTTTGGGCCAATGTCTCCATCACCTTCTCATTACTATTTCTTGTGGGAAGAGGCAGGGCTGCCCCGTATCCCCGTTATTGTATGTTATTACAATGGATCCCCTGGTCCGACATTTACAAGAGTAACACCTCCACCTGGGCATACACTTCAAACCAGGCCCCCTGTTATTATCCCTATATGCAGTGGTCTCTTCCGAAGGCCTGAATGTAACGCTTTTATATTTTATTGTCTCTCTCACTTCGGGGGTTTGATTGTCTTTGTAGTTTATCACAAAATGTCTCCCTCACTGCAGGGATTTGTCTGTTCTTGTGGTTTATCACAGGTAGAAAGTGTTTAAAAAAAAAAAAAAAAAAAAAAGACTCAAGGGGGTGGGGAGACACCTTGAAGATATAACTGCAGCTGCACCGTTCTGGCTGATTGCCTACGAGTTGCCCAAAGGTCTGCAACCCCGTATGCCAAAGGGGGTTGCTGTGGAGACCAAGGTACGTTGTGCTGTTGCTCTGGATGTTGAGAGGGGGCCAATGCTGTGTAAAGCATTTCATCACAACGAGCAGCGGATGCTGACCTGTGTGCCTGGAGTCCCGGCTACAGAAGCCCAGTGACTGCCATTGACCGGTCAGCTGAACTAGACGAACTTACAGCATCATCACTTGAATAGCACCGTGGATGGCCAGCTACCTTGCATACAGTGACAAGGCTACTGATCATAGCAAGCATCTGCTCCAGTCTACCGCAACGACAGAGAGCTGAATGCTCTCTGGATCCTCCGTATCCCAGTGGGAGGGCAAAAGACCGATCTCTGGGCTGGGGAGCCCAGTGGAAACTCACTCTTCCTCACAGCACTGTGCTGGAATGCTTGCACTTCTAGAAAGTCATTGTGGGGAGTCAGGCTCTTAGTGGGGCCTAACCTGAATGTTACCTATTACAAACAACACTTAATTCCCTTCATTGGATAGGAAAAGTTCAGAATGTGGCCGTGATTCAGGTTCTGCTTTTGTAGAATGTTGCAATATGCACAACTTACAAACAAAGATATAGATAAATACACAAGAATTTATAACAACATTGTTTTTAATCACAACGTGTTTAGTATGAGTTATTCATAAAACACAGTATATATTGAATCACATTTTCAGTATGCCCCTATGGTAGTGGAAGTAGGGAGGGTAGTGCTGGGATAGTGAAAAGATAAGAGCTTGGGAAGAGGTCAGCAAGACCAAACTATAATCAAATTTTTATACAATAAAACAATTAATTGTACATATATTTAGAACAATCATGCCTCAAGGAAATCAATAATAAAGGAGGCTGAACACAAAAAGGAATGTCGACGTTTCGACCCAGTTGGATTGCAGGCACGTATAAACCTTGCTAGAGGGTCTTCATCAGGACAGAGGAGTGGGAGGTGGGGCAATGGATCTGTATAAAAGAATATTTTTAATAATTAGTTCCTGGGTCCCAAAGGATCCCTACACAGTTTAATTAAAAATGGGTAAAAAGAGAACATACTCATGATGGATGGAGGAAATACATCAGTCTTAATGCACGAAAAACATTGAGGGTAAGATGATACAGAACCCAACAGGCACAATGGGTCAATCATGAAAAGCCGGTTAAAGCGAATGGTTGTTGTTCATCAAAGAACGGAGGTTAAAGCGAATGGTTGTTGTTCATCAAAGAACGGAGCCATATGCTTACGGGAGGGGATATTCAATGCACAACCCCTAAAGAATAATGCCTGGAGCCTCAATGGCAATAGAGGACACCCTGTGGGGTGACTGAGGCCCCTGTTTAAAGAGGAGATGGTGGATGCCGAGTATCGGATGGTCTGTCAAATATGAGTTATTCTGAAATCACAAGAAGCTACCCAGGTATGCTCATTAATAACACAGTGAGCCTGACACATGGTCTGCCTACTGGTGATAAGAATTCTCAAAATGTGGGCAACTCATAAGTGTGAATAATTTGGGACAGCAGAATAATATACTGTAGTAATGAGAGACATACGAATGGTAAGAGAGTCACTAAATGGACATACCTGTCAAGCGCAGAACAGGGCACCAGTAAATATGATGGTGTACAGTGAGGGTGGTCGATCCTCTATGGTTCCAAATAGCCTAGGTCTAAAAAGATATAGACATATGGTCGTTCTAGTACCCAGTAATAGTGTGGGGGCATCAAAAAGAAAGGATATGTACGATAACATTGCATGTAAATGACATACCTGCTTATAGCAGAGCTGTATCTCGGACCTGTTCAGTGGTTTGTAAAACTGCGTTTTGATGGCGCTGCTCAGTAGTCTCAAAGGGTGTTTTTCACGTTCACAAAAATGAGGTCTATAGAATAAGCAGGATAATATTATAAATCTGCTTACTATAACGAAAAAAAGGGGCTCAACCAATGGTGTATACATACCTAACAGGGAAATGTAGTTAAACCCCATGAGGTTGCTGCCTTGAATGTAAAGCCAGATTCAGGACGGGAAATTATCTGAAAATAACATGGCTGTATCAAAAAACATGTCCGCTGTTCAAAACTATATGGGTAACTGTTTGCGAGACTAAAGAGAAGGAAGAAACCTCACAATCAACATACCAAGGAGGCGGAAGCTGAAGGTTCTGGAGAGCAACCGTCGTTAGTTAGAAGCGTGCTGCAAGCTCCGGGGTAAAGATCTGTAAGTGATAAAGTAACCCTCATTAAGGGATGTGTCGAATATTTGAAAAAAAGGTGGAGTTGACTACTCGTAATGCCCAAGAGAAAGGAAAGCAGCTGCTAACATACCGTCAGAGGTGAACGCGAGGGGTTCAGTCCGGTATCAGTCGTCAGTCTCAGACAGAGGACACTGACAAAAACAGCTTCCCATACAGTTCCGGTCACATGATCAGTGCCGGTCATAATCATAAAGAAAGGACCACTTGTGCAGTTCATCACAACACCCGGGAAACTTCAAGATGGAGTGTCAAACCAAAGGCGGTCATAATCACAAAGAAAGGACAAGTGTCATTATATTAACAAAAAACTTCACGAGGGGAAGTGTTTACACAGATACGGTAGATGTATATACTGTATCGAGCCATCGGAAAAATTCTAGATTGTTTTCATAGAGGAAAAAATGTTTACACCTTTTCAGGATTTTATTAAATCAGTTAATCGCAGAAGTCTATAATTCAGTCTGCATATTGAGAGATGGCGTACCTATCAAACATGATGGTAAAAGCCGATATAATAATAAGTTTACAAATTCTGGGACACCTGTTATGAAAATAAAATAATAATAAATCCGGCGTACCTATCGGGCATGATGGTAAGTAGCCGACATTGCGACGTGGCTTACATGTTGAAAAACATTTTAATGAAAAGCATTTAATGTGTCATGGCTTACATGTTGAAAAACATTTTAATGAAAAGCATTTAATGTGTCATGGCAGATATATAATGTGGCGTACCTATCGAGCATGATGGTAAAGGCCAACGTTGAGTCAGAGCTCATGGCAGATATACAGTGTGGCGTACCTATCGAGCATGATGGTAAAGGCCAACCTTGCAACAGAGTTCATATATATATTTACAGATTAGCCATTTGGGCAAAGGTGCTATCAGTTTCATTCAGTCCCGTTTTAACCGAGTCCATCTTTGATGAACAACAACCATTCGCTTTAACCGGCTTTTCATGATTGACCCATTGTGCCTGTTGGGTTCTGTATCATCTTACCCTCAGTGTTTTTCGTGCATTAAGACTGATGTATTTCCTCCATCCATCATGAGTATGTTCTCTTTTTACCCATTTTTAATTAAACTGTGTAGGGATCCTTTGGGACCCAGGAACTAATTATTAAAAATATTCTTTTTGATGTTGTTATAAATTCTTGTGTATTTATCTATATCTTTGTTTGTAAGTTGTGCATATTGCAACCTTTATCTGGGGCCATTTTGTTTGTATCAATCCACCGCCCAGGTCCCAGTGACTCCTTGGGTTAACCCGTGTTTGTATAACATTTCCTGTACAGGCAGGACCTGTGAGGTTCGTTCTGTGAGATTAATTCTCATTCTTTTTAATATGGTCGAAAGGGAACTACTCTCATACTCTGAGGAATACATCGCACAATTGATTGGAGATCCAGCTAACACCTTTCTTTCCTCCAATATACCAACAATTGACTTTACCCTAAAGGATAAGTTAGCACGTTTGGAAAGGCTAGAAAAGAAGCTAATCCGAACAAGGTGGCACTGCCACTTGTTTACCCGCTATCTGCAAGAAAATATTATACCAGTGGGTCTCCAGATTAAAATCGAACCGGCCATTTTTGTTGAAGTCCCCAAGTTTAAAGAGGGCCTCAGCTACGTAGCCAATAATTGCTCCCGGCACTGGATGGTGCTGGGTGTGGAGACTGCAGGGGAACAAGTACAATCTATCTCAAAAGAAATTGCAGCACTTAGAGCCGAAATCATTGGCGATAAGGCGTTGACGAACGCAAAGGAAGCCCTAACCACTCTCGAGGCTACACTCAAAGATTTTGAACTAACAACACAAAACAAAAAGTTAGAGAAATTGGCCCGCGACCTGAGACTGTATGATAAGAAAAAAACATACCCTTATCTACACGAGGACTATTACAATCAAGACACCCAGGGCCGATTCACCAACAGGGGCGCGGGTCAACAACGGGGGAGACGTAATTATAACACATTCTCCGACTCGTCCTACAGTTCGGACGGTGATTTTGACCAATCTGGACCAGGACAATCTAGTGGCGGACAGGGATACGGCTATCAACCCCGCCATCAACCTTTTTTAGAACAGGGCCAGGGCCAATGGCAACCTCCAAGGAATCGCGGCACCAACTGGTCGAGAGGACACCAACGAGGTCAACAATCCGGGAATCAGAATTGGGAACGGGGCCGTGGCAGGGCACAAAAGCAAGTACATTTCCAGTCGGAACAGCACGGGGAGATATCGACCCGCCGCAAGATTTATCGTTGGTGAACCTATCCAATCCAGTGGTCAACATTTCAAGTTACCAACTCTCTGATGATGAGCTGAGTGTGTTGGGAAAGGGTCTCTCATACGTGCCGACCAACATCCCTAACCAATTCACTATCAAATCTGAACTTTGCAAATTTTTCAGAAAAGTACGACTTAGATATTTTTTCAAAAATAGACCCCCTTACCAATGCAAATCATACACTGGCTTACGTACCCCCTCCACTTTTGTACCCTCTGCCAGTAGCATGTCTCACAAAATCTTGGCCTATGAGGCAGTAGTCCTACGTGATGTCAACCAGATCCTGGACCAACGGCAATACCATCCCATCAACATCAATAGGAATGAGAAAAAGGCCCTTCAATCTCTTGGGAAGAACAGAGAAATAATAATTAAACCAGCGGATAAGGGCGGCGCCATTGTTGTCCAGGACACTACCAACTACAAGAATGAAATTTACAAACAGTTGAATGATGGTATCAGCTACAGAAGACTCAATGTCGATCCATCATTGGCTCTCGCTTCCGACATCCTGAATTTGACCAGGACAGGTCTTGATGATGGTTTCTTAACTGAATTGGAATTTGATTATCTTAATCAACGGACTCCCAAGCTACCTACCATATATACTTTGCCAAAGATACATAAGAACTTAAATGAACCCCCCGGTAGACCCATCGTATCGGGTTGTGGATCAATGCTGGAACCAGTGGGTCGGTATATTGATTTTTTTCTAAAACCTTTAGCAGAGATGACGCCCACCTATATTCGTGATACCATGCATACTATAAGTATCGTAGATGGCCTACCCTATAACAAGGATACAGAAATACTTGTCACATGTGACATAACCTCATTGTATACTAGCATTCCACAAGAAGAAGCCTTAACCATCATGGCGCGTTTCTTGGAACAGAGGATTGCCCCAGTACGAGTACCAACTGAGTTCATTATAGGACTCCTAAGGCTGGCCATGATGCACAACTTCTTCATGTTTCAGGACCACTTCTATTTGCAAACCAAAGGAGTGGCGATGGGGGCCACCTTTGCCCCTGACCTGGCAATTCTTTATATGGCTGCCTTCGAAGCGGATATTATTCTCAATGAGCGGAACCCATACAAACACCATCTCAGAGTGTGGGTCCGCTATATAGACGACATCCTAATAATCTGGAAGGGAACTGCTGTTGAACTTTGTGCTTTTCAGACGTGGTTGGATCAACAGTCCGCCGATATCAAATTTACATTCAAATCAAACTCCGCAAAAATTGACTTCCTGGATCTCATGATTTATAATGATGGTATTCTAAAGACGACCTTATTCCGCAAATCCACCGAGCGGAACTCGCTCCTTCAATATGGGAGTCATCACCCTAGATCCCTCCGGGACAACCTGCCCATTGGGCAATTTCTCCGTATTCGCAGAAATTGTACGGATAAATCTCACTATATGGAGCAGGCGGATGATTTAATGAACAGACTTATACAGAGAGGATATCCCCGACGTCTGGTAAAGAGGGCAAAGAAAAGAGCATGGTACAATCCCAGGGAGTGCCTGTTACAACCCAAACAACAGAATGAGGCTCAAGACAATCGTTTGGTGTGTGTCACCACTTTTACAACAGAAAGTAATAAGATAAAAAAGATTGTCAACAAGTACTGGCCATTGATATCCGACGATATTGGATATCCCACCTTGCCTCTACATGCGTTCAAAAGAGGAAAGAATATTGGCGATCATGTGGTGCGATCATTTTTCCCCCAAACAGACCCCTCAACGGTCTTGTCACTGTGGAATCTTCCACCTGTCGTAGGTCACCACAGCTGCACTAAATGCAAAGTCTGTGATAATACAATCCAGACAAAGGTGTTTGAGTACAAGGAACACAAGATCCACTTGAAGTCTTTTACCAACTGTAATACTCCAAATGTAGTTTATGCGATTCTATGTGAGTGTAACCTAATCTACGTTGGCCAAACCCAGCAAAAGGCTAAGGTCAGGATTCTACAACACATCAGCAGAATCCGCTGTGAGGTGGTGGGGGCCCCATTAGTGGACCATTTTAAGATCAAACAACATACACCCGAGAGCCTTAGGTGGGTCATTCTTGAAAAGATCACTCTGGGTATAAGGGGTGGCAGCATCTCTAATGTTTTGAATACCCGGGAAGCCAAATGGATGTTTGTATTGGACTCGGTTAAAACGGGACTGAATGAAACTGATAGCACCTTTGCCCAAATGGCTAATCTGTAAATATATATATGAACTCTGTTGCAAGGTTGGCCTTTACCATCATGCTCGATAGGTACGCCACACTGTATATCTGCCATGAGCTCTGACTCAACGTTGGCCTTTACCATCATGCTCGATAGGTACGCCACATTATATATCTGCCATGACACATTAAATGCTTTTCATTAAAATGTTTTTCAACATGTAAGCCATGACACATTAAATGCTTTTCATTAAAATGTTTTTCAACATGTAAGCCACGTCGCAATGTCTGCTACTTACCATCATGCCCGATAGGTACGCCGGATTTATTATTATTTTATTTTCATAACAGGTGTCCCAGAATTTGTAAACGTATTATTATATCGGCTTTTACCATCATGTTTGATAGGTACGCCGTCTCTCAATATGCAGACTGAATTATAGACTTCTGCGATTAACTGATTTAATGAAATACTGAAAAGGTGTAAACATTTTTTCCTCTATGAAAACAATCTAGAATTTTTCCGATGGCTCGATACAGTATATACATCTACCGTATCTGTGTAAACACTTCCCCTCGTGAAGTTTTTTGTTAATATAATGACACTTGTCCTTTCTTTGTGATTATGACCGCCTTTGGTTTGACACTCCATCTTGAAGTTTCCCGGGTGTTGTGATGAACTGCACAAGTGGTCCTTTCTTTATGATTATGACCGGCACTGATCATGTGACCGGAACTGTATGGGAAGCTGTTTTTGTCAGTGTCCTCTGTCTGAGACTGACGACTGATACCGGACTGAACCCCTCGCGTTCACCTCTGACGGTATGTTAGCAGCTGCTTTCCTTTCTCTTGGGCATTACGAGTAGTCAACTCCACCTTTTTTTCAAATATTCGACACATCCCTTAATGAGGGTTACTTTATCACTTACAGATCTTTACCCCAGGGCTTGCAGCACGCTTCTAACTAACGACGGTTGCTCTCCAGAACCTTCAGCTTCCGCCTCCTTGGTATGTTGATTGTGAGGTTTCTTCCTTCTCTTTAGTCTCGCAAACAGTTACCCATATAGTTTTGAACAGCGGACATGTTTTTTGATACAGCCATGTTATTTTCAGATAATTTCCCGTCCTGAATCTGGCTTTACATTCAAGGCAGCAACCTCATGGGGTTTAACTACATTTCCCTGTTAGGTATGTATACACCATTGGTTGAGCCCCTTTTTTTCGTTATAGTAAGCAGATTTATAATATTATCCTGCTTATTCTATAGACCTCATTTTTGTGAACGTGAAAAACACCCTTTGAGACTACTGAGCAGCGCCATCAAAACGCAGTTTTACAAACCACTGAACAGGTCCGAGATACAGCTCTGCTATAAGCAGGTATGTCATTTACATGCATTGTTATCGTACATATCCTTTCTTTTTGATGCCCCCACACTATTACTGGGTACTAGAACGACCATATGTCTATATCTTTTTAGACCTAGGCTATTTGGAACCATAGAGGATCGACCACCCTCACTGTACACCATCATATTTACTGGTGCCCTGTTCTGCGCTTGACAGGTATGTCCATTTAGTGACTCTCTTACCATTCGTATTGTAGTGTAGTTCCTATTATCCCAATAGGCTCTGCGCATTGGAATAATACCTTCAATAGTATAGGCCTAGACCAGACGTTAACTAGGTCTTCTATTGTCGATATTAGACTTAAAGTTTTGGGTTTGCCAGCTAGCTCAGAGTTCACTAGAAACTTTCTCGAATAGGCAAGGAGGAGTTGAACCTCCCTGGATAGACAAGAAGGGATTTAGTTTCTGACAACCATAGAACATGACAACTTTGCTCTCCCCTAATCAAGAGTGTATCTCTAGAGTCGTGTGAAAACAAAAGACAACTTATTTTACTCAGTCAGTACGTGCATTCTTAGTCTCACCAGATTGTAGAGAAAAGGAAGAGACGGGCGTGTTCAATAAAAAGATGGTATTTATTGATCAGTGTCTTTTCTCATACAAGAGAAATGAATCGATATTATCGCAATACTTATGGTTAAGTAAAGTGCATACAATAAAAGCAGAAGTATAAAATAATACTGTAAAAACATTTATATGGTTTCTAAGCCATAAGGTGGTTTAAAATGGATAAAATAGATACATACACATATACATTTGACTAATCGTACTCAACTGGTGTTTCTAACTACGCCTACCCCAGTGTACCTGACCTAAGCCTAATACGTGGGCGGGAATAGAAAGTAGCAGTTTAAGTTAAGTTTGTTTTGCCAAGTGACTGACTCAAGAATTCTCTGCAAGGGGTTATTCAGTTCTGTACCTGGAATTTAGGATGAATGAGGGATGGTATCTCTCGTCTCTGGTCTAGATATTCCAAGCTGCCTGCGAGGGCTGCTCGGAAGCGCCGGAGCTGGATTTCTCGGCAGGAGAAAGCAGCGTCTCGTTCTCAGCGCGTCAGGAAGGCGGGGCTGCGCCAGCGGGGTCTGCTCTGCTCTGGGCTTCGGCAAGTCTGGCTGCTCCGATCTCGTCACCACCGCGTGTGTTTGCTTAAGGCAATACCGGTAATATTTATACCTGTAAGGTGCCGAGATTGACGTAAGGATGGACATAGATACGTCAATAAGGATGTCATACGAGCTGGTAGTTAGCACATTCTTTTGCTGAAGTTCTCGGTGAAATCAAAACAATGGCCGCAGGGTTTTTCCCAGGTTGTCATAGGTTTGATTTGTTTTGAGAACTCCGTATGCCTTATCAGGGGCTGGAGGAATATTGCTTGTCTAATTAGATGGCAAGCGTTATGACCTAATCAGATAACACGTTCCTGTGCCGTGGTGTGGCTTAATCAGATAACGGTTTCTGCATCATGGGATGGCTGCTAGTTAACTTGTTAACCAGAACAGGGTCAGGAATAGGGGGATTGATACAGAACCTATAGGAATACATCACACCCACTCCACGCTAACTATGGCCATATTTACGAATCTAGGCATAGTAAAACATACTGTAGAGTATCGTGTATACCTTACCACCCCAAAATACACATAATGCATTTCGAAATTATCTAATATACGGAAAAAGCAGTCATATGTATTATATGCACTCACGCTGTAGAATAATGCTAAAGTAATCACGCATATGTATACACTATTGCTAAGTTGTATATGAGAATTTACACATGAAATGGCTCTTAATACAGAAAAAAAGTTCGAGACCATTTCATCACAGAATAAACATAATTATGAACATACCAGCGGGCAGCTAATGTCTATAAAGTTTCTAAAAATAGAAATTTTAGTTCTCTAAGAATAGTTCTTACTTTAAGCAGATGATTAGTGTCCCGAAAAAATCGTAAAAATATTTTGGGGCTGCCGAAAAATTTGCTGTCCGTGAACTGGAGGGAAAATTGTTCATGTATTTTTATCATTAAAGTTGAAGGCCAAATTCAGGGTGTTTGGAACGCCGTGTGCTAGCTTGCTCAAAAGTCTCTATTTCTGCTCTGGTGAGAACATCATATCATTTAGACTGTCGAAAAAGCTGTCAACAGCTTCCTGGGAGAGTACCACTAACTCTGAAAAAGGTGTAACCATGCATTCGTGCGCATGATTGTCTCCATTGACGTTTTGATTAGTATTGCTGACAGAAGGTCGTACCTGATCGATGCTGCTTTCATCTTGAACTTCACTACCCCTAAATCGTAGTGGTGAAGTTTCCACGAATGCCGTCATCAGGATTGGTAGCCGTTGAGGGCAGCACAAAGCATGAGCCGTTATTGGACTCAACAATGTTTCTGCATCCATTGGCGCATCTGATTGTAGCGTCAGACAGGTGTCCAACACGCATTCTTCTCCGCACAGCAAGCACCTTAATACAGGTAAAACACATCGATGCCATATTGGTCGAAATGAAAGAAACCAAGTCATGTTCAGGTCTCTAAGCCGGGAAAGTCCCAGGATTTTTGATATCCGGTCCCGGTATCCAATGGCTCGGATTGTTTCTTCCCTTGTCGCAGGTGTTTTGTCTGTGACATGGTTTGCCATAACGAAATATAAGGACTAAGAATAGGATTCCTGCAATTAGTCCCAAAATGAGGGGAAGTCCGCCAAAAATCGAATGGACGAAATCAGGAAAAATACCCAGTATGGCTTTGAATGGTGTTAATGCCATTGAAAATACTGTCTTAAATACTTTTGAGACTCCACTGGTATCAGAAATATTTAAGATTTCATTCAGGATTTCCGCTAAATGTATGGGGGAATTAGTTGATAACAATGAGTGAATCTCTGCAGTCGTCCTTGCGACTAGGAGATCATACGTTTCTTTTGATGACGTGAGCCTGGTCGGCGTCTGAAGAAGCACTGTTTTCATTCTGCTTAAAGTATCTATTCGAATAGAAGTAATTTTCAAGTTAGGCCATGCCCTTGCCTCCCTGTCTGGAAAGGAGCTGGGGAACAATAAGCGTCCACAGCACTTGACCTTCGCAGTCATAGTTACGAGATAAGGAGTCCCGGGCATAAGACTACAACATCTGCGGTCCACAATTAGAATGTAACTCCCATTATAGAGTCTTTGAAAAAATGGTTCTATCTCTGTTGCAGGTGTGCCTAGCTGGTGACATGAAAGGTTATTTGAGTTCCCTTCACAGGCTCCATGCAAACTAATTCCATTACACAGAAGTTTACCGCTTAGTGACATCGCACAATTATTGCCACTAAGAAACACTTTCTGTCCTTTATTACTGACACATGCATGTGAATAGGACAAATTCCATGTTGTCTTAATGTACCCTTTTCCCAATTTTTTGTACATGCCAGCCTGTATATATTTTTGGCAGTATTGAAACCTGAAGGTTGATATTGGAATATTAATTATCCCATGTATTATCCATTCACTGACAGGTCGTTCTGACATTGTCACTGGTAATCTATCGAGTTTCTCAATGCTCAGGATTGTATAATCCGCACCCTTCTGTGCCACACTGATTTGTTTATCAGTAAGGTTAAAGATATTGAATAGTGACGTTGTGTTGATTAAACGCCAAGGCACATAGCCTGAACGCAGATTTTGTAACGTCCAGCCAAGCTGTACAATAGAACGCAATTGAGACTGACCGTGTTGTAACAACAGTAAGTCTTGCGATATGTCGATTGCTGAAGACACAATGCTGTCCAAAGAAAAAATTCTGGAGGACAGAGTCATTAACCCATTGTCCACTACAGAAAGTGATTTTTCCAAATTAATACGGTCAATTTCCCGTATACTTTCCGCTGTCTCAATTTGAGTTACCTTCCAGGCCTCGTTGTAAGCTGCATATACAGAGGCTGCTATGAAGCGTTTTTGACGCTGTTTGCGCGGTCCCATAATGAAATCACGTAAGTCAGCACCATCAGTAAGTAAAGTTAGGTGTTGCTTAATTTCTGTCAGTGTGGAAGTTTGTAGCCATTGAAGGCATAATTTGCCCACACTGTAGGTGGTAATTATCCCTGGGTGTTGTCTTTGGGAATATCTAGGGTCTGGCCTGGTCCATGTGAACCCCTGTGTTTTGTTCAGGAATCTATCTTGACAGTTATTAGTATCTGTGGGCCAGATCAACCATTGTTTCCAATCAGGATGTGTTCTGTTTTGGTTTAATACATAGTTTACGTCTATCTCTTCATCTGTAGAGCTATTGCTGTTCATCGTTGGCTTTGGAATAGACGGTTTATTTAAGTCTTTAATTTTGGCTAAGCCAAGACAGGTGGTTTGTTGAACAGTGTCATTTAAAAATATAATTTGTTCTGGGATCATGCAGGCTCTAAACAATGATTCTATACCTTGTACTTGCCATTCTTTTGTACCCCAAACACTTTTTACTTCAACATTTTTGTCCCAATAATCAAAACCAAAAGTATTCATTTGTTCAAAAAATGAGTCTGAATATATCAATTTCGTGTTTGTAAGCATGGTCTTTGGCCCTGTCTTATTTGACAATTTGAAATAAAATGTTTCAGCATTACTTGTGTTGAACCCTGAAAAGTATGAATATTTGTCATAAAAGGTTCTTGAGCTTCCTTTTGGAGGGATTGCACAATGTTCCCATTGATTATAATTTAAAACATTTCTAGGTTGTGCCGATTTATGTAAAAAATGGTTACCATAGTGGTTGTAACAGTACATACTATCATAATTGGTCGAACCCTGCAAATAATCATGTTTGGTAAATTTAGCAGACATCACTAGGTCAGACATCATATTATTTATACTTTCAAAGTCCCAATCATCAGCAAATGAGCTTGGTTTTACAAAGTCACTCAATGAGATCTTGATTTGGTGTGGATATTTCAGGATTTCGACCGGACCATAAATTTCGTTGTCAGTATTGTCCCATGCTACCCCACCCGGTATAGGATTGGCTGTGAAGTTGACTGAAGAAAGTTCTCTTTTCTCGACGTGTGAAGATGTGTGTGGTTTGAGGATCAAGTTGATTTTCTGACTTGCTGTGTCCATTTTAGCATATTTTCCCTCAATGAAGCGTCCCAAAGTTAGTACCATGATGAGCCAAAGTATGAGGATAAATGCACCAAAGCCCACCCAAAATTCAATCCATGGAGAAATCAGATAGGTTTCTTTCAGTTGTTTCAAAAGTTCTTTAGCTTTATCTTTAAAGGTTTTTGTTGATGGCTGTGTTTTTGATTCACTGAGGTCTTCAGAGGATTCATCGAAGTTTATGAAGTAGCCGGATGCAGTTCTGTCAATTGTTCCAATTGCTTCAGGATTACTGTTTCTTGCATATTCGTTTGTTACTTCATTGTAGGTTGGTGTGTCTTTACTAAATGTTTTTATTTGGGTTTTCAGAGGTTTAAGTTCCATTGCATTGTTGCACAGTCCTTGTTGTTCTTCTGTAGGCGTTTCGAATGTGATTAGCCTCTTAGTTAGGACCTCTGTATTGGTAGCAAACCTTGGTGTTCTACTACTTATCGGGAGTCCACTTGGCCTACTGTTTGTTATCGGCCACATGATTGTGGTTTTACCAGGTCGATGGATACAACTCGGTTCTCCTTTTTACCAGCAAGCGGCGGTAGTACAACTGATCTTGTCCCGTTGATAGACAAGACAGGAACTGCTTTTCTGTAAGAAGGCCCAAATTCCTTCTTTACCGCGATCTTTTCTCTGACTAGATCCCCGACTTTTGGAATCCAGACAGGTCTTGCTGGGACAGGTGGTGGTTCTTCAGTGGTTGTTGGCTGCTGTTTCAACTTTATGTTGCTCAGGTCTTTTCTTGTTTTGTTTAAGTCCTGCAAAATAGCCAAACGATCTTTGATATCAAAGCATTTTTCCTTCACCACTGAAGTCTGACTGTCAAGATCTAAGACTAACATCCTAGTTCCAAACAATAATTCGTACGGACTGAATCCCTTCAGAGAATTTCTTGGCAGGTTGTTTAGACTACGTTGGACACTTATTAGATGTTTGACCCACCCAGCTCCCGAACCTAATATCCTTTCCGTTATAGATAGCTTTATGCCTTGGTTTTTTCTTTACACCATCCCGTATCCCTCAGGAAGGAAGTGAGAAGAATCCCGCTGTGCTATGCTCATTTAGCCATGTTTCCCCACAGGCTTGAGGGCTAAAGTGAAAACATTGGTCAAACGTAGCATGCTCCTAGCGTATATGCCATTTAGACTCGCAAATCTTTGTATAACAGTCCAGACGTCAGCCGAGTGCTGGGGCCACATCCATATGAATCTCGTGCATGAATCCACTGCGACCAGGATGTATTTATAGTTACCATCCCTTTGTAAGGGACCACAGTGGTCCAGATAAACACAGGCTAATGGTTTATCTGAGATTAGAAGGGGCGTCTGGGCTGGTCGTCTCACCGTTGATACTTTCATTCTCTGACATATTTCACATTCTAGAACATAGTTCCGTGTTTGTCTTCTCATTTGTGGCCACCAGTATCTCTGTTTTAATAATGATACTGTGGCTGAGACGCCAGCATGTACAGAAGCAAGCCCTTCGTGTGCCGCTATGATTAGTCCTAACCTATGTTCCGTGTTTGGAATTGCCCTATCCCCCACTCCAGGGATTCGAGCAAAAGGAACATTGTTTGCATCAGTTATGTATGAGTATTTTACTGGAAAGCCTTTCGGGAGTGTTTCTATCGAATCCTTTTCTGTAGCGCTGACAGCCTGTAATATTTCGCTGTCTATTTTTGTTTTTGACCGTGTGATGGCAGCTACGGAAGCCGTTTGCACAGCTGCCTTCGCGGCCTCATCAGCCAATGAATTCCCTGCAACGTGAACGCCATCACGTTGATGACTCAGTGTATGTATCACGTGAGTCTTTGGTAGTTCTTTTTGTAAAAGAACTACTTGTTCCCAGAGCATTTTATGCTTGATTGTGCCTCCTTTTGCATCCTTAAAACCATTCTGAAGCCAGATCTGCAAGTATTCATTGTAAGACTGAACGCAATAATACGAATCGCACACTATGAGTGTGGGGAATTTTCGATCGGTATTTTCAAGCACCATCTTGAATGCCAGTAGTTCAGCTCGCTGAGCTGTACAATCTCCTAGAGATTGTGTTTTAGTGATAGCTGGTTTAAACTTCCCTTCGTGCCAGCGACCTTTAACAATCGCGCACGCAGCACTGTAAGCTTGTTTACCCCCCACTGCGGGTTGTGCTGATCCGTCTGTATATATTATACAGCCGTAATGTTCTAGAGGCGGAATTTCGGTCGGCGGAGGACATTCGAACTCGTATTGGAGAAATTCTTGTGTTTTTAAGTTGGGATCAAATTCGTATACCACGTCTGTTGCAGCAAGAGAATTAGCCCATTGTATCCATCTCGGATGGAGCGCTTTAGCATTTGGAATGCTTGCTTTTGTTACAGCCTCTAGGGCTGGTATCGGTGTTACGATTATTATTCGTTTACCTTGCGCCAGGGCTCGTTCTTTCGCTATAGCTGTCTGTGTTGCAGTTAGAATTTTTTCCGTTGGGCTAAATTTCATTTCAGCTTTAGTGTACAAGTGTGATTTGAATGCAATTGGTACCTTTTCTCCCTCATTAGAAGTCAGGTATGTGAATCCGCATCTTCCTGGGATGACTCGAATCACAAGATTGCGTGTGTTATCACGTGTTTCTAATTTTGTTTTTATTAACATGTCTGTTTGTAAGGATCTCAGAATTTGTGTGTATTTGAGTCCAATTGGTTCTTTTAAAATCTGGTTTTATTAGATCATAAAGGGGCTTGACCCTTTCTGCGTAATTTGCAATGTATGTTCTTCCGAAATTTAGGAAGCCTAGAATTGATTGTAGGTTTTTTTAGTGTTCTGGGTGCTTGGATTACAGCACATTTCTCTAGGAAATTGTCAGCCAGGCTTTTGCCTTCACTTGATAATTCATATCCTAAGAACAGGACTGTTAGATGGGCAATTCTAGATTTTTTAAAGTTGAATTTGTAACCCTCTGCTGCGAACCCAAGTATTATGGTGTTCACATCCTTCAAGTGAGTATCCAAGTCATCATCTGTCAGGTATATGTCGTCGACATAAGATAATGCTTCGTCATCATATGTTTGTAGTAACTCTGTTACTCTCGCTGAGAATAATCCTGGGCTGTTCTTAAACCCCTGGGGTAACCGACAGAATTGTTTTTGAGCGCCATTTATTGAGAACGCGGACAAATATCTGCTCTCTGGTGCTATGTTTTGACAAAAGAATCCATTAGAGATGTCTAATGTTGTTTTGTATTTTTTGCGCACTATGTTATTCATTAGTGCAGCACTATGCGAGTTTTGCACTGCAAAAGTTTTGCAACATGAGTTAAGGTGTCTGTAATCCAAAACTAGACGATAAGTATTGTCTGGTTTGGAAACCGGAAACAAAGGGTTGTTCATTTGTGAGGTGCAAGTTTCAATCACCCCCTGGTATTCTAGTTGATCTAGGATTTCTTTTACCTGTTTTTTAGCTTCTTGCTTAATTGGGTACTGTCTTTGTGCAGTAGGTTGTGTTTTTAACTGGATTTTGTGAGGAGGAGAGTCCTCATCCCATCCTACGTGATTTTTATATAAAGCAGGAGCTTGAGCTACTGCCCACTTTCTGGCAAGTGTGTATTTTTTATGAATTGGGATATGATTTGAGAAGGCAGGCATAATTATTTCTTCGCCATGAGGGCAGTCCCTGACAAACTCTGGTGGCCAGTCTTTTTCAGCTAGAAGGATGTCATAGCCCTTGGAGAGATTATCCCAAAATAGTCCCCTTATTTTTCTAGTCTTATCCCCTTCTATACGTAAAGTTATTTCATATATTTTGTGAGGTTTGCTAACTCTGGTGTCTGCAGTTTCCACTTGAAGATATTCATTCGTGTCCACTGTCTCCAGATGATTCATAAGGACTTTGCGAGCTATGCTCACTTCTGCTGCGCTGTCTAGCATTGTCTGAGCCCATTCTCCGTTTTTCAGTTGTGTCCTCAGTATTCTCGGCATTGTTAACTACCTTGATACTGGCTACCTTCTTTTTTGGAAATTGTAATTTCTTTTTTAGATGAGCAGGTTCCTTGTCTTTGGACTTGGCGTGCTCTTCTCTTTGTTCTGATCGTCCTCTTCTTTCCGATTTCTGCGAGGAAGTCTGAAAAGATTGAGAGGGGCGTGTATCAATTTCTTGATATCTATCAGGCTTCTTAATATTATCCCTATTTCTAAGATTGTATCTTTTCCCAGAGGGCTCACTTTGGGGAGACCTGTGTCCTTGGTTTGGAGATCTTTCTCTCCGCCGAGGAGACCTTCCTCTGGACTGGAATTTCTTTTCTTTAGGATTGGATTGTTTGTTTCCATCCCTGCTCTTTTTTTGTGATGTTAAATTATTAAGAAATACTTTTTCAGGACTTTCAATCAGTCGGGGTTTTACCGGTATTGCACCTAAACTATCTCTACCTAGTTCCTCATAGGATTTTTCTATAATTCTGGCAATTTCAGCTGGTTGGTCTGCTATATCTGTTTCTTTTAACCTTTGGCGGATCGCCACGTTTGCTGCTTCTCCCTTTATGTTGGCTAATAGTATTGCCGAGACCTGCTTGAAGTCTTTTAGTAATTTCATACCAAGAGTTAAAGCGGGTTCTGGACCGTATTCATCTTGAATTTGTTTTAGCACATCTGGCATTACCGAGATGGATGGAACACCATGCGTTTTTGTGTAAATGGAAGCAAAGACTGTACCCCAAGTGTCACAGTCCTCCACGTGTGGTGCGATTCCCATTGGAAGACAGATAGTCAGAATCCTGTGTTTTTCCAACGGGGTGGTGTCTGGAAACACCGCCTCTATTTGGGTGATTTTTTGTGCTAACCAGAATGGTATTTGTTCCCGTTTAGCTGGTACTTTACCTAGGCAGGACTGTATGTTCTGTGGTGTAATTTTATTTGTGTTCCCCTGATGAGGGGTCAGCTGTGGAATTTTAATTGCTGGTTGAATTGTTGAAGTCCACATTACATATTGGACTAATTGTCTATGTACTTTTATTAATTGTTTTATTTGTATTAAAAGATCTGCTGCAGACATTCTTTCGATGTCTGGATGTGGTGTGTATCCGGCTAGGACCGGCCACGTTGCTCCTGGTCTACCTAGTGGACCGAGCCTGGTGATGTGATTATTATGTTTTAGGGCGCCATTAAACAAGAGCAGGTGCTCTTGAAATTTAAGTGGTACTTCCACCTCCTCGAAAGGAGTGTACTCTTCAGGAGGTTCCTCTGTTTTGTAATAGTGCAAGTGCTTTGTTACAGCGTTTGCTGCTGGAAAGTGTATCCATGAATAGAATACCTCTGTCTGCCGATATTCGTGTGCCTCTATTACGAATATGACTGTACCACCTCTAGGTGTCAGTCCATTTTCTATAAGTTTTAAAGTTATAGATTTTCTTATGTTGACCGGGATGAGTATTATATCCGGGTCTGCTTCTTGCATAGTAGTTTCAGCTGCTGCGAGTTCAGCTGCTATTCTAACTGTTTCTCTTTCTTCATCACTGTCTACCATTTTACCGTCCGGAAGGTTATTCCGTTTGTTTGCAGATCAGGTTTCTTATGGAAACAAAGATTAGATGCACAATATTTTGGAACAGTGTATCCTTCAACGTTGACTAAACCAAGAACCATACATAGGAGTTTCCTCCTGCGAGGTTTGGCGGATATGACCTTTCACCCACTCCAGACGTCTTTGGAGTATTATGGGAAAAAAGGGGTCTGAGTGAAAAAGCACGACTGAGTTACTCTAATGTCTTGCGTTAGTTTTATCGCCTTTCCAAACGTTGGGCGCCATGTAGTGTAGTTCCTATTATCCCAATAGGCTCTGCGCATTGGAATAATACCTTCAATAGTATAGGCCTAGACCAGACGTTAACTAGGTCTTCTATTGTCGATATTAGACTTAAAGTTTTGGGTTTGCCAGCTAGCTCAGAGTTCACTAGAAACTTTCTCGAATAGGCAAGGAGGAGTTGAACCTCCCTGGATAGACAAGAAGGGATTTAGTTTCTGACAACCATAGAACATGACAACTTTGCTCTCCCCTAATCAAGAGTGTATCTCTAGAGTCGTGTGAAAACAAAAGACAACTTATTTTACTCAGTCAGTATGTGCATTCTTAGTCTCACCAGATTGTAGAGAAAAGGAAGAGACGGGCGTGTTCAATAAAAAGATGGTATTTATTGATCAGTCTCTTTTCTCATACAAGAGAAATGAATAGATATTATCGCAATACTTATGGTTAAGTAAAGTGCATACAATAAAAGCAGAAGTATAAAATAATACTGTAAAAACATTTATATGGTTTCTAAGCCATAAGGTGGTTTAAAATGGATAAAATAGATACATACACATATACATTTGACTAATCGTACTCAACTGGTGTTTCTAACTACGCCTACCCCAGTGTACCTGACCTAAGCCTAATACGTGGGCGGGAATAGAAAGTAGCAGTTTAAGTTAAGTTTGTTTTGCCAAGTGACTGACTCAAGAATTCTCTGCAAGGGGTTATTCAGTTCTGTACCTGGAATTTAGGATGAATGAGGGATGGTATCTCTCGTCTCTGGTCTCGATATTCCAAGCTGCCTGCGAGGGCTGCTCGGAAGCGCCGGAGCTGGATTTCTCGGCAGGAGAAAGCAGCGTCTCGTTCTCAGCGCGTCAGGAAGGCGGGGCTGCGCCAGCGGGGTCTGCTCTGCTCTGGGCTTCGGCAAGTCTGGCTGCTCCGATCTCGTCACCACCGCGTGTGTTTGCTTAAGGCAATACCGGTAATATTTATACCTGTAAGGTGCCGAGATTGACGTAAGGATGGACATAGATACGTCAATAAGGATGTCATACGAGCTGGTCGTTAGCACATTCTTTTGCTGAAGTTCTCGGTGAAATCAAAACAATGGCCGCAGGGTTTTTCCCAGGTTGTCATAGGTTTGATTTGTTTTGAGAACTCCGTATGCCTTATCAGGGGCTGGAGGAATATTGCTTGTCTAATTAGATGGCAAGCGTTATGACCTAATCAGATAACACGTTCCTGTGCCGTGGTGTGGCTTAATCAGATAACGGTTTCTGCATCATGGGATGGCTGCTAGTTAACTTGTTAACCAGGACAGGGTCAGGAATAGGGGGATCGATACAGAACCTATAGGAATACATCACAGTATGTCTCTCATTACTACAGTATATTATTCTGCTGTCCCAAATTATTCACACTTTTATGAGTTGCCCACATTTTGAGAATTCTTATCACCAGTAGGCAGACCATGTTTCAGGCTCACTGTGTTATTAATGAGCATACCTGGGTAGCTTCTTGTGATTTCAGAATAACTCATATTTGACAGACCATCCGATACTCGGCATCCACCATCTCCTCTTTAAACAGGGGCCTCAGTCACCCCACAGGGTGTCCTCTATTGCCATTGAGGCTCCAGGCATTATTCTTTAGGGGTTGTGCATTGAATATCCCCTCCCGTAAGCATATGGCTCCGTTCTTTGATGAACAACAACCATTCGCTTTAACCTCCGTTCTTTGATGAACAACAACTATTCGCTTTAACCGGCTTTTCATGATTGACCCATTGTGCCTGTTGGGTTCTGTATCATCTTACCCTCAGTGTTTTTCGTGCATTAAGACTGATGTATTTCCTCCATCCATCATGAGTATGTTCTCTTTTTACCCATTTTTAATTAAACTGTGTAGGGATCCTTTGGGACCCAGGAACTAATTATTAAAAATATTCTTTTATACAGATCCATTGCCCCACCTCCCACTCCTCTGTCCTGATGAAGACCCTCTAGCAAGGTTTATACGTGCCTGCAATCCAACTGGGTCGAAACGTCGACATTCCTTTTTGTGTTCAGCCTCCTTTATCATTTATTATTATTGATTTCCTTGAGGCATGATTGTTCTAAATATATGTACAATTAATTGTTTTATTGTATAAAAATTTGATTATAGTTTGGTCTTGCTGACCTCTTCCCAAGCTCTTATCTTTTCACTATCCCAGCACTACCCTCCCTACTTCCACTACCATAGGGGCATACTGAAAATGTGATTCAATATATACTGTGTTTTATGAATAACTCATACTAAACACGTTGTGATTAAAAACAATGTTATAAATTCTTGTGTATTTATCTATATCTTTGTAAGTTGTGCATATTGCAACCTTTATCTGGGGCCATTTTGTTTGTATCAATCCACCGCCCAGGTCCCAGTGACTCCTTGGGTTAACCCGTGTTTGTATAACATTTGTAGAATGTTGGGCATAAGTTTATGCCCTTGTATGTCCATAATGCGTACTTCTAGCTACTGTCCCCCCCCCCCCATCTGCCCCCCCCCATGTGCTTTACCTCCTGTTCACCATGGGGCCCTAAAACTAAAAGTATAAAATAGTGCCATTTGTTCCAATGACGGCTCCATGAGTATTTAGCCAAATTGTCGGCAACAGTGATGACCCCATATGGAGATCAGTGCTTTCCATAACTGGATGACTGACTGGCAAATGTAGGGTTGTCTACACTAGTCTTGGAACATCTTCAGTGTACCATGACATTTCGGCACAATTTGGGCATCTCATCTAAACCCAGAAGTCATATCTCTCTCCCACACTGACCTTGATAAGTGCACTGTTGGACACAAGAATCACTCTGTTTTGAATTTCTCAAGCCCTTTGCCTTCTGTGCCTGATCGCCTTAGGCAGCCTGATATTACCGTTTTCAAGGTGTATAAAAGTCCTTCAGTGGTGCTTCTCCACAATCCTGTGTCTCCTTGGTCAGCCTTCCTTTTGTACTCTGCCAGAGTCATGCATTCTTAAAACGTACTTGTTTATGAATTTTCTCTCACCCCTTTTATTGTTTCTAAGTGGGATTTTAATTTTGTCATGAAGCTTCCTTATGACTTTGCATTTCTTGTCTAAGCTCAGTTGCTCACCTTGTTTACTTTGAAGACTTTGACGACAGTTACTTCGGTCTTTGGAATCTTCGAAATACAGGTGCTTTAGGACTGGCCCCTTTTCACTCTTTTCCATTCAGACAAGCCAGTATTCACACAACTTTGCTTTCTACCGAAAGTCATGTCTGCCTTCTACCTGCCTGGTAGACCTTCACTGCGCCTCCCTTCTTTCCTCCCTTCTTTCTTTCCTCCTCCTCCTCTCTCACCAGGAAAGATGAGAATGTTCATGCACGTAATCCCAGATGTAGGGTATCATATTAAATCTACAGCCCAAGACTTAACAGAGTGGATAATTGGCTCTTCACATGCTCTATAGGACCTGAAAATGACACAGCAGTGTACTTTTTTTCCTACGAAAGATGCTTCGGTTGGCATTCATGCTCAGCTTCTAGGGCAACTGTTGGGTATCCCTGTGGCTGAAATGTTTCGGATTTTGTTTACTTATTTTTATACTTAAGTCTAACATTACTGCCTCGTAGCCTAGTCAGGCAGTAATAGATACTTTCCCCAGGGCTGTGACCATGTTGCGTGACTTCCTTTTTTGACAAGCACTACTCAGCGCCAACTCCAACAGGATATTGCTGAAAGATAAGTATGCTGATGCATCATCAGGAAGTATTCATCAGAAGAGAACATTTACGTTCCGAATCAATATTTCTAGGGGGTACTATAAATTTGCACAGGTTCCTCACAACCCTCCGTCTTCCTCTGATTTAGTGCTGTTAATTGTAGTAAGGTTTTGATGTCCTACTATAGCCTCTGCAGTGACTTTCACTGTCATTTATGTTGGTGCCTTTCTGCATGCCTTCAGTGGGTACTTAAAAAATACAAGGAGCTGATGCTAGCACAGCAAACTGCATGATATATACTCAGTCGTTACATCTGAGGCCGTCAAGACTATAATTGCTAGACCAAACATTTACAGGTTCAGCTGGTGCCTGGTGGCTGTTTATAAGGTGAGAAGTCTGCAGGAGGATATAGCATCCACCAGCAATATTATCAAAATGAGAAACTTTTTCTTCTGTTACATTTGTAGCTGGCAGTAGAGGCATATCTGGTGTCTTGACATTGGACTGAGGGAACATTTCTAGTTCACTTGTAAGATCCTTTTGTGTGTGATTCTCTTGAGTATTTTAAAGTTTTCATTTATTATAACTGTTTTAACCCTTTTTCAGGAATTCAAGTTTTTTTTCTCCATTTTTGGATAACACCAACCCTATTATAAATACATTATTTACACGTATATTGACATTTGTGGTAGTCTGTTAAACCGAATCAGAATTAGGCAGTCTCTTCTTCCAGTTGGTTACTTTGAGGAGAAACTGCAGTGGCAGTTTTAGAAATATGTTTAGCAGAAAACAAGCTTGTTTTTTATTTTTGTCCTCATTCTTCAATAGTGTGTGTAAGAAGTTGTCGGGGACCCGCCTTTCACTTTTCTGGAACTTCACAGCCCCTTTTTTACCGGAACTTGGCTGGGGAGTCTCCCGTTTTAGTTTGTTTTAGAGGGGGTCCCTTTCTTTCCATAACAACATCCAATTAATGTTTCCTTCGGGGGAGGGGGGGGGCGAGCTAGCCGTCATGGCCACTCGAACGGGCATTTTGCCTGTTTATTTATTGCCATCGCATAATCATTGGACTTTGAACAACATTGAGTGAATTTTACAAGGAGATTGTGTTTACAAGTTATACTAGTGAAAGTCTTCCCATATTTTCCAAAAGTTATATTTCTTGCTAGGTTTCCCTTTCCTCTCCAGTTTATTTATTCTGAGAATTGAAGCTAGCCATTCCCCGTGTGTAGGTGGTACTGGACTTACTCATTTTATGCATATTTCCCTCCTTGCTAATAAAATCAACAAAAAGAGTAGGTTCTCTTGCCTTCTGGTTAATTTATCTACGCAATTTGATCTATCTACTCAAATATTACAAGGTCAATACTTAAATCAAGTGGTCTTCTCAGTACCGTGCCTATTGTCCTACCTACTTCCTGCCAGAATATATCGAGCTGGGGCCTCTGCCGGAACATGTGCGCTTTTTCCAAGCCGCTTTTAGGGCAGTTCTTTGCTCTGGCCCCATTAAACTTAGATAGCCTCTTCGGAGTCCAGTAGGCTCTGTGGGTGGTAAACAAGTGGTTTTTCCTTAAGACAGGGGATTTTTCATTGGACCAGCATTTTTCCGTAGATACTTGCCATATTTTTTGTGTATCCAGTGACGGCAGGTCTCCCCTCCCCCCCCCCTCCCCCCAGTCCCCGCCCAGATTGTTTCAGGAATCAGGAAATCCTCCTCCCCCGCTAATATGATCGCCCAGTACCACCGAGAGATTTCTTTGTTTATGGGGCATTGTTCATCATCTCTGTCTCTAAAGCATCATTTCCCTTTTTATTTTCTTTCAGCGATTTTGCCCAACTAGTGAGTTAATAGAATTTAAATTTTGCTAGCGAGGCATTTGTTTTTGCTGTTAGTTGATCCCATTCGACTATGGTGTTCTCCGTGGAGTAGCAGTATGCAGGAAATGCCTGATCTCGCTGAAAATCTCACTATTATTGAAAGTACAGAAGTACTGAGCCAAACAAAAAGCCAAAACAAGGAAATGACACAGCCGGCGGCGAAATAGACTACGACACGGGAGAACAAACCTGCAACGGAGGGGGAGACGAACAGAGCAGCAGCAAGATTGACTCTGCGAAGCGTGCTACGAGCGTACGCCGGCCTGTGGGCGTCTGCTTCTGAGGCACAAAGGAACTGCCGGAGGGCAGTCGGAGCGAATTCCCTTCTTCTTCCGGGGGAGCGAGGGCAGCGCAAGCTGCGCGAAAAGTGTGATCAGTGAGAAGGTAAAAGGAGAAGCACACAAGAACGAGCTTGGGGAAAGATTGCACATAACAATCCCCGCAACACCCCAAGAGATTCCGGGACCCCCTGCAGGGATCAGACCGCCCGAGGACACAAGTGAAGCCCAACTTATGAACAGGGTACGCGGTGCAGTGGGCGGCGAGGGGTTTCAGGGGCAGAAGTCGTCTTAGAGGAGCAGTGCAGCCACAAGACGTTGACTTAGAGGGGCCTGCCTCTGGCATATCTGGAGAGGAGTGGGGGGGTCCCCAAACACCTCAGGCTCCCCCGAGATAGTGACAGTAGCAGCGGAAAGGGGGGAGAATAAAGACCAGGACAGGCGCACAAGTTACTGCCTGAGGAATAGGCAGTTCTTCAAACACAATCAACCAGCACCTACCAAACAGATTGTTGCCCCCCTGCAGCACTAAAAGAAAGGCAAGGCAGGCAGGCAAAGGCAGATACACCTACGCCTCGAGCTCAAGCCAAAAAAACAGCGAGGGGGAAGGAGGGGATTGCGGGCCTCCAGAGCCAAAAGTCAGTCACCCCCTCACTTAGATCATTTTTTAAGGTTCAGCTCAGGCACAGGAGCCTCAGAAACAACACACTAAACCACAATCTACCCAAGACCCTGCACCCATAAGCGGATAATCCTAACCTTGAATTAAGTGAGGACGGTAGAACAACCATGGATAAAGCCACAGAGCTGATGTCGCAGTCCCCACTCAATCTGGCGGGGAACATAGCAGAGGGGCGCCCCATCGAAATCATAGGTGACGTTGGGGTGGACAGCGTTGAATATGCCACACAGCCACTTAGTCACACCCAGAAATCAACAGTATTACATGTAGAGGGGCTCCCAGTTCGCAAACACACAATTATTAAACGAATTTCACATTTTTCATCACTATTTTTGTCCAAGAAGGGGGGGCGTGGGTGAAAGGAAGGACAGGGAGAGGGGTAAGTGGATTGTGAGGTTTAAGGATAGTGTGAGAAAAAGCTTTAACGTGAATCACATGTGGTCACCATGGTACTTTACAGTTGGATAACACATGAGCATAATAACAAATAATAATTCTAAACAAATGATCTCCTATCCCAATGAATAAGTACACAGTCACAAATGTTCTGTTGAGCTTGGGTAGGATGTACAAAGGAGAGTAAGTCGACGTTTCGACCCCTTGTGGTGTAGGTCCACTTGAACCTTACTGTGGGGTCTTTCTCAGGACTGGTGATGTGGGTAAGTGGGGGTCAGGGTAGGGCATCTAGAATTTAAAAACATCAGTTAAGCTAGTGTAGGAACACCTTTCGTCAACCAAATTTGTAAAGGAGGACAAGAAGAGAAATATTTACCAGAGTTACCACTACACTGGGTGTGGCAACGAGTGATAGAAGTATGAAAAAACGGGGAGGGCCCGTGGGCTCCAGTCAGGCGAGCGAGCAGCAACCTAACAGATGATAAATGAACAAAGGTGAGTTTCCAAGAGGTGGTCGCGTAACCACTAGCTCATCATGAGCTACAACAATATAGTCAACTAATGGCCAGCCGGGTTAAAAACAATTATACCGATGGAAAACAGAGGAAAATCCAATCAGTCTACAGTCGTGTAGTTCACTAATACCCAGCCGGGTTAAAAACAATAGTACTATCATACCGATGGAAAACAGAGGGGAAATTACAATAAGTCATACAGGTGAGTTGTCATTATCCTATGCAAACCAAAGGATTAGCCTGCATTAAGCGTATGAACAATCAACAATGTGCCGAATGCATGCTCTACTAGTTGAAACAACATACTGAGGAGCGTAATGCGCGCCAAATGTAGAGAACCGTATCTAACATAAGGCTTATTGATCTGTAGCCATGCGAGACATAGACTAGACCCGGAGTCTCTTGAAAACAACCTGATCGTGGCTGGGTTATTTAAGAAACGGAGAAGGCGAACATAGCTAATTGAAACAATGGTGCTCACAACAGATGCTGGTTTAAAGCGCCCTTAGGTAAAAGCCAATTAGGGAGTGTACCTGGATGTATATTCAAAACTCCCCGGTCGTGGCTGGAAAACGATGATGCCTGGTTACGCGACTAGCGCGTCCCGTGCTTGGGTCTGAATAACATAAAAACGTGCGTCAGATTTGATGACGGCCTCCTGGGATAAAAAATTAACTATTTAAAACTATGATGTTCCCAACATTTTGCTGAGGTTAAAACACCCTTAAGTACAGGCCACAGATATCTAGGAGGGCAAAATAACACTGTACTCTAGTCAGAGATTCGGCTATCGATAAGTGGTTACCTGGGAGTCTGTGGCGATTCCCCAGATAGTTGGAGAGAAATTATTATCTGGATCAGTCTGCACATCTTTGGGCGTTGCGTGAATGAATCTAAAACAAACATATACCAAAGATGAAAAATCACACGAAAATATGACACACACAGTGGTTCTAATTACTGGGGGCGGTCACGGGCACTTATCTACGGACGCAGCCAACAAATGCGACTATCTTTGTCTTCAATCAAAGGGAACTGGGCGTGTAAACACACTGTATTTAAAGCGCGCGGCGCGTCACCGCCGTGCGTACGGGCAGCAGCTAAATGCCTGTCTATTTCGTACCGGCAAAAACCGGCAAGGAAAATAGTGGTAACTAAAGACAGACTGCGGGATGCCTACAGCAAAGTATAGGAGCAGACAAAAATGTGGGGTTGAATGCCTAATCAGTAAAGAGGCTCTAAGAGTGTTGGATAAATGTCAACCATCTCGATGGAGACCTAGATTAACGCACTGCACGATGGATATGGCAAGAATCATTAGGATTGAACCCAAAGGGACCTACCCGGGCGGATGAAACCAAGGACCATAAAATTGATCGTGTTCTGATTGTGTAGGTTACCTCACATGGAGGGTCGGAATGTGGGCCTAATTATGAACACAAGAAGACCCAAATTGTCTGCATATTATTCTAGGGATGGGAAGAGGGGCCTTGATTGTTAGTGCAAGTTCAAATAGCAGCATTACTATACAATAAATGTAGGAGCATGTAAGTACAATGATCTTATGCGTATGATATATTAAAGCAGTGTTAACATCATTCATTGTAGGACATAGTAACAAAATCGATGATCGTTCATCTGTGGTTGATCTGCAGAGGGGAGACAGAGCAGATACAAAAGCTTGCAAATACAGAATTAACTAAGACATGTTAATTGGGCGAAGCTTGAATCCTGTTCATTCAATCCATTGGCGATAGTGTCTAAAAGTGCCATCCGTTTACTTTCACGTAGATTCAAAATAGCACTGATGTTACCACCTCTGGGGCCTAAAGAGACTTTCTCAAGGACCACCCACCTGAGCGAGGCCACAGGGGCACATAATGCAATATATTACGCAATCAGTGTTACAGTTGGTCAAAGTTTTCAGATCTATATTGAGGTGTTTATAGGTGAATGTTTTAGTTTGGTTGCATGTCGGGCAGGCCTTGCATGTGCCGCATCTAAAGTGACCTATTACAGTTGGCAAATTCCACATAGTTAAAAGAGTGGGTGGTTCTGTAGTAGGGGATCTCTGTGCCGCCTCCATCAGTTCCCTCGATGTCGACGTCGCTTCGACCCAGAGCCCTGGGGAGACGGGGAACAGACTGCAGTCGTCTCTCTCGACGCCGTGGTCGGTGCAATCGTCGCAGGCGGAGAATGGGGACGTTTGCTGGTCTTCCTGCCCCCCGGGGAGCCCCCCCAGAGGCCTCAGCATGGGCAGTGGAAGCCCCTCCAGCCCCACCTTGTGCCTTCAGTCTTCTGTCTTCGAGGCCCTGAAGCCTGATCTTCATCCTATCCCTCAGGGTCCTGCCAGAGAAACCCTGGCAGATTTCACACTCTTCTGGGACATGAGATGAAGGAAGGCAGATGATACACACCTCGTGTGGGTCCGACTTGGCCTTCTTCCTCGAGCACTCCGGGCATTTGTCAAATAATGCAGGCATATTGGCAAATAAAGAGTGCACCAAGACAAACACAAGGAAGAGACACCAAAGTACTTCAAGAAAAGCACTCAAAAACTTGAAAAACAGTGGAAAATCACCAAATAAACCTTTGAAAAGGGAGAGCTCAATGCTCCAGGGTCCTGCTTGCCGAAAAAAAGAACTGAAAGTAAAAGGGACCTGCAGTGCACTCTGGGATACTGTGAAGTTCTGGAAAGTTCTCTTAAAGGCACAGTATCCTGTTCTGAGCCACATAATGGCAGCCTATGGGGCTTGTCTGTCCATGTCTTCCTCTCCATCATTCCAGAGGGGTTTTTGCTGTTAAAGCAAGGGAAATCTGGACAGGCTGTGCTGTTTGTGGATTTTTGGTGGAATTGCTAGTTGAAGTACTGGACTGTGTAGCCTGTGGATATAGGCTGCATTATCTGTCTTTAATTCTTTAATTCTCTCTTAAGTGTCTGTACAGTTCTGCATTTTTCGACACCTTAAGAGATTATTTTTGATTGCTCCGGGGTCCACGCACATGGGCGGGACTATTCGGGGTCCACGCACATGGGTGGGACTATTCACTAGATTATGACTATAACAGAGATACCCCTACTACAGAACTGGAGTTACAGGACAGAAAGTCCTCCTGTGGTATCAAGGAAAGATGAAACTACATTGTCCCTAATACTTTTCGATTTCTTGAAGTAGTGCATGGGTGGGTCTGGTTGATTAATGTCATCAGCGATCAATGTCCAATGTTTAACGATTTTCCAAATCTTACTGCTTTGAGTGCAGAATGTGGTAAAATCATCCTCTCCATCTTTGTATCGTTCTTTTGTGTATTCAGTAGTTCTTTCCGAGGGCTGTACCAGGCTCGTTTCTGAGCTCTTTTGACCAGACGTCGTGGGTATCCTCTTGCCCTTCATCTGGAACTTAGGTCTTCTGATTCTTCAAAATAGTCTCCTTTCTGTGTACAATTTCGTCTTATCCGTAGGAACTGTCTTACTGGAAGGTTGTCTCTCAGACCTCTTGGGTGGTGGCTGGTGTAGAGTAGGAGTGAATTGCGTTCAGCAGGTTTTCGGTACAGTGTGGGAGAGAGTTTATCGTTGTCATGGAATATTGTGATATCCAGAAAGTCTACCTTCTGATTGTTGGATCGCATCGTGAATTGGATATCTCCATTTCTGTGGTTCAGCCAATGGTGGAATGCTTCCAATTGTTCGCTATCGCCAGTCCATAGCATTTGCACGTCGTCAATGTAACAACGCCACATGGTTACATGTTCCTGAAAGGGGTTGGTAACGTTGAGTATGTGTTGTTCGAACTCATCCATTTAAATAATGGCCAAGTCCGGTGCAAAGGCTGCCCCCATTGCGACGCCTTTGGTCTGCAGGTAGTAGTCACCTTGAAATAGAAAGAAGTTCTTTGTCATTGCAATAGTTAGTAATGCCACGATGAAATCCGTGGGCACCGCCACCGGTGCTGGTCTTCTATCCAATACTCTACGAATGATATCCAAAGCTTCTGTTTGGGGGATGCTTGTGTATAGTGACACTGTCACAAGTCACCAGAAGTTGCAATGTGGTGTTGAAGTCAATACCATCTACAAGCTTGATGGTTTGCAGTGTGTCACGTAGATATGTTGTAGTTTCTTCAGCAATCGGCTTGAGGAAAACATCTATGTATTTGCTAAGAGGCTCTAAGATGGAGCCACAGCCCGAGACGATCGGGCGGCCTGGTGGTTCTTCCATGCTTTTATGGATCTTCGAGAGGGTATATATTGTAGGTAGCCTTGGGTCCTTTTGGTTTAGATACTTGAACTCGTGTTCGCTCAGAAAACCTTCTTCTCTCCCAGCAGTGTTCACACTGAGGATCTCCAATGTCAGTGATTTAGTGGGGTCACCACGTAGCTTTTTATAGCTAATTCCATCACCAAGTTGACGGTAGATCTCGTTTTTATATTTTCGTGATCCTGCAGCACAATCACTCCCCCCTTATCAGCAGGTTTTATTACAATGTTCTTGTTTTCTTTAAGGGTGGTCAATGCCTTGCGTTCGTCGATCGTCACATTGAGTCTAGAGTATTTGTGGGTAGATATCTGTGGCCTGTACTTAAGGATGTTTTAAAATCAGCAAAATGTTTAGAACATCATTGTTTTAAATAGTTAATTTTTGATCCCAGGAGGCCGTCACCAAATCATACACACGTTTTTATGTTATTCAGACCCAAGCACGAGACGCGCGACCGGGGAGTTTTGAATATACATCCAGGTACACTCCCTAATCGGCTTTTACCTAAGGGCGCTTTAAACCAGCATCTGTTGTGAGCATCATTGTTTCAATTAGCTATGTTCGCCTTCTCTGTTTCTTAAATAACCCAGCCACGATTAGGTTGTTTTCAAGAGACTCCGGGTCTAGTCTATGTCTCGCATGGTTACAGATCAACAAGCCTTATGTTAGATACGGTTCTCTACATTTGGCGCGCATTGCGCTCCTCAGGATGTTGTTTCAACTAGTAGAGCATGCATTCGGCACATTATTGTTGATTGTTCATCCGCTTAATGCAGGCTAATCCTTTGGTTTGCATAGGATAATGACAACTCACCTGTATGACTTATTGTAATTTCCCCTCTGTTTTCCATCGGTATGATAGTACGATTGTTTTTAACCCGGCTGGGTATCGGTGAACTACACGACTGTAGACTGATTGGATTTTCCTCTGTTTTCCATCGGAATAATTGTTTTTAACCCGACTGGGCATTAGTTGACTATATTGTTGTAGCACATGATGAGCTAGTGGTTATGCAACCACCTTCTGGAAACTCACCTTTGTTCATTTATCATCTGTTAGGTTGCTGCTCGCTCGCCTGACTGGAGCCCACGGGCCCTCCCCGTTTTTTCATACTTCTATCACTCGTTGCCACACCCAGTGTAGTGGTAACTCTGGTAATTATTTTTCTCCTCTTGTCCCCCTTTACAAATTTGGTTGACCAAAGGTGTTCCTACACTAGCTTAACTGATGGTTTTTAAATTCTAGATGCCCTACCCCGACCCACACCCACCCCCATCACCAGTCCTGAGGAAGACCCCACAGTAAGGTTCAAGTGGACCTATACCACAAGGGGTCGAAACGTCGACTTACTCTCCTTTGTACATCCCACCCAAGCTCAACAGAACATTTGTGACTGTGTACTTATTCATTAGGATAGGAGATCATTTGTTTAGAATTATTATTTGTTATTATGCTCATGTGTTATCCAACTGTAAAGTACCTTGGTGACCACATGTGATTCACGTTAAAGCTTTTTCTCACACCATCCTTAAACATCACAATCCACTTACCCGTCTCCCTGTCCTTCCTTTCACCCACGCCCCCCCCATCTTGGGCAAAAATTGTGATAAAAAATGTGAAATTGTATGCATAACCAATCTATATAGAGGGTGTGAATGAATAACATTCCTCTTTGAGAACGTGATTTTCATTTTTTTGAGACTGTTCGTTTAATAATTGTGTTTGCGAACTGCGACCCCCTCTACATGTAGTACTGATCTACCCAGGTCCCAGTACCATTGGGTTAACCCGTTATCTGTAACGTTATCTGAGCAGGTGCATGCCTGCGAGGTATTTTTGTCTGTTAACTTTTCACTGTAAATATTTCACTTTTTTCACAATGGTAGAGAGCGAGACACTATCGTACACAGAGGACTACATCAATCAGCTTATACAGGATAGATCTAACCAATTTTTATCATCTGACACTCCAAATATAGACTTCACCATGAATGACAAACTAGCACGTCTAGAGAGATTAGAAAAGAAACTGGTCAGGACCCGACTACATGGCCACTTACTAACTAAATATTTACAAGCTAACATTATTCCAGTGGGTCTCCAAGTAAAAAACGAACCGGTCATATTCATTGGAGTCCCCAAATTTAAGGAGGGATTTAGCTTTGTAGCCAACAACTGCTCCCGGCACTGGATGGTGCTGGGAGGAGAGACAGCGGCAGAGCAAGTTCAAACCTTACTCCGTGAGATCTCCAATTTAAAATCCGAAATTGCTGGGGACGCCACCTTTACCAATGCGAAGGAAGCTCTGGAGAAAGCTGCTAAAACACTTAAAGATTTCGAAACAACTACTCAACAAAAGAAACTGGAGAAACTAGCAAAAGATATAAGATACTACGAGAAGAACACCTACCCGTATCTTAACGAGGATTATTATAAACAGGACACACAGGGTCGCTTTACAGGAAGAGGAAGAGGGGGCTACCTGGGACGCAGGAACTATACCACATTCTCTGACTCAACCTACAGTTCCGACGAGGAGAGTAACCAGGCAGGACTTAATACCAACTACGGGCATCAAGGAGAATGGAACAACCCACATGGTCCTTTTCAGCCTCTAGCCATGCAACCTTTTTTAGGGCAGGACCAATGGCGCCCACCCAGAGGCCGAGGGAATTGGAACAGGCACACACGAGGCCAATACCCCAACAATACCAACTGGGAGAGAGGATGTGGACAGAGTCAGAAGCAAGTACATTTCCCCCAGGAGAGCCACGTGAGATGTCAACTCGGCGCAAAATCTACAGGTGGTAGAGAATCAACCCAGTCCTGTGGTCAACTTGTCTTCATATACATTGAACAAGAATGAACTTGGAATCCTGACTAAAGGTCTATCTTTTGTGCCTACGTCATACCCCAATAGATTTGCCATCAAGACAGAACTGATGGGTTTCTTTCGCAAAATCAGACTGCAGTATTTCTTTAAGAACAGCCCCCCGCACTTACTTCATCCAACACTGGTCTTAGGGTACCCTCCAGTTTTGTACCAGTGAGCTACGCCATGCCCCATCAGATTTTGGCCAATGAGCACACCGTGCTAAAAGAAGTAGTTAAGGCTTTATCTACCCACAAATAATCTAGACTCAATGTGACGATCGACGAACGCAAGGCATTGACCACCCTTAAAGAAAACAAGAACATTGTAATAAAACCTGCTGAAAAGGGGGGAGCGATTGTGCTGCAGGATTGTGAAAAATATAAAAACGAGATCTACCGTCAACTTGGTGATGGAATTCGCTATAAAAAGCTACGTGGTGACCCCACTAAATCACTGACATTGGAGATGCTCAGTGTGACCACTGCTGGGAGAGAAGAAGGTTTTCTGAGCAAACACGAGTTCAAGTATCTAAACCAAAAGGACCCAAGGCTACCTACAATATATACCCTCCCGAAGATCCATAAAAGCATGGAAGAACCACCAGGCCGCCCGATCGTCTCGGGCTGTGACTCCATCTTAGAGCCTCTTAGCAAATACATAGATGTTTTCCTCAAGCCGATTGCTGAAGAAACTACAACATATCTACGTGACACACTGCAAACCATCAAGCTTGTAGATGGTATTGACTTCAACACCACATCGCAACTTCTGGTGACTTGTGACATAGTGTCACTATACACAAGCATCCCCCAAACAGAAGCTTTGGATATCATTTGTAGAGTATTGGATAGAAGACCAGCACCGGTGGCGGTGCCCACGGATTTCATCGTGGCATCACTAACTATCGCAATGACGAAGAACTTCTTTCTATTTCAAGGTGACTACTACCTGCAGACCAAAGGAGTCGGAATGGGGGCAGCCTTTGCGCCGGACGTGGCCATTATTTACAGGGATGAGCTCGAACAACAACACATACTCAACGTTACCAACCCCTTTCAGGAACATTTAACCATGTGGTGTCGTTACGTTGACGACGTGCTAATGCAATGGACTGGCGATAGCGAACAATTGGAAGCATTCCACCATTGGCTGAACCACAGAAATGGAGATATCCAATTCACGATGCAATCCAACAATCAGAAGGTAGACTTTCTGGATATCGCAATATTCCATGACAACGATAAACTCTCTACCACACTGTACCGAAAACCTGCTGAACGCAATTCACTCCTACTCTACACCAGCCACCACACAGGAGGTCTGAGGGACACCCTTCCAGTAGGACAGTTCCTACGGATAAGACGAAATTGTACACTGAAAGGAGACTATTTTAAAGAATCCGAAGACCTAAGTTTCAGATTAAGGGCAAGAGGATATCCACGACGTTTGGTCAAAATAGCTCAGAAACGAGCCTGGTACAGCCCTCGGGAAGAACTACTGAATACACAAAAGAACGATACAAAGATGGAGAGGATGATTTGTGTTACCACATTCTGCACTCAATGCAGTAAGATTCGGAAAATCGTTAACAAACATTGGACATTGATCGCTGATGACATTAATCAACCAGACCCACCCATGCACTCCTTTAAGAAATCGAAGAGTATTAGGGACCATGTAGTTTCATCTTTCCTTGATACCCCAGAACCACCCACTCTTCTAACTATGTGGAATTTGCCAACTGTAATAGGTCACTTTAGATGCGGCACATGCAAGGCTTGCCCGACATGCAACCAAACTAAAACATTCACCTATAAACAGCTCAATATAAATCTGATAACTTTGACCAACTGTAACACTGATTGCGTAATATATTGCATTATGTGCCCCTGTGGCCTGGCCTATGTAGGTCAGACACAACAAAAAAATCAAGGTTCGTGTTTTACAACATCAGAGCTGAATCAGATGTGATGTGCAGGGTGCGCCGCTAGTTGACCAATGGAAAACAGCCCACCATACAATAGACACGCTCAGATGGGTGGTCCTTGAGAAAGTCTCTTTAGGCCCCAGAGGTGGTAACATCAGTGCTATTTTGAATCTACGTGAACGTAAATGGATGGCATGTTTAGACACTATCGCCAATGGATTGAATGAACCGGATTCAAGCTTCGCCCAATTAGCATGTCTTAGTTAATTCTGTATTTTCAAGCTTTTGTATCTGCTCTGTCTCCCCTCTGCAGATCAACCACAGATGAACGATCATCGATTTTGTTACTATGTCCTACAATGAATGATGTTAACACTGCTTTAATATATCATACGCATAAGATCGTTGTACTTACATGCTCCTACATTTATTGATTTGTAATGCTGCTATTTGAACTCGCACTAACAATCAAGGCCCCTCTTCCCATCCCTAGAATAATATGCAGACAATTTGGGTCTTCTCGTGTTCATAATTAGGCCCACATTCCGACCCTCCATGTGAGGTAACCTACACAATCGGAACACGATCAATTTCATGGTCCTTGGTTTCATCCGCCCGGGTAGGTCCCTTTGGGTTCAATCCTAATGATTTTTGCCATATCCATCGTGCAGTGCGTTAATCTGTCTCCATCGAGATGGTTGACATTTATCCAACACTCTTGGAGCCTCTTTACTGATTAGGCATTCAACCCCACATTTGTGTATGCTCCGATACTTTGCTATAGGCATCCCGCAGTCTGTCTTTAGTTACCACTATTTTCCTTGCCGGTACTTGCCGGTACGAAATAGACAGGCATTTAGCTGCTGCCCGTACGCGTGGCGGTGACGCGCCGCGCCTCGCGCTTTAAATACAGTGTGTTTACACGCCCAGTTCCCTTTGATTGAAGACAAAGAAAGTCGCATTTGTTGGCCGCGTCCGTAGGTGAGTGCCCGTGGCCACCCCCAGTAATTAGAACCACTGTGTGTGTCATATTTTCGCGTGATTTTTCATCTTTGGTATATGTTTGTTTTAGATGCATTCACGCAACGCCCATAGATGTGCAAACTGATACAGATAATATTTTCTCTCCAACGATCTGGGTAATCGCCACAGACCCCCAGGTAACCACTTATCGATAGCCGAATCTTGTGTTATTTTGCCCTCCTAGATATCTGTGGCCTGTACTTAAGGGTGTTTTAAAATCAGCAAAATGTTGGGAACATCATTGTTTTAAATAGTTAATTTTTGATCCCAGGAGGCCATCACCAAATCTGACGCACGTTTTTATGTTATTCAGACCCAAGCACGAGACGCGCAAGTCGCGTAGCCAGGCATCACCGTTTTCCAGCAACGACCGGGGAGTTTTGAATATACATCCAGGTACACTCCCTAATCGGCTTTTACCTAAGGGCGCTTTAAACCAACATCTGTTGTGAGCACCATTGTTTCAATTAGCTATGTTCGCCTTCTCTGTTTCTTAAATAACCCAGCCAGGATCAGGTTGTTTTCAAGAGACTCCGGGTCTAGTCTATGTCTCGCATGGTTACAGATCAATAAGCCTTATGTTAGATACGGTTCTCTACATTTGGCGCGCATTACGCTACTTAGTATATTGTTTCAACTAGTAGAGCATGCATTCGGCACATTATTGTTGATTGTTCATCAGCTTAATGCAAGCTAATCCTTTGGTTTGCATAGGATAATGACAACTCCCCTGTATGTCTTATTGTAATTTCCCCTCTGTTTTCCATCGGTATGATAGTACGATTGTTTTTAACCCGGCTGGGTATTAGTGAACTACACGACTGTAGACTGATTGGATTTTCCTCTGTTTTCCATCGGTATATTTCTTTTTAACCCGGCTGGGCATTAGTTGACTATATTGTTGTAGCACATGATGAGCTAGTGGTTACGCGACCACCTCTTGGAAACTCACCTTTGTTCATTTATCATCTGTTAGGTTGCTGCTCGCTCGCCTGACTGGAGTCCACGGGCCCTCCCCGTTTTTTCATACTTCCATCACTCGTTGCCACACCCAGTGTAGTGGTAACTCTGGTCATTATTTTTCTCCTCTTGTCCCCCTTTACAAATTTGGTTGACGAAAGGTGTTCCTACACTAGCTTAACTGATGTTATTAAATTCTAGATGCCCTACCCCGACCCCCACCCACCCCATCACCAGTCCTGAGGAAGACCCCACAGTAAGGTTCAAGTAGACCTACACCACAAGGGATCGAAACGTCGACTTACTCTCCTTTGTACATCCTACCCAAGCTCAACAGAACATTCATGACTGTGTACTTATTCATTGGGATAGGAGATCATTTGTTTAGAATTATTTGTTATTATGCTCATGTGTTATCCAACTGTAAAGTACCATGGTGACCACATGTGATTCACGTTAAAGCTTTTTCTCACACTATCCTTAAACCTCACAATTCACTTACCCCTCTCCCTGTCCTTCCTTTCACCCCCCCTTTCTTGGGCAAAAATTGTGATAAAAAAATTTGAAATTGTATGCATAACCAATCTATATAGAGGGTGTGAATAAATAACATTCCTCTTTGAGAACGTCTTTACACTCTGATTTTAATTTTTTGACACGGTTTGTTTAATAATTGTGTGTTTGCGAACTGGGACACCCTCTACATGTAATACTGATCTATCCAGGTCCCAGTACCATTGGGTTAACCCGTTATCTGTAACCAGAAATCAACAGAGCAGGTCCTAGAAAAATGTTGGTGGAAATGAGGGCAAAATTTGCAGTATCTCAATCTAATCAGAACAAGATCCAAGAGGCTTGTGAAGTGCTGGACACCAAGCTAAACGCATTGGGGGAAAGAGTGACAGTGGTAGAAGCAGTGGGAGGGGCCCTGAGTAAAAAAGTGGAGGCCAATCAAAAAGAGATCAGAGCTCTGAGAGCAAATGATAAAAGTATTAATGAAAAGCTTGAATCATTGGAAAACCTGGCAAGGAAGAACAATCTGAGAATTTTGAATGTACCTGAGGGTCGAGAGGGGGCAGATATCAAAAAGTTCACTGTACTACTTCTCAAAGAGTACTTCCCGTGGGTAAAGTGGCTGAACTCGAAGAAGATCTACAGAGGTTACATCGAGACCCATTTGGCAAAAAGAGGAAGACCCAGAGGAAAATACTAATAAACTTTAAAACCTACACCCTCAAGGAAAAGATCCTGAGCAAGGCCCTAAAGAAGGGAAACTACAACAAAGATGGTCATTCTGATAGATACATCTGCCGTGTGGATTCCTCACCTTGTGAATATCCCCCTTGCGCCAGCAACGTTCGGAAATTTTCTTCGTAGTACGCCGACGTGGGCGACGTCACAGGAGCACGGCATCGCGCGCGACTCCGTCTGACGTCACCGACCCCATATCAGGCCCACGCCGGCGTGATGACGTCAGTTCCCTTTTTTCCGCGTCTTCGATGCTAACGGTTTTCGGGATCTTCTGAGATACTTAGTATCTAGCTATTATTTAATTGTCACTGTTTCTCTTTTACGACTTAATTCTTCACCGAAGATGTCGTCGAGGAAAACAGGCTTTAAGCAATGTAGGTCTTGTGCCCGCATGATGTCTATCACTGACCCACATAAGGATTGTTTGTGGTGTCTTGGTTCGGATCACGACGTTAAAAACTGCAGTTCCTGTTTTAAAATGAACCCAAAGGCGCTTCGGGAGCGTGAAGCTAAACTACTTTTAGCGAAGGTAAAACAGGATTCTGGAAGATATTCGAGATCGACGTCGAGACGATCGAAGTCGAAGCAAAGGTCTCGATCGAAGTCGAGATCGGCGTCGAGATCCAGAGCGGGTTCGAGATCTGGGGAGGAGTCGAAATCTAAAGCGAAGTCAAGATCCAGAGAAAGATCTAGATCTAAGTCGGCTTCAGGTCATGCTTCGAGCTCCTCGAGGAGAAAACATAAGAGGAGGAAGCACAGTTCAAGACATCATTCAGGGAAGGAATCCTCTGACTCGAAGAAAAAGTCTCACAAACACCGTAAGGACTTTGTCTCTCCTTCACCTGTCTTGTCAATCGAAGGTTCTCCGACTCCGGAACCGAATCCGGTATCCTCACATCCTTCGGAACATGAAGAGGAAGAGGAGATGATTCCTCAGACTCCGGCTCCAATGGAGACTCCTGCAGACCCAGAAGGTCAGAGTGAGAATGTGTCGGAACAGCCTCCGTTGGAACATCCGGTAGGTCCGTACCCTCCATTTCCTGGTCCTGGTCAGGATCCCTCGCATTTTCTCAATGCGATGTTTGGAGTATATTCCAGGGCGATGTACCCCGCTGGAGCGCCTGTTGGTCCCATGGGTCCATTATCGTACAATCTGGGTATTCCTCAGTCGTACGCCCCAGCTCCATTTATGCCTTTTATGCCGGCGCCTCTTCCACCTTGGCTCGGTACGGCTCCACCGAGGTCTTCGACTCCGCATACGGCTTCGCCGACTCCGAATCGACCTCGTAGTCAAGATCGAGGTACCACACCTGTCCATGATTCTCATCCTACTGCTCCGGCTCCTCGATCGACGTCGGAACCGGCTCCGTCGGAGTCGTTACCGAATCCGTCGACTTCGATTCGATTGGAGTGGTCGAGACGAAGAGCTCAGCGTCTTCTCGAACAAAGGGATGATGAAAGTTCTGATGTGGAGGAAGGCGAACTTCCTGATCATGATGATGATTTCGATGAACTTCGGTATGCTAGTGGTCTGGAACTCTCTCCCGAGTGGGGTCTACCTTCGGCTTCGGATGCTCCATCTATGGATGTGGCTCCCTATCACGTGGTTATTAAGAAGGCTGCTGATCTTCTCAACTTGAAGCTGCCCACAGTTGAGTACAAGCCCAACATCCTTACTGAAGTCTTGCACTCTCCCTCTTCAATTGTGGAACCTACACTGCCATTTACTGATGCCTTGACTGATCCAATTAAAGAGGTTTTGAAGAGACCATTATCTGCTCCTGCAGTTTCGAGAGCTATTGCAAGACGCTATAGGGTGGCTCCAGATGACCCTGCATTCCTTTCTTCACATCCATCTCCGGAAAGTCTTGTGGTACAGGCGGCTTGCTCTAATAGGGTTGCAGGCTCTTTCCCTCAAGTGCCAGCTGACAAAGAATCAAAGAAGTTAGATCAGTCTGCGAAGAAGACTTTCTCTTCTGAGAGCATGGCTCTTAAGTCAACAAATGCTACTTGCCTTTTAGGAAGGTATGTACATGCTCTGATGGACTCAGTGAAGCAATTGTCACCTAAACTTCCTGAGGAAGATAGGAAAAACTTTAATGAAGTGATCTCTGACACTCAAGCTGCTGCGCGCATGGTCATTCAGAGCGGCATGGACACTGTGGATTCTGTTGCTAGAATTATGGGTTCCTCTATTGCGACCAGGAGGGCCGCATGGTTAAAGTCATCGGATTTCTCTGCGGATGTACAGTCTACATTGCTGGACTTGCCTTTTGAAGGAACTGGCCTTTTTGGTAAAAAGGCTGATGTAGCCTTGGAAAGGTTTAGGACAGCCGTGCCACTGCAAGATCTTTGGGTCTACAGATGAGGGTCGACGACTAGAAAATTCAGAGGATTTGGTAGATCTTCTTTTCGTCCCTTCAAGCAAGGTCAACAACAGCAGCAGCAGCAGCAGAACCCTCTATATAAGTCCTATAGAGGTAGACAAAAGGGTCGTGGACGTCAAGTCTCCTCTTCCTCCACTTCCTCCAATAATGCCCAGCCCCCACCCGCATCAGCAAAGCAGCCCTAGATCCACCATTCTGGATCATGTAGGGCCAGTAGGGGGTCGGCTTACTCATTTTCTACGAGATTGGGAATCGGTTTCATCAGATCTTTGGGTTCTCAATCTCGCAGAGAATGGGTATGCTCTTCCTTTTCAGGAGTTCCCTCCCAATTACCCTCCTTGCCAAGGTTTTTGTTCGGAGGACCACCTGCTTCTCCTGCAGGAGGAAGTCCTGGCACTGTTTCGAAAGGGTGCAATAGAGGTGGTTCCAGAGCAGGAGAGGGGTCAAGGGTGCTACTCCCGGTATTTCTTGATTCCCAAGAAGGATGGCAGGCTTCGGCCGATCCTGGATCTCAGGGTTTTGAACCTCTATCTCAAGCAGGAGAAGTTCAAAATGCTCACCCTTGCTCAGGTTCTTCTTGCGCTGATGGAAGAAGACTGGATGGTGTCAATCGACTTGCAGGATGCGTATTTTCACATCCCAATCCTGAAGTCGCACAGGAAGTATCTCCGTTTTACGGTGGGATCGCAGCACTACCAGTTTGCGGTCCTTCCCTTTGGACTTACTACTGCGCCTCGAGTTTTCACCAAGGTGATGGCAGTGGTGGCTGCGCATCTCAGAAGGTCAGGGATTCCTGTATTCCCTTATCTAGACGACTGGCTGATCAAAGCAGAGTCGCCGGAGAAGGTGCTCCATCATCTGCAAGAGACAACTCAGTTGTTTCACAGGTTGGGTTTTTCGATAAACGTACCCAAATCTCACCTGGTGCCCTCCCAGCGCAACCTGTTCATAGGTGCGGTACTGGACACTACTGTATGTCGTGCATTCCCTCCACCTCAAAGGATTCACGACATTCAGGAATGATTCCTTTATTCTACAATGGAGCGGTCGTTCCGGTCCTGAAGGTTCTTCGCCTGCTCGGTCTGATGGCTTCTTGCATTCTGTTGGTCAGTCATGCACGCTGGCACATGAGGGCACTCCAGTGGTGCCTCCGCAGGCAGTGGTATCAGCACAACGGAGATCTCAGGGAGTCAGTGAAGATCTCCAGAGAAGCTGCAGCGGATCTGTCTTGGTGGGGCGTGGAAGGCAATCTGTCGCAAGGAAAGCCCTTTCAACTGCCTCCATCAGTGGCCACAGTGATAACGGATGCATCCACTCTCGGGTGGGGTGCTCATCTTGGAGACCTGGAGGTCAAGGGTCTTTGGTCTCCGGAAGAGAGGTTGTTTCACATCAACCTTCTGGAATTGAGGGTGATACGTTTGGCGCTCAAGGCCTTCCTCCCTTCCCTTCGCGGTCGTTCGGTTCAAGTCCTGACGGACAACACGACTGCGATGTGGTACATCAACAAGCAGGGAGGAGTAGGGTCGCAGTGTCTCTGCAGAGAGGCTCTGCGTCTCTGGTCCTGGGTTCAGGACCATCAGATTTGTCTGGTGGCAAATCATCTGGCCGGAGTTCTGAACGTTCGTGCGGACAGTCTCAGTCGGCAGTTCTCTGCCGACCACGAGTGGAGGCTTCACCCGGAGGTTGTTCACGACATCTTTCAGATGTGGGGGACTCCTCGGGTGGATCTATTCGCCACTCGCGAGAATGCGCACTGCCTGTCATTCTGCAGTCTCCAGTATCCGATGCAAGGAGCCTTGGGGGACGCGTTTCAGTTGAGTTGGGGAAATCAACTCCTTTACGCGTTTCCTCCCATACCCTTGATTCCTCGGGTTCTGAGGAAGATTCGTCAAGACCGGGCCCAAGTCATATTGGTCGCCCCGGATTGGCCAAGAAGGGTGTGGTACTCGGACCTACTCCACCTCTCCTCTCACCCGCCGCTCCGTCTCCCTCACAGGGCAGACCTTCTCTCTCAGATGGAGGGGCAGGTTCTACACCCCCACCTCCAGACATTACACCTTCATGCCTGGAGATTGAACGGGGCAACTTGAGTTCTTTTTCTCTCCCTCACGATGTGGTGGATGTCATTCTCTCTGCCAGGCGTGACACCACTAAGTCCATCTACTCCTATAGGTGGTCGAAATTTGTTTCTTGGTGCAGGGAGAGAGATATTGACCCTTTGAAGGCTCATTTATCTAATATTTTACAATTTGCTCTTTGTCTGGCGCAGCAAGGTTTGGCTGTTGCTACGGTCAAGGGGTATCTTTCGGCCTTATCGGCGTTTCTCTGTTTGCCGGATCAGCCCTCTCTCTTTAAATCTCCGGTGGTTTTGAGATTCTTGAGGGGTCTCATAAATATGTTCCCTCCTACCCCTTTTATTGTTCCTCACTGGGATTTGAATCTTGTGCTGACCTTTTTAATGGGTTCTCCCTTCGAGCCCTTGCACAAGTGTCCATTGAGGCTTCTCTCTTTTAAAACTATCTTCCTCGTTGCAATCACCTCGGCAAGGAGGGTAAGTGAGCTTCAAGCTCTAAGTTCTAAACCCCCATTCCTGACCATTCATGCTGAAAGGATGGTTCTTAGGACCAGGGCTGCTTTTCTGCCTAAGGTGGTGACTCCTTTTCATCTTGGGCAGTCCATTACCCTTCCTACCTTCTATCCTCCCCCACATCCTTCCAAGGAGGAGGAGAGACTGCATCGCCTGGACCCTAAGAGGGCGGTGTCTTTCTATCTGGACAGGACTAAAGACTTCCGGATGGACGACCAGCTGTTTGTTGGTTTTGCTCGCTGCAAGAAGGGCAGAGCGGTGCACAAGCGCACTCTTTCCAGGTGGATAATCTTGTGCATCAAGATCTGCTACTCCCTTGCGGGTAAGGACCCTCCTGAGGGTATTAGAGCACATTCAACTAGGGCAAAGTCTGCAACATCTGCTTTGTCTAGGGGTGTACCTGTTGAGGATATTTGCAGGGCCGCGACTTGGGCCTCCCTCCACACTTTCGCGAAGCATTACTGCTTGGATACCGAGGTGAGGAGGGATGGCCACTTCGCGCGCTCTGTCCTCCAAGATTTCCTGGTGTAGCAGAGTGGACACCCTCCTCCGGGAGTGGGGACTGCTGTGGGAATCTATTCACAAGTTGAGGAATCCACACGGCAGATGTATCTATCAGAAGAACAAGTTACTTACCTTCGGTAACGCTTTTTCTGGTAGATACTATATCTGCCTGTGGATTCCTCACTGACCCACCCGCCTCCCGTTGTCCACTCTGCTATACCTGGTCTTTCTGTATATATGGTTTATACTATTGTATTGATTTTGTTCTATATGTACTGTGTACATTGTATATTTGCATATTTGCTATCGTTGGTCCGTCCGTGTGCCTCGAAGGCACGGAAAAAAGGGCGGAACTGACGTCATCACGCCGGCGTGGGCCTGATATGGGGTCGGTGACGTCAGACGGAGTCGCGCGCGATGCCGTGCTCCTGTGACGTCGCCCACGTCGGCGTACTACGAAGAAAATTTCCGAACGTTGCTGGCGCAAGGGGGATATTCACAAGGTGAGGAATCCACAGGCAGATATAGTATCTACCAGAAAAAGCGTTACCGAAGGTAAGTAACTTGTTCTTTAGAATCCGCTCGGATATTTCTAAGGCTACCCAGGACAGACAATGGGAGCTAGGGCAACAGATGCAGGAGCTACGATCTCTCGGGTCTTACGGATGAAGTTCCCAGCAGCCCTCAAGATCATGTGGAGAAATAAAATGCACAACATCAGGGATCCGAAGAAGGTCGAGCACTTTGTGGAGCAAATGGAAGATCAAATGCAAGATTATCATTAGAAGACGTTCAGTATTAATAAGGCGAGCATGGAGCTCAAAGAGGGCAAGTAATACAGTCCTGAAACGGAAAGAGGGAGGCTTCTCCAGGGAGGGAAATTTTAACTCGCCCAAAAGAAAAAATAAAATAAAAATGCAAACGCATGGGCGGGGAGCAAATTAGGGGGAAAAAAATTGTCCTCAAAAGGAAAAAAAGGGGGAGTACAGGACCAGCAGATTTTACCAGGATGTTCCCAGGAAAATACGGAGAAAATAAAGAAAGATCCGAAATTAATTAACATACTCTTGTGGAATGTTAATAGTCTCAGAACTAAAAGCAGGAGAAGGTGGATTCTCGAATACCTGAAGTTAACAGATAGTGAAGTTATTATACTACAGGAAACACACTTTTCAAAAAGGAATGGGAAGAAATCATAAAGAAGCTGAGCTGGGTCGATGCATATGTTTGTACAAACCAAGACTGCTCCATTAAAGGAATAGCCATACTAAAAAAAAATTAAAAAAAAAAAACACTCAAGGCCAAAATAGAGTCCGCGGAAGTGGATAAAAAAGGAACATGGGCAGTCACCAGTGTAATATTACACAACAAACTATACACCATCCTGGGATACTACGGCCCCAACACGGACGACCCTGCACCCCTACAAAAGCTGTACACGCAACTACTATCGGCAATCTCCCCGGCAATACTAGGGGGTGATTTTAATATGGTTGTAGACCCTAGGGTAGATCGATTCCACCAGAGAAACAAGCAAACTTACTAAAAATGGAGGAGTGGCTGGGGCTCTGTATAAAAGACCTGGGTTTGGCAGACCTCTGGAAAGAGAAAGGTGACAAAAAGCAAGCCTTCACATTCCACAACAAAAAACTAGGACTCCAGTCCAGAATTGATTATTTCTTAGTGGATAGATGCCTAGTGGAAAATGTGCAGAAAATAGAACACTTGCCGGCCCACCTAGCTGACCACTCGACGGTTCAATTAAAAATACAAATGGAAAAAAACTACTCCTTACCAAGATGGACCGTCAATCACACTTCTGTTAGATCCGTAAAGAAGAACTTAAATTAGAGACAGACATTTTCTTTAAAAACAACAAATCTGGCACCTCGAAACAAGTCACCTGGGTCGCATACAAGGCAGTAATAAGGGGCAAATTACTAAGTCTGGCAGCACATAAATCAAAGATAACAAAACAAGAGATAGGACATTTAGAAAACACCATAAAGTCACTTGACATAGAAATAGCAACAGGAAACGTAACACCCTATAAGGAGAAAATGGAGGCGGACAGGCAAAAACAAAAAGAATCGCTTACAGAAATTCTAGAGAACAAAGTGAGAGAGAAATGGGAAACCAGTAAGTTGTCACACTATGAATATGGAGAAGGGTGTGACAAGATGTTGGCATGGAAAACAAAAACTGACCAAACCAGGAACAAAATAGTCAGCATCCAGCAGCAAAACTATACAGAACCAAGTTCAGAGGATTCCGTGATTATGCAAGAATTCACAACTTTCTTTGCAGACTTTACACTGAGGATACTAACCCAACTGACGAACAACTTAGAGTATCTTGACTGCCAGGCCCTTCCCACACTATCAATCGAAGGAAAAGATTTAAATGCCAAAATTACAAATAAAGAAGTTGAAGAAGTAATAAGGGGGTTAAAGAGAAGGAAAGCAGCAGGCCCTGACTCCTTACCAAATGAGGTCTTTATTAAACTAAGTGGAGTCCTGATCTCCCCCTAACAGATCTATTTAGCACAATCTATGTAGAAAAAGGCAATCTCCCAGACTCTTGGAATGACGCAACAATTAACATTTTATTAAAACGAGGTAAAAATCTGGTGAATTGTGAGTCATACCGGCCCATCTCCTTACTAAACTGCGACTACAAGATATTCACGCAGATCATGGCAAAAAGGCTAGGGAGAATAGCAGGAACCCTGATCAACACTGACCAGAAAGGTTTTGTGAAAGGCAGACAAATGCAAGACTTAACACATGAACTTTTTGGGGCAATAGACATAGCCATTAATGAAGAAACGCCCCTATCCATAATCACCTTCGATGCAGCCAAAGCATTTGATGGAGTAAATTGGGCATTTTTAAACAGGGTATAAAACAAATATAATCTGGGAGAGAATTTTCATACAATGGTCGAGGAACTCTACAGAAGACCAAGGGCCAAGATTTTAGTCAATGGAAACCTCACGGAAAACATAGAGATCAAGAGAGGAACAAGACAAGGGTGTCCCCTGTCTCCTCTACTTTTCAATTTATATATTGAACCCCTGGCAAATAGCCTCAGAAATCACCCTTTCATATCTCCCTTTGTGTACCTAGGATGGGAAAAAAGGTCGCTCTGTATGCAGACGATCTAATGATTTTCACAATCTACTTTGATTGCTCCATTAGATCAATAGAAGAAACTCTGTCCAACTTCGGTAAGGTATCTGGGTATCAGACTAACCAAGCAAAAACGGAAATCATGAGCTGGAATGCACAAATTAGCAACCCCTATACTAAAGATAAAATAAGGTATTTATGCATTGATCTGGTTAAGGATCTAGACAAAGTGACACAGATAAACCTTAACAGAATTGCTGGTGAAGTCCGAAAACTACTTAAAGTATGGGGAGGTCTCCCGCTGAGCTTTCTTGGAAAATCAAACATAATAAAAATGTCCATCCTACCAAAGTTTACATATGTTTTCAGCACTATACCGTTAGAATTTGAGGGAGTCGATAAAGAAACTCCAAGGGGAGCTCACAAGTTTTATTTGGTCATCGAAAGGAACAAGAATAGCGTGGAGCAAACTAAGGAGGAAAAAAGAACAGGGGGGGGATAGCAAGCCCTGATCTACTCGAATATTATAGAGCCTTCAAATTTAAATTCACATGGTCCTTACTGAGAAATTACGAGCACTATCCAGAATATTTACAAGCAATGACGGGAAGAGTAGGTAATTTCCTATATAAATTTGGCCACTCAAAATATTTTAAAAAGGTGAAGTTAAAGGTCCTCAAGTCCGCAGCAAAACTATGGTACCACATAAGAAACATCCTGAACATACCATATTACAGCAAGTTCGTCCCCATATGGGAGTCCCCAGGTACTCCAGACTTCCTCTAAGACATCCTGGCCATCCTGCTGAAAACAGCAGGTATCAAGGAGTGGAGCCAACTGATGATGGAGAACACCATAGTCGAATGGGATCAACTAACAGAAACAAGCTTCTTTGTATTAGTGTCCTCCAGGTCATGCAGTACTACCGGCATAAGGAAACAAATTGTTAAGGTGTGTTTGTAGCCAGGTCTAACAGCTAGGCGCTACTGGGCTTGGCGTTGACTGCCACAGTAATCTAGCACATAATTCACCAAATTTTGCACAATCTTCCTAACTTTAATGATTTCAGGATAATATCATAATTTTGCTTTCTGGTGTCTCCTCCCATTATGGTAGCTTAAATGACGTTCACACCTGACCAAACAATACAAGTTTAACTTAGAAACAAATTCCAAATTGAGGTGGGCCTAGATACATACTTAAACCACACACTGTCCAAAGATGACATCAAACCTAAACATGATTGCCAAAGCTGTTTTTTATTTTTTTTAAATCATTGTGCATTAAAAAATGTGCAATCCTGATATTACTGAACTGGTAGCACTTGTACTTAAGAACGAGGCACATTATATCTCATCAGAAAATAGTTCCCATGCTTTTAACCAGATTTAAAAAGATTTGCAGAGCACCATTACTAGCGACATTTGGTGCATCCATACATAAAGTAATTATGACTGATGTCAGTACCAAAGTTCTATGCTCCGCATATACGCAGGTTGTTAGTAGCAAGAAGAAAAATGTTGCTTTCAATTAGAGCATTGAAGGGATCAGAAGTGAACTTTTCCATGCTAGAGCCATAAGCTGTAGCTTATGGGCTATCCAGCACTTCGAGCTCTTTTCATGAGGCTTACCGCTTATCAGGCCCAACCACAAACACAGGGTTTTTATTTTCACATAAGACTGCCACCGTAGATTGGCAGATTGCTGCTAGGTTTAGATGGGTACAACTTTACGGTAGAATACCTTCCTGTTCCAACAAATGTTATAGCAGGATGTCTGTCCTGCATCCCCCTAAATGATCCAGATGAGGTGGAAGAAGTTAAAGGGCTTTGTTCCAGCCTTAAAACTTCATAGTTTAGAACAGTACTATGAAAAACAACCCCTAAGGGAAGACCAGACCATGAAAAGAATTCCAATCATGGTGCAAAATACTTGCTCCCAGAGACCAAACTTAGAAGATGAAGAGAGCCCTCATAGAATACCAAGGAGGAATTTCTTTTTACAGATTTAAAATTATGCAATTCGAAAATCATTTCACCCTAGATGTTATGGGAGCGCATTGTTGTCCTTGGACATGAAGAGCTTCTAGGACGGAGCCTAACCTAAAGTCCAGCGTGAGAGCACAGTACTTGTGGCCTGGTTTAGTCTACATGGTAGAGAGCAAAGTAAAAAAAAAAACACAGCCTCAGCATGATCAAAGTGGTCTGTGCTGAAAGTGACAAGCTTGGAGTTATATGCAGACCTCCACTCCTGGACATAATTGGGCTATTCATGACTTAGATAGGAACAGCAGGTTCATACTACTGCTAGTGAATTTCCACTGAGGCACTGCTGACTTACACGTCTGAGGGAATGCAAAGGTTTCTCAAGGAAATGTCTATATCCCTTTTAGGGAATCTCTAGACGATCAGGTTAGTTCCTCCTAGGCCACCGGTGGTCACCAAGGGTTGACCCAAGTGGCTGGTAGTCCTGTCATAGGAAGACCTGAAGATCATGCTTCATCACTGGCCGCTCCTCGTCAGGGTGGCGCTGCAATGCCTGATGGGCCTGGGGGCTCTTTATCGGAGATCTTTAGGATCTGAGGGTGCCGTATGGATGAGTGCAAGTGAGGGGGCTACCTAACAGTGTAGCTAGTGGAGTGAGTGAATGCTAGCTAAAATAGACTCTGGAATCCAAAGGACAAGTTTATATGGAGAACAGATACCAGGTCTAGCTAAAAACAGAGGTGCTATCGTGTGGTCTTGAAGTACCAGGATAGCTTCTAATGTGGAGTGGTCAATATGTTTCGTGCTCCGGGTGCCCAGTGATCAGGCGACACTTCATCAGGACCAAAGAAAGTGAGGTAAGCCCTTGTCTGGGGCTTTAGGTCTCTCCTCTAATAGGGGTTGCCCTAGTAAGGTTATCCGGCTTCACCTTTGACTGTATGCTGGTTTCTTGTTCCACCTAGAAGAGAGATAGACATAAGGAAAGATACATACGACAGGAGTTAAAAGGCTAAATTCTCAGTCACCCTAGTGGTATTAGGTGAATTCATCCAAGTGTTTAGCAAGGGTGATGTGTCTGACTGGTCATACCATGAAGTAACCAACGTTTGTTGAATGAAGTTCAGTGATCCAAACTCTGCAAACTTACAGTAAAAATAATGGTAAGAACACAGAGTAACCGTGTGGATAATGGTGTAAATATATACATCTCTCAACCGCTCACGTGATGTGTTGGCAGAAGGCTTACATACGTGTGTGGTATTATATACATTGGATATGGAAGTGACTTACCTCAAGAGAGGTGGAATAACGCTCCTTAGGAAGGATGGAGGGTCCTGGTCAATGAGAGGCACATCTTCATTGGGAAAGGAGAAGACGCATTCAGGGTTGTAGGGTGCATATCTGGTGCCTTGTGCTCATGTTAACATGTACTCTTTTATTATAAGGAACTGTCAAATGTAGTAGAGGACTGCGTGCCTTTATATCAACAACATAAAGGCAGGTACATATGTTGAAAACGTCTCTAACAAAACAGGTTCCAGTTTGAATAAAATCCATTATGTGCTGCTATCTCTGAAAAAGCCATCCAAGCTGTAGAGTAGTGTATGAGAGGCCAGGGAATGCAGTAGAGAAGTGCTTTTGTGAGGAGGCACCGCCCATGTTGAGTGTGTGCTCCCTCCAGGAGTGGGGGTTGTAGAAAGAGCAGTATGCCCAGTTCGGTTGTGGCAGGGGAGATCCCTTGTCGTATAGTAACATTTCTGGTGTCTGCACCCTGTCTGAGCAAATAGCGGAGCCAATCCTGTGCTCGTGTGTATTGTTCAAACGAAGGTCACTGGCAGTATTGATAGTAAACCCGGCTAGGCAGAATAATTTTCCAGTGCTGCGCGGCCCAAGCATGCCGATTCAAAAACGATGGTTAGGAGCCAGGGAAAGTTGTTGGTTAGATCTGCCCGTATTTACTAAGAACTAATCATTGCATGCATGAGTGAGTCACAGGGAACGAGGGGCCATCCTCTGTAACTGAGTAAAACCTTTATAGAGCGGGTCTTAACCCAATGCTACACTAGAAGTCTAAGAAGGTCCCCAATCCCTGCAAACTTACTTGTTGGTGGTCGGGACTCAATGGTCTCACCTACCTTCCTCCATCGTCCTGGAACACCTTGACTGTGAGGCGGCATTTCTCACATAGAGGTGCTGGTCTCGTGGTGAATTTCCACTAAGGAACTGCTGACTGACACTTCTGAGGAAATGCAAAGGTTTCTCAAGGAAATGTCCATCTCCCTTTGAGAACATTTCTCTGTTACCCATGACCAATGACCTTGTGTAAAGGATAAATATATTCACCACGAATACTTTTCCTCTGCAGGGAAGTACAACACGGTCATTTCAACAACGTGTTATAATAACGCATACCATTGCTCTGCAAGTTGGAACGACGACTTGCTGAGAGAGCAGAAGGTGTTGGATTTAAAATCCAACACCTTCCCTACTGCTGCACATACTGATGTTGGAATAGTAAATTATAATATTCCAACATCCAGCACTCCCCTCCCCCCCAGCCCCGCCGCAAGTCGTTGTTACGACAAGCGGAGTAATGGTATGCGTTGTTACAATGCGGTTGTTACAACGATCGAGTTGTAATTCCCTGCGGGGAAAAAGCATGCATTAAAAAGCGGTATATTCCACCAAAATACATCGTATGAATTTCTCCTTTTGAATCCTTAAAAACTAGAAATGTTGACACCAAAATGTGCCTGCCTTGTCAGTTTTGGGTGGCAAGGTGATAAGATACTAAAATTCCAACAAGAAGAGATGTGAGAAATACCAAAGGAGGTGTAAAATATGACCGGAATGACAGTGTTCAAGGTGTGAAGGAAATGGATTGGAAAGTGGAGGCATGATAAATGTCGAGAGATGATCTGTCTCTGGTCCTTTAGAAATGTTAGTAGTTAACAGAGAATGTGGTAACACTTGACAGACCTGGAGCATGAATCAGTTGAGCAGAACTTGTACATCGGAGACATTTTCTTCATCGCGGACACTGAACCTTGATTCTTCAATCGAAATCCTTACCGCTGCTCTATCAAAGTAAGAAATGCAATAAATATTCTTACTAATATAATTTTACCTTTCCATTTCTTTGACAAGTTGTCTTTGACAAGTTGTGTCCTCACTGCATTTATTACCATCTACACGTACTCCAGTATTAGACCCTCTTGTGGACGATAATATGTTGTAAAATACACTTTTTCCCTTTTCCTGATTATCCTTGGCACATCCTTCTTCCCTTACCCCTCACTTTTCTTCCTCAGTGTTTATGCCCCTCCATCTATATTGTCTTTTCAATGTGGTATAGATTCCATTCTCCTCTGGATCCTGGGGGCTGTTGATGATGGTATTACAATTGTCTGTCTTCCCCCTCAACAATCATGTATTTTTGTTTTCACAATCCTGGTGGTGCACACACCTGTACCTTTTGACTGATGACCAAACTGTCCTGTAAGCAAAATCTTGGTGCCAGCTAGTTAAGAAAACTGCATCACATTTTGCATGAATAAAATCTCCAAATAGATATGTTTGGATAAACATGGAGAAAAGCTCCAATCTTTTGTTTCTGGATGGTCAGGTGAAGTGCCTTGATTAAATTGTGTGTTCTTTGGTGGTCTCTGAAATTTCAGTAACACTAAATTACCAAATCATTTTACAAATTTAGTTGAATTTCTTGTAGTGTAACTCATGATCCTGAACAGTTATTTTTGCACACCTGAATGGGTGCTTAAGAATTTGCTGTATAGAAGGAAAAATGAAGGGGTCCTGGGAGACTTCCTCCATTCTTGGAGGCAGGATTGGCTTTCTTAATTGGCATAGAAGGATGTTGGGTGCTCAATCATTTCCCACTCCATGAGAAAGTTGTGGGTCCTACGTGTTGAGGAATTTGTGCTTGGTCCTTCTCCAGGAATCTATGGCTCAAACGTTTTGCCACTAGACTCAAACTTGTTAATGTGTTTACACCTTTTAAACAGTCTCACCCAACCTGGGATTAAATATTGTAGTATTTCTTATCATTTGAACCACAATTTTCATAGGGATTTAAACCGGAATGAGGAGTGTCACACTTTTGGTGGCCATTGTAGCAGCTCTGGAGATCTGTTGGCTTTGTTGACCAATGAACTTTGGGTTACTTTCCAATTACTATTTGACTAGTTAATAGGTGGTGTATGAATTCCATGTGAAGTGCCTTTTCTGATTTATTTTCTGGTGCTAAATACGCCACCCATGACTTTGATATGAAGGGGTTACTAGTAATTTGTACTGAACCAGGATTGTGCATACTCTGTAGTGTTTGCCCCATACAGTTACCCTAATCCTGTCATAGAGGCACATTAGTCATTAGTACTCTATTTTTCAGTGGATTGAAATTTATTTTCCAACCTTTAAGAACCCATGTTTATGCTTTTGGAACTAAAGCTTTATTTGGTTATCTACACGTCACCCAGTTATGTATGTGACCTATCACCCCCACCCCCAACCACCATCTTTTTTGCAAACTTAAGGATTACTTCCATCAATTCGAAAGCTGATTCCTTGTTTGGTTAGGACAGTTCTCTGTGTTACAGCGACCCACTTATGCTCCACCCCTGCCGCCTGATATTGCCTGTATTTCCTGGACTAAATAGGACTATGACATAAGTAAATTAATTTAGCCAACATAATAGCACATATATAATCAGTTGTTAAGCTGTGCTTTTGTCACCACACCCATCTTGCCAAGCCTCTGCTTTGTGTACAGCATACACACACCAACTTTACAAAATAATCAAATTAATTGGTGGTTTTGTCCATTTAGTATTCATTACTGCTAAGGTAACAAGTGAGGGGGTGAGCTGTGCATGTGATTTGCCACTTTTTAGGGCAGATACGATTTATCTTGCCTGCCTTTAAAAAAGAAAGCTGTCTCAGGCATGTGAAGGAGTAAGAACAAGCATTACCACAGAAAGGAAAGCAAAGGAATGCAATTTTTTATATTGTTTGCTGCTTTGCTAAACCTTACGACATTCAGTTACCACTATTTATTCACCAGTGAAAAACTGTTGGTTGCATAGATAATTTATGCTACTTTTTTACTTTAATTCAATAGTGCGAAGCGGGTATCGCATTCAGGCCAATCAGCAGGATGACTCAATGAGAGTTCTGTATTATATGGAAAAAGAGTTGGCAAATTTTGATCCTGCAAGGCAAGGAGAGGTCAGAGATAAATGTAAGTTTTGATCTTTACTTGTTTTCTCTTTTCTTGGAAAGACTTGCTTGCCCTGTTGTATTTTTCTCTTTATCAGATGTTTCTCCATTAATCATTACTGAACACTAAATATTTTTTCCCACTAGTTCACTAACTATTTTTAGGTCTCCGCCTAGCGAAGGCTGCGCTTGCGCAGTCTCGCTGGGGAGAACTGATGTTTTGCAGAGTGGGGCTTGAACCCGCCCCTCTTCTCCATTGGCTGGCTTCCTAAACTGAGACCAGCCATTGGAGGAGAGGGGTGTCACTCCGTTTAAGCCCCGTCTTTTTGGGATTCGGGTGTGTTTTTTTTAACTTTCTTTCTCTCCTCTTCCCATTGGCTGGATTTTTATCTTCCAGCCAATGGGAAGTGGAGAGAAAGAAAAACACGCCCCCGAATCCCAAAATGACACTGTGTTTCTCCGAGGCATTTCTGCTGGGCCTCGGAGAAACGTGGTGGTGTTTCCGGAGTTGCTCGGCTCCGCTCGCCTCCCCCCTTCCCTCTACCGCAGCTCTCCTCTTCCCGCTCTCGCCGCCCCCTTCCCTCTGCCGCAGCTCTCCTCCTCCCGCTCTCGCCCCCCCCCCTTCCCTCTGCCCTTGCTGCCGCGAACACGGGAGCAGCTCGCCTCAATCTCCGCTCTCAGCCCCAATTCTCCGTGGCAGGAGGAGCCATTGACACTGCGAGAGGCAGAGCTCGGAGGAGGAGGGGCGCGAGTAAGAAGCTCCAGCCAATGACAGGCCACTGCATGGAACTTACACTCTATCGCAGCCAACCGCAGTGCCTCTCTGGCTGTAGTGGGGGTGAGTGAGCGGGGTCGGTGCTTACAGACCGGGGAATGTTGTTCCTGAGACGTGGAGGGAGCAGGAGGCACGGGTGTCTGGCGCTTCCCCAGGGACGTTCGAACCGAAGAAGCTATTGGTGCGCAATGGCTCCCAGATCTAGTTGGTGCTAGAAGGCGTTGACGTCACAACAGCGGTGGTCATGGCGGCTGGAAACAAAGTTGCGAGAGAAACAAGTGCGCGGCTAGGAATCCCGGGGACCTCGCCGGCGGGGCGCTTCGACTTCACCACACACCAGGCAAAAGTGCAAGAGGTTTTTTTCTATTTCGGGTCACCCATCCCATGTGGAGAGCAGCACGACCTTCCTCCAAAGAGATCTGCTTACTCTGAGTCACCTCTGTCCTCGCCAACCTAAATGCATGACACCTTAATTGCGTAATGGTGAGTTTCCAGTACATGACTGAAGTTCGTAATAAGGTGGCAGATTTTTTTAACAGATTGCCTCTTCCTTGGACAGAAGTACAAGATGGGGATATTTGAACAATTCATTGGGACCTGTTTGGGTGAGGGAACAAGTGTAATTCCACCAGAAGAATGGAGTCAAGCGTAGGAAGACGATCTGGTGTTGGCAGAGGCTAAGGCTAGGATCACAGGAGGGTGGCCTACTAAGAGCTGTGTTTCTTCAGAGTTGAAGGTATTTTGGGAGTTGAGACGAGAGTTGTGAGAGGGGGAGAACCTGCCCCAACCCTACTGTCTGCCCTTGACTCGGCCAGTGCCTGCCTGCATCTACTCCAGTGAGTGTTAGTTCTCTCCACTCTGTGCTCCATCTGCTTCTCTTGCATCCCTACCTGCCCCAACCACCGCTCCGCCCTGGACCCCCCAAGTGCCTGCCCTCATCTACCCCAGTGTCAGTCTCTCCACTCTCTGCCCCATTTGTTCCACTAACTGCCCCTTCTCATGCATCTGTACCTGCCCCAGCCCTTCGGTTTGCCCTTGACGCCGCCTGTAACTGCCCGCATCTACCCCAGTGAGTGTCCGTTCTCTCTACTATGTGCTGCATCACTTTCTGCCCCATCTCTTCCTTAAATTCCCTCAAACTGCCCCTTCTCTTGCATCCGTACCTGCCCGAACTCTACGGTCTGCCTTTGACCCCACCAGTGCCTGCCCTCATCTACCCCAGTGTCAGTCTCTCCACTCTCTGCCCCATCTGTTCCTCTAACTGCCTCTTCTCTTGCATCTGTACCTGCCCCAGCCCGCCCTTGACCATGAACCTCATCCACTCCATTAAGCATAATTTCTTTACACTCTATCCCCACTGCCCCATATCTGTTCCTCTAATTGCCCTTTTCCTGCCTCTTCATCTGCCCTTACACGCACCATCAATCTGACATATTTACGTCCCTGTCCTGCTGCCCTCTGACTCGAATACCTCCTTTATCTGCCCCTTTGCTGATCCTTTCTCGTCCCTCCATGGTCTCTATTAGTCTCTGACATACTTGCTCCTGCCTGGTTTACCCTCCAGCTGCCCCAGCTCCCTTCCTTAAACCCACCCTGCGCCTCTCAGCTCCTCTATCACCCTGTCCACATGACCCAACCCTCTTCAATATATCTTTTGAGTGTTTATTTTTCTTTCTCACTTTTTTTCTCGATTTCTCATTTTTTTTGTCCGCACCCGTGGTTCCTGTCCTTGTTTCTCACCGTCCTTACTTATCTCGCTCCATTTTGTACTTTCTTGCTTTTATCCTTCACTGTTCATCCCCTTTTCATTATATCTTCTTCTGTGT